>NW_004524707.1:501475-534756 GCF_000260255.1 Octodon degus
GAAGAGGAGGAGGAGGAGGAGGAGGAGAAGGAGAAGGAGAAGGAGAAGGAGGAGAAGGAGAAGGAGAAGGAGAAGGAGAAGGAGAAGAAGAAGAAGAAGAAGAAGAAGAAGAAGAAGAAGAAGAAGAAGAAGAAGAAGATCTGATTTTGCAAAAATCTAAAGTTAATGCTCTCTTTTCTTGGAGGTTCGTGTAGAATCCCTCCACTTTCCTTCAGTTTAAAGTCAGGTCACAAACATGTGTCATTACTGTCTACTATTTGCTCACTACCACTTGCCACCCAAGACTTCCCCAGGATCTCTGGGGCCACTGCCCTGGGCCACAGGGGTTGAGAGCGGGGTATTTTCACCTTCCACCTTGCAGAGCAGGCACACCTGCCCCGACAAGTTCTGTCTAGTCCTAGCCACCATTCACATTGGCAGCTCTGCCATTCCTCATCATTGAGAATGCTAAGGGCTTATGCTTTACACTTGCACTTGATACCCTACGCTGTAGTGAAGTGAGGAGTGGCTCTACATTCCCAGCCCATCCGAAATTCTTGGCTGCCAAAAATAAAACTGCTTAGTTTAGAATTTCAATTTAGAAATTTAGAAAGCGGCTGCTGGGCTGGTGTAAATTCTGAACAACTTGCTCTCTTCTAGGATGCACATCCAAATGCGTGGTTGGGATGAGAAGACAGACAGTCAGGGAACTCAGACTAGTAGCACTGAAGTGAGGATCAAATGGACCAAATGGCGTGAAGGAGCTTCATAAGCTGCAAAGTCCTTCAGGGATCATCATGGTGACTCACAGACTGAGAGTGGCTAGGCCAATGTTCCTCAGATGCTAGCATGTATCAGGAGTACCCAGAGTACTCCTCAAAATAGATTTGTGAGCCCACTACTTCTGATTCAAGTAGATTTGCAAAAATTTGCTCTCTCTCTCTCTCTCTCTCTCTCTCTCTCTCTCTCTCTCTCTCTCTGACAAGTTTTTACTATTTACGCAGCCCAAACTGGGCTACAACTCTTAGTGGTCCTCCAGCTTTATCCATCTGAGTGCTAGAATTACAAATTTGCAGTCCCTATGCCCCAGCTGATAATCTGCGCTTCTAGCAAGCATCTAAGTGATGCTGTTGCCCCTGGTCCAAGGGCCACACCTTGAGAACCACTGGTTGCTGGATAAGCACAGATCATTGTAATCACAGGAGGCATGCAATTTGCAGATAGAGTTATTAACTTCCAACATTGCTCCTTTCTGAATCAGGGCACTTAGCATAAGTTGGTTGATGTTTATGGAAGAATAGGTAGCACTCCTTTTGTACTCTTCTGAGTATACCAACCTCTTGCTATCAATAACCATTCTTATTTAAAAGCAGCTTCACAGTGAGCAAAGGACTTTCACATATGTTGTTGTGCTGTAATATGAAGTACTGCCTAATAAAAGCATAAAGCTAAGACTCAAGATGGGGGTAGGGAACGATTTCCATTATCAATAGGGGGCTTGTGACTCAGACCAACCATCCTAAAGGAAATGATTTCTTCCTCTTAGGTGGGATGAATGTAATATAACTTGCAAAGTTAGGACCAGAAAAGAGACAGTGATCATAAACATCCCAATTGTGCCACCTCCCTGTCAACTACAGGAAGGGAGGGGTTCCTGGGACACGCTTTCCTGGGAGGGAAGCAACCGGCCAGACCTGGTCCGTCCGCCTCAACCCTCAGCCCCCGCCTTTACTCCGCAGCCCGCCCTCCGCAATGCCACAACGCAGCGACACCTGGCCTTCCAGACCACTCCAGGAGAGAAGAGGACTAGGGATTGCACGGTGCAACCAACCCCCAAAAAGCGCGGCGGCCAACGCCCCCTCAGCTCCAGGCCTTTCCATTGGCGAGTTGCCCCGTCACTCCCTCCTGGTTCCTCCTTCCCGCTCTCGGGCGGGGTAGGTTGCGCGTTCGCGGCGGGCTTCGGCCGCGGTCGCGGCTTTGCAGCAGGAAGCACCGCGGGCGGGAGGGGAGCAGGGCGCGAGTGAAAAGGAGGCCGGGCGCGCTGCTTGCTCCGCGGCCGGCCCATGCGGGGAAGGGGCTGGGGGCAGGGCCGGGGGCCGCAGCCGGCGGAGAGGGCAGCCTGCGAGGTCCTGCCCGGCCGGCCGCCCCGCGCCCTGCCTCGCCCTGCATCCCGCCGGCAGGGAGGGATGCGCTGTGCGCCTAGCTCCCCCCCACCGCCCAGCCCATGCCCTGAAGCACAAAGTTTGGGGTGTGGGGGGTACCTTCCCGCTTCCGCACAATGACAGCCCAGGGACTCCTGCTGCACAGCCTCGACTGTGACCTGCCTTCGCTCCCCAGGTCGGAATCAGCTATTCCAAGGCTCTCCCTGAGCCTCCTTTAAAAAATGTTTTTTAAATGTAAGAAATTGTGATCAGCCGACTCCTTTCCTTAATAATTTAGCCCCAGGCCTCATTTCTGAGCGTACGAGGGGGTGCGGTCTCCCCCAAGACGGCGTCCAGGAAGGACAGATTCCCCTTGCAGACCCGCACAAACCATGAAGAGGTGCAAATCGGACGAGCTGCAGCAGCAGCCGGGCGAGGAGGATGGAGCTGGGCTGGAGGATGCAGCTTGCCACCTGCCGGGCACGGACCTCCGGCCCGGGGAGGCCGCGGGTGCTAACTCCGCAAGCGGGCCAACTTCAGATGCGAGTGCTGGGGCGGCACCCAACCCGGGTTCCCGAAGCAAGCCTCCTGATTTAAAGGTGAGCACAGACCGTCCCTTGGCAAGTCCAGCCCGCCACGTAGCCTTCCCCACCCCACGCAGAAGTGCTTTAATTGGACCCAAGTGATGGGGAAGCCAGCCTAAGGTCAGCGAGGATGAGCGGATGTTGTGCTAGAATCCTAGGGGCGACGTCAGGTACCATTTGTGCCTCTGTCTGTCAGCTTCATTTCAGGCCTGTTTGTTTCCCACTATTCCCAGACGTTCTAGTGACTCACCCATCTGAGATTGTTGGAAATAACGTGTGTGAAGTGCTATTCTCAGACAAAGGGCTGGAGAAATGCAAGATGTTAACTAAAAAGTTGACATCACCCTCCCTCCTGTAGGATGGCAGGGGACAAAATTGCAGCGTAGGAGAACAAGTAGGTGACCATTAGTTTCTTTTGCCAGTGAGTCCTCCCATTGGATTTTTGTTCACCTTCTTGGATGAAGCTCAGTTTGTTCATCTATGAAAGGGCGGGGGAGGGGGGTTCTTGCCATTAGGTGGAGCCCGAGTTTAAGCTAGTGCTTGGAGATCCCTCCCTGCCTTCTGAACCAACCCCCAGGGTGGAGAACTGACAGGTGGCCGAGCTGTGCTTGGGCTTGTTGGGGCCTCAGTTCAAGTTGCACTCATGCTGAGCCGGCAGCTAAAACCAGAATCTCAAAGAGCCATTCACATGGAGCTGTTTATTTTCCAGCCTGAGATTGTCCAGACGATTGGTGAGCTGTATTGAATGTATCTTGGTATCAATTAAAACAGCAGCCTTGATAAATAATGCACCTTCACTGGAGCCACCACCAGGACTGCAGGCTCCTGCTTCTCAAGCCAGCTCATAATAGGGCTGATCGGGATGTCAGCCCAAGGAAGGAATTTAGGTGTCTTGGAGATTGACCCCTCGGGGATTTTCTGTGGAGAGGGTGCAGGGTCTGGGCTAGCAGTTCAGAAAGGACTCCCATTAGGTTAAATGAAGCCTGTATCCTATGGCAGCAGGCACTAAGGAGCTCACCAGAATAAGCCAATGACATTCCTCATTTGGCCTGAGCAGCTGGGAGTCAGAAAGTCAGAACACAGGTGAGTGTGTGCTTTTACCTGTGTTCACTGTTTGTGCCCCTGTATTTCTTGGGAAGGGAGACATCTAACTCTTTGTTGCATGTACTTTTAAAATGAGTGGTAGATATTCAGATCTGAGCTCTGGTTCTGTTGCTACCCTTTTCAGAGGTATGGGCTGGCCCTGTGTCTAAGGCAAGCTCTGTTAATAGGCTGTGCATGAAGCTTTCCATTCCATTAGGCCCAAGAACTCCTAGGTACCCATCCCAGTGTCACCTCTCAGGCTACCCTGTTGGTCAGGAGGTGTGTTTTCTAATTTAAGGGAGATGGTAAGGGAAAGGGTTTTCCTAATGCTGTTTGGGGGAGGCAAGCCTTCTGCGGCAGACTTTTGCCTCATCTTGGACTGGCCCAGAGGAATCTGGCCAGCAAACCCTGATTCTTGGACAGATGAGACCCTCACCCGTAGTCCAGCAGAGGCAACTTTGGAAATTTCCTCTCTGCAGCTCAGCTTCTGCCTGCAGTGCATATGCTAGCTATGTTCTTTTCCCCAGATGCTTTCCCCAGTGAAGTTGGGCTGGCCGAGGTGTGGGGGCTGCATTGTCTCTTTGTCTCTTCAGTTAAGGCTGTCTTCAGCTCATTGTTCCTACCCTTCTATATCTTTTTCTTCTTTTTGGTGACACCCTCATTCTAGTCAGGGGCAGATACAGCAACAACTCTGTACTTGACATTTGGTGCTGAACTGCCCTGAACCAGAATTGAGAGCAGTATGAGAAAAAGATACCTTGCATCTCAAAACAAAAACAAAAAACAACCCAGGAAGTCAAGCTCAGAATTGTGGACCCAGGCTGGCTGCAAGGAGGAGAAAACATAGCTGATGGGGGAGGGAGAGGAGACCTGAGCCTTTTCCTGTTTACCTCTGCATGATCACAACATGTTTACTATGGGGTGGAGGCTTCCCAGCCAGATGTGAATTTGGGGGCCACAGCAGTTTTATTTACTATGTGATCCCAGGCAAATCACCAACTCTGGTGAGCCCTTTTCTGTTTTGGTTTTTTTTTTTTTTTTGGTGGAACTGGGTATTGAACTCAGACTCTTGTGCCTGCCAGGGAAGGGCTTATTCTACTGAGCCATCTCCCCAGCCCGAGCCCTTTTCTGAATAATGGAACTAGGAATATTGGAGTGTGTCCAAACTTGTTTTCCAGTGCTGGAAAAGTTGTTTTCCAAGACTGACACAGTTTTCCAGGGATGGAAAAATTCAGTCATTGGCTCTGAACCTGGGAATAGCTCTGGAACCAGGTAGAAGCTGACTGGCCCTGGGTTTGATGGTGGCACCAAATAAAGGGAGATGGCTTAGTTATGAATACTTCCTGCCCCACACCTGTATTTGGCCGAGGCAGATCAGCAGTTCTGAGTTCTGGCTTCTTTTTTTTTTTTTCTTCTTCTTCATTTTGAACTTTTAAGACTAGAACCATGTCTGCTTTCTTGTGCTAGTACAAGGTGTTATGATGGATTAAGTACATTAAAGGAAATCATCTTGGCCAGGGAGATAGCTCAGTAGACTAAGCACTTGCCGGGCAAGCACAAGATCCTACGTTCAATCCCTGGGCCCACAAAATAAATAAATAAATAAAAAATAAAAAATAAACAAAATCATCTTGAGAAAGGGGTAGAAACATAAGTCTGCCTAAAGTGCTTCCAAGGGAAAGGGGATCAAATTTTAGTTTCTACCGAAGAGATCTGAGTGATGCTTTCCTAGTGACAAGTAGCAGTTTTGGGGGCTCCTATGGGCTTCTAGTCTTTCAGCACTGTGGAGGATCATACTGTCCTTGTAAATTTCTTTTTCAGAGTTTTGGATGGAACTGGGGTCTTGTGGTCGCTAGGTAAAACTGCACTCCCACTGTGCTACACCTCTATCACTATAAATTTCTTCTGTGGTAGCCTGGGATCTGTGATTATGGGGTGGGGAAGACCAGTGAAAGAAAAAGATATAGTTAAGTAGCAATCTTCAAGCTTATCTGTGATAGAAAAATAACGTGAGAATGAGCACTGACACAAGGGAGAGACATGTGCATATATTCGGGGGGCCTTTTCTACAACTCAGAACATTTATGTGTTCTTATAGAACATTTCAGCCAAAAGTCCTGCACAGGAACCCAACATTTCAGCCACATTCTCCTGCCAGTTGAGGCTCAGAGTCATGTTTAATCACAGGAATTTATCTTAATTCATTTGTTCTTGATACGTAGTTCTTTGCTATAGGTTCTCTACTTCCTGGAGGAGATGATGGGGTAGCCAGCCACAGAGCTTGCTGACCAACCAAAAAACACCAGCATTCTCCGTTCTCCAGCTTCAGTGAGGGTGGGAGTAGGGAGGAAGGGAGCTGGGCAGAAAGAGATCCTGTTGAAAATCCGAGGTCTGGGACTGGTGAGATGGCTCAGTGGTCTAAAGCACGTACTTAGAACAAGCTTGGCAAAGCACAGGGACTGCGGTTCAATCCCCCAGCACCACATGCCAGCCAGCCCTGTCCCCTGGTGGGCTGAGCTGGCCACACACACACACACACACACACACACACACTAAATAAATTAATTTAAAAAAAAAAAAAAAAGAAAATCCGAGGTCTGCAGGGTGTGGTGGTGTAGGTCTGTAATCCCAGCTACTCCTGAGGCTGAGGCAGGATGATCACAAATCAGAGACTGATCTGGCCAATTTAGGATGACCTTTTCTCAAAATAAAATTTAAATAGGGTTTGCCAGGCATGGTGGTGCTTAGCTATATGATCCCAGCACTAAACAAGCTGAGGCAGAAAGATCATGAGTTTGAGGGCAGCTTAGACTACATGGAGCGACACTGAATCAAAAACAAAAATGTTAAGATAAGATATAAGGCTAGGAGTATAGCTCAGCAATAGAGCACTTACGTAGAATGTTTGAGCTTCTGGGTTCCACCCCCAGTGCTATAAGTAAAACAGTATATTGGTAAAGCTTTCTACATCTTGGGGTCCATGACTGAACAGAAGCATATGCTGGTTCTGTCCCAACACACTGCAGAACTGGAAATCGAGCACCTCAGCCATTGTGTAGCCACAGGAACTGAGCCTTTCCTGGAAGGGAGGGTCTGAGGGTGCTGGCCAGGGGCCTTTTCCTGAGACTTTCCCCTGACAATCCTCAGGAATAATCCAGAATTTTGGAGGCATATTCCTAACTTTCCCTGAAGAAGAAAGAGAAACTCTAAATTCCATTGCTGCCATAGTTCTGTGTGCTTCTAACTCAAGCCCTCTTTGGGTTCCAGCAACTGGTTCTCCTGATCACATGATGTGCTGGTCTCCTGCCTGCTTGCTGTGGAAACTAGAAAGGCAATGAAAGCTTTGGCCACCCCAAGTCCCATGAAAGATGCTTGTTACTCCAGCATTCCAGAAGGAAAGGCACTGTTTTAAATAGTGAAATAGGAAATACATAAAGGTGCCTGGGAACACAGATATACTGTTTAAATTTAAAAACAACAACAACGTAGACACCTCAACTACTCATTACCTAAGCCAAGAAAAAGTTGCTTTTTTTTGTGGTCTGGCTGGGGCCAGGTGTGGAATCTAGGGCCCTGTGCCTGCTAAGCAACTGCTCTACCACTGAACTGCACACTTCCAACCTCCTTTAAACATTTTCAGGATGGGCTCTTGCTGGGGAGATAGTTCAGCAGTCTTAAGTGCCTGTTTGGCAAGCACAAGGTCCCAAGGCCAATATGTGCCATGCCACCCCAGAAGCAGGCGTGGTGGCACATGCCTGTATTCCCTGCACTGGGGAGACTGAGACAGGAAGATCACTACGAGTCTGACCTGCATCGTATGACCTTGTGTCGAATTTTAAAAAAATTTAAAAGATAGGCTCTTGCAGGATTGTCCAGGCTGAATGTGAACTTGTGATCAACTTGCCTCAGCCTCCCAAGTAGCATCTGAGATTACAAACACACCATCATGCCCAGCTAGTTTTACTTTTTTTCAGGGTGGAGATAGGGGTGGGGTATACTGGGATTGAACTCACAGCCTTCCCACTGAGTCTCAGCCCCAGCCCCACCATTTTTGTTCTTTTGAGATAAGGTTTTGCTGAGTTGCCAAATTACCCAGGCTGAGTTTGAACTTGTGAATCTCCCTGCCTCAGCCTCCCAGAGTGCTGGTATTACAGGCTTGCACCAACATAACTGGCTTGTTTACTTTCTTTCTTTCTGGTTTTTGTTTTTTGTTTTTTTAAGATCCAGGGTTTTATTAAAATTTGTGGTAGGTCTCACATCTCTATTTTTATTTTCCTTAATGAGGGAGAACATAAGCTATATTGTGGGAACGTAGGCGGGATGAAATTGTGTGTACTCTGAACCTCTGGAGGGTTCCAGGGATGGAGTGTGGCTGCCTAAGACTTGTGGAAATCTCTCCTGGTATCTTAGGGGCGCTGTGCATGTAGGCTTAAAGACCCCTGCAGTTAAGTGGCAGCTGGACCCTAGAGTGGATTGCACCAGGGGAGGTGGATTTTGGTAGACCTGAAAACAAGGAATCAGGGGCCAGGGCAATAGCTCAGTAGAATAAGTGCTTGCCTGGCAAGTGCAAGGACCTGAGTTCAATCCCTGGTTCTGCCAAAAAAAAAGAAAAAAAAAAAAAAGAAATCAGGAAGCAAGTGTTCTTTAGCAGTAGGCACTAACTGCCTCACAGTAAGCTCTCAGGTCAAACAAGGTGAAATACTTTCAAGAAAGCTACCTGAATTTAAGGGCACTTTGAGCATAAATAGAGATAGAATCAGAAACAGAGTTTAGTAAGGTTTGGAGCAATTTTTTAAATTTTTGAGATGAGAGTCGTTTTTGTTGTTGTCTAGACTGGCCTTGAACTTGTGATGCTCCTGCCTTAGTCTCCCAAAAGCTATAATTACAGGTATGCATCACTATACCCAGTTTAGAGCAAGAGATTTTAAAAAGGGCAGGGATCTTAATTACCAAATAAGAGGGCTGTCTAACTAGAAGCATGAAGTGGCCCAGGCTAAATCCTTGGGCCTCCTCTGCCCTATTCTGTCAGCCCAACTAGTCAGGAGCAGCAGAAGGTGGTGAGGAATGCTGAGGTCGCTGGCTCCTCCTGCCTGCACTCTATGTGAGGTAATGGGGTCCTGAGGGCCAGGAGTGCCCTGCCCCTACCCCACCCCAGCAGTCTTCCAAGCAGCTCTGCCTGTGGGATCTGGAGGAACAGGGGACTGCTGGGAAAGCATGTGGCAAACAAAGCTCTCTGTTCTCCTGCCACATATTGGGGTCGAGATTCAGTCCCAGCTGCCCTCCTTGCAGTTTCCAGAATGTGCTTCCTGTTGTGTATCTGATTGTGTGTTAGCTGCCAATCCCATTAACAAGAGTGTCTCCATCAGGGACAAGTTGAAACATTCCATAGGATTAGAATTTGGGGCTCAGGTTAAAAGGATGTTGGGGTGAGGCTCTGGCAAGTTCATGTGGTGGTCTTGCAGCCAATTCAACTCAACTCAGTTTTCATCTGTCCCCTGAGAAGTGGCATCTCCCTTGGAAATCCCCACAGACATTTTAGAAATGAGGCCATAGCTGGACAGAGTCCACCTTTGTCGGCCAAATCCTGGAGTCATTTTCTGCGTGAAGGAGTTAGAACAGAGCGGTCAGGGGATAGCAGGTATATTTGGTGATTGTGTTAGAAAAATAATATTTGACTTTTCAGACCAGCCAAGTGAACTGAGCAATGTCCACCACAGAAAACTAGGCTGACTCTTCGGACCTGAACGCCAGCAAAGGCCTCCCGGAAGAGTTTGTGGAGACAGTAAACATCCTGGCTTGTTCTGTGTTCCTCTTCTCCCAGCCAACTCAGTCATGGCCGTTGCTAAGATGATAGACTGAGAAAAGGTTCAAGCTGTAGCAGGAGGTATCTGGGTTAGACACAAGCAAAAGCTGCTTGATGGAGCATGTTAAATTTTGGAAAAGGTTAAGTCTTGGGAAGAAGTAGTTATCTAAGGATCAAATCACCTTTTAAAAATGGCTTTATAGATTTGGAACAGGTAATTAAATAGCAACCACTATGTTAGCTTGAGATCACTCCTAGATAATATTAGGGACACAAAGAGGGAGACCAGGCAGTGCACGACTAATTGCAAAATAAGCAGTGCAGGTAACGAGCACTGACAGGTTCAGAGCGGAGCACAATCCGGGGAGATGGGTGTGATCAGAGAAGGCTTTATGGGATGGGGAGGTGGAGAAGGATGATAGGGCTGGAGGAGGCAGAGAGGGCGCAGCATGGCACCAACTTCAATCAAAGTCTTCTACGCTGGTGTCTGTTGTGTCAGTTCTGCCCAAAGACCCCATGGATGAGATGACCTTCCTTTCCTGGCTTGCATAGCCCCGCGCAGCCCTGGCCGACTTCTCTAAGCAATCAAAGAGTAAGGAATTAAAATAGGGTTGGGATGAAAAAGTCATTTGCCCTAGAGGTGAGATCTGGGGTTTTTTTTGTTGTCGTTTTTGTTTGTTTGTTTGTTTTTAATGTCAACTATAACACTGGAGATGGAAAAAATATTTCAAAAATCTTTCACCACTGTGTTCCCAACAGAATCCCCAAGTAGGCCTGAGGCAGACAAGCTGGTCCTCCTTTCCACCATTGGGGTCCCAAGCCCCACACCTGGGGTCATATGATTTCTCTCCTGCACCTCTCCCGAAGCTTCTCAAGGGCAACTGGAGACTTCCACAATCCACTCTGGATCCTGACAGTAGAACTCTGTGGGTTTTTACAGCAATTAGTTCTCTAATGCTGGCCCTGTTTCCATAGAGACCCTATAAATAGAGGGAACGTTGGCGACTTAGGCTTGCAAATGCTCAGGGTGACCCAGTCACCCCACTGAACCTTCAAAGCCATCGACCTTTGTTGGGGAGAGGGGTTTCAGAGGGAGTTGGGAAGAAGAGCCATGCCCCAGGTCACTGGGTGGGATAGCTACCTGTAAGTTAATGTGATTTTCTAGGATCCTGTCAGCTTTTCCGGCAGTGAGCACAGGGACCTGTAGAATAGGGAACTGCTTTGGACCATGTTTAACCAGATTGTGTGAAAGTCACTGTGCCCTGCGGTGTTTTCCTGCTAGCTTCCCTAAACTGTGTCTGCAGAATTTGGAGCACACTTCCCCTTTGGGGGACCCACACCCCAGGAGGAAAACTGATGCAACCCAGCTGTTCCAAAACCACAGGCTTCTCAGGAAGAGTCAGAAGCTACGTGGACCCCATTCTCCTGAAAGCGGGGTACTTCCTACCCTTGCGACCAAGCCCGGGGAGAAGACTGCACAACCTTCTGCTGTCTCCCTGGGTGTCCACACCTCATCATGGGACACTGTCCTTTCTGGCCAGCTCAGGGGACTCTCTGCCTGCCATTTGCCCATTGATGGTGGAGCTCTGTTTGTGTCCCACCTCTAACTCTGCAACACCTCAGGCCTCTTTTCCTAATGCAGGGCTCCGCTTGGCCATCAGAGAGGCTTTTGGCAACTGGAGAAAAGCAAAAGTCAATGTGGAAAAGCAAGTGACATTTAGTAGCTGGAACCTGTTAGTCAGAGCAGGTGGCGCTTTCTGCTGCGTTGGTGGCTAAGTTCCCTCAAGCTAATCACCATGGTTTTCCTCACTTCTGAAACTTGGGGCTGCTTATGTGTATGTGCTGAGTTTTTTTTTTTTTTTAAACAGTCACTGTGTTATATCAAAACTCCTTAACCATCTCCTCCCTGACACCCACATGCAGAAGCAGCCCAGCTCCTGTTCTTACACCTCACACCTTGTACATGAGGGGGGCAAACCTCCCCACATCATTCTTCGACTCCTTTTTTGTCCTCCCTTGTGCCTGTGGGCTTTAACGGAGTCCTCAGTGAGGCTAGAGCAAAGGTCGTGCGGCATCTTGGCTGCTGGCCCTGGCTGTTCCTCCCCTGGAGAGCAGCTGGGGGAGATGAGAAGTGGACCTCATAGTTAGGGGCCTTGCTTGGCCAAGTCCTCTCAGGTGCCCTGCGCAGATAGCTACAGTTCAGGGGGCCTGATCCCCTTGGTCCAGGCATTTCTGTTTTGTCTCAGTCTTGCCTTTGATACTGTTCTGGGACACCTGCAAATACCATATACGCTTTAGTCTGGTGATCGGTATGCAGGTCAGTACAGGTAAATTAGGCCAGAGGTAGGGAGCTCGCCTTGTGGCTTGGGTGAGCCTTTAGCTGTGTGGTCCCTTAGTTTCTTCTTCTGCAGAATGGAGGCCACAGTGCTATAACCTGACGCATCCCACCTCCAGAGATGAGGGTAGTGTCAGGTTAGAATGATGGCATAAATGGGAGAGCAATTTGAAAAATTAGTGTCTATTTTCTCTAATACTAGACTTTGCATCCAGGGAACACTGAGCTGCATCCCAGCTCCTCTGGTTTCATTTCTTTTCTTTTTTTAATGTTGAGGCAGGATCTTGCTAAGTTGCCAGGTTGGCCTCCAACTTACACTCTTCCTGCTTCAGCCTCCTGAGCAGATGGAGTTGCATGCAGCACCACCATGTCCAGCGTGTGTAATTTTTAAAATAAGCTGTCCAGGGATGGTAGAGTCAAAGAGAACATGGCAAATGGAGTCCCTGAAACCTCTCCCTCATTCCCAGAGCTGAGGAGAGGAAATGTCAGGCACCCAGAGAACCTCTACTGACATGAGAGAAATGCGTCTTCCCCAAGCAGCTGGGGAAGAGCCTCAGTGCTGGAGAGGCCAGTTTAGAAATGAGGAGAGAGGGTCAAGGGACCTGGGAGGGAAGGCTGGATAGATAGTTCATAATATGTAGCATGACCATTTGGCAGGAGCAGCTGGGCACTGGCCAGAGCCAGCTGGCCCTGTCCCGGATGCGTGGAGGGAGGAGGCCTTGCATCAGCTTGGGCCTGAGGAAGAGGGCGGTGTGGTGTCTGCCCCTCAGCTGCAGGCCGCAGGATCTGGCTCCTGCTGAGCTCATGGCAGAATGTGCTCCAGCTCCACCGTCTCTCTGCCTTGCACGTCGTGGTTCTGACCAGAACAGTCAGCTGAGCCTTTGGGTGCTGCCTCCAGCTGAGCCCAAGAACATAATGACTGTGAGAAAACCTGGCACTGTGTGACCTCCATTTTCAGGGTTGCCCCCAAGTCCAGGTCCTTCTGTTTTGTTTTGTTTTGTTTTTGAGATAGTACCTTGTTATATAGTTCAGGCTGTCCTAAAACTCTGGGCTATCTTCCTGCCTCAGCCTCCAGAGTGCTGGGATTACAGGTGTGCACTACCAAGTCCAGCAAGTCTGATTCTTAAGAAGGCCTAATTTCCTCATCTGTAAGTGGGACTGTTACTGTTGTTGCTCTTGTTGGTTCCTGGGGAAGTCAAGTGAGGTCACGCAGGAGAAAGTGAACCTCCACAGCCATACCCTCAGGAGCTGGTGAGGCCGATGGAGGAATCTGTTGGCCTGTGAGATGGGTGATGTTAGGGCCTGGCCTACTTGGAGCATTGTGGATGAGGCTCCAACAAGGAGAAAAATAAACACGCTGCACTTTCCCACAAGTATAGATGATGTAGTTGTTTGCACCAACTCTTAGTACTGAGGTGGAAAGTGACAAAAGATTAGGATCAGGGGTTGCAGAAGATGTAAGATTCTTTACTCTTGGTTTCTGCATGATCTAAGTTTTCTGCTCTGTAAATTTGTTTCTATTCTTTTTTCCAGTCAGATTTTTTGAGTACATTTTGTTGTTTTTTTTTTTTTGTTTGTTTGTTTTTTTCTTTTTGCGGAACCGGGGATTGAACTCAGACCCTTGCGCTTGCCAGGGAAGTGCTTATTCCACTGAGCCATCTCCCCAGCCCCCTGAGTACATTTTAAATACACATAATGATCCCATTCATCATAGAGAATTTGTACCTGTACCTGATATCGTTTATTTTTTCCCCATTTCCCTTCCTTTCCTCCAATCTCTCCTTTCCCCATTTACAAAAAGCTTAATTTCTATTTTTCCTTCTTTTTTTTTTTTTTTTTGCCCCCCAGAACTAGGATTGAACTCAGGCCCTTGCGCTTGCCAGGGAATCACTTATTCTACTGAGCCATATTTTTCCTTCTTTTCTCATTTTTTTTTTTACTTTTCCTTCTTTGCTTTTTTCTCTCTCTCTTTCCTTGTGCCCCTCTCCACTTAAACATTTTCCTTGTATTTCACAATACCTATTCTATACTTTAGTCCTTATTTACACTTTTGGTTTCTCACACTGGAGACATAATGAGATAGTTACACTTGTGTCTGATTTATTTCATGAGAGTATGGTCTCAAGGAGCATCCATTTACCTAGCAATATCTCGAGTTTATCCTTCTTTATGGCAGAGTAGTGCACAATTATCCCACACCTTTATCCATTCGCCAGCTAATGGGCATTTTGGCAGTTTGCAAGATTTGGGTGTTACAAACTGTGCTGGGTATGCATGTATCACTGTGGTGTGATGTTCTTAATTCTTTCAGGAAGGTACCAAGAAGGGGACTAGCTGGGTTGAATGGAACCTCTAGTCCTAGTTTTTAGAGGAGTCTCCACCCTGATTTCCATAACGGATATACCCAGTGGAGAAGGATTCCTTTTTCCCCATGCCCCCACCAGCATTTGTTACTGGCTGATTTCTTTGTTATGTTTTGTTTATGTGGTACCAGGGATCAAACTCAGGACCTTGCACTTGCCTGGCAGGCACTTATGCTGTTGAGCTATCTCCCTAGCCCCAGGTTGATTTCTTGGTAATAGCTATTCTTTCTGGGTATGATAGAATTCATTGTTGTTTTAATTTGCATCTCTCAAATGACCATGATGTTAAACATTTTTTTCATATATTTAGTTGCTGTTTGTACTTCATCTGAGAAGTGTGTATTTATCACATATGCCCGTTTTTGGATTGGGTCATTCAATGTAGGGGGTCTTTTTGTTTGGTTTGGTTTTTTTTTTTTTTTTTTTTGGACAAAGTAATCCTTTGTCTGAGGAACAGCTGGCAGATTTTTTTCCTACTCTTTGGGTTGTCTCTTCACTCTGTTGGTGGATTCTCTTGCAATGCAGAAACTTTTTGATAGATAAGATCCCAGTTGCTGATTCTTTGTGATAGCTCCTATGTGATTTGCATTTTGTTCAGAAAAGGTTTGCCTGCACCAGTGTCTTCAAGAGTTCTACCTCTACGCTTGTTTCTAGAGGGGCAAGAAAATCTAGTGTTTAATTTTGGAGCATTTTTAAAAAATGACTGAAGCTGCCTCAGGTAATTATGGATTGTTCCTCCCAGAAGAGAACCTGCAGGGGCTCCCTGTGCCCCAGTGGCTGGTTGGGCTTTCCCTCTTAGCAGTTGGGAGTGGGGAGTTCACCTTGCACCCCTCCTCCAGCACTGAAGCTATGCGGAGGGCTCAGCCTGCTTGGTCAGTGGCCCCTGGCCGGCAGCTGTCTGGTTGTTGCTGTACCCGTGTGCCGGTGGCGCAGCCAGCACCCTGTCTGAGCAGCGCTGCCTGTAGAGCAGCTGGAGGGTCTCGGGTGACTAGGGAAGGCTGTGGCCAGGGCAGTGCCGGCACCACAGCTATTTGCTTTTGCTCCATTTTGAGAGGAAAGACCCTCATGTGGATAACCAGTTCTAATGTGGATATAAGAGAATTGGTTACTGACCATTCCACAAGATGATACCATTAAAAAGTAGTTTATTTCATTGCCAGTGGGGCTAAGAACAGAAAATTGTTCTACAACTTTCTAGGTAGGGCCAGAGAGATGGCTCAGTGGAATAAGTGCTTCCCTGGCAAGTGCAAGGGCCTGAGTTCAATCTCCGGTTCCGCCAGAAAAACAAAACAACTTTCTGGGTGAAGATTAGTTTATTTATTTCTGACAACAAGGATCCCAGGGTTGGCCTTCATGACTGATTTGGTGACTCTCCAGGCTGGCAAGTTCCCAGGTCTGTTTCTCGGGCTATACCGTCTGTGTGGTACCATCATTAACTGTTAACACGTGGTAGCAAAGTGGCTGCTGCACCGCTAGACATCACCTCCACAGTTCAGATGGAAAGAAGTGGAAAGGTTGACTGCCTTTACCAGAAAAAGAAAGCTGCCCCAACAGCATTACCTCTGCATTTTATTGCCCCACGTTGTATCAAATGACTACTCTTAGCTGCACGGGAGACTGTCAAAGTGGGACTTTTTAGGAAGAAGCACTAAGGACCCTTGGTTTGGTTGGTGAGGAAATGGATGCTGAGCAATTAGCCATGCCTGCTCCAAGCATATAACCTGATTAGGAGACCCTGGTTTTTCCAAGAAGTATCCCAAGGAAGCATGTTTGGAAATGAGTGCTTAGTGATCTGGAAGAGCCAGGGCAGCTGGAAGCAGGGTGCGACTTGGAAAGGGGGAGGTGCTGGGGATGTTGGCCTTGATCTGGAGGATCCAGCCTTGGGAACCAGGTGCTACTTCTGGGTGCCACTAAGCTCTAGTTTTGGCCCTGAAAGCATCATTCTTTAAAAAAAAAAAAAAAAAGAACCCCTCTATTTTGGGGTACTTTCCTGTGGGAATGAAGCAGTGAGTCAGCCATTTAGGGGTGGTGGTGCTGGGAATTGGACCCCAGGCCTTTACACAGGACTATATCCCCTGCTCGTTTTTAATTCTATTTGGAGACATAATCTCCCTGATTTGTTAAGTTGCCCAGGCTAGACTTGAACTTTCGATCCTCCTTCCATACCATCCCTGTGTGCTCAGATTTCATGCCTGTGTCACCATACCCAGCTTCTCTCACCTTTTTTGGGGTAAGACAGGCCATCCTTAGGGATGCTACAAATGCAGATGGCTGTAGTAGCTATTGGTCTCCCAACAAGACTCTTTCCTTTCACTCCCAGCTCTCCTCTCACCAGAGTTCTTCATCTCTCTCCTTTAAGAAAATCCAGCAGCTCTCAGAGGGCTCCATGTTTGGCCACGGCCTGAAGCACCTGTTCCACAGCCGCCGCCGGTCACGGGAGAGGGAGCACCAGGCGTCTCAGGATTCCCAGCAGCAGCAGGGCATGTCTGACCATGACTCCCCGGACGAGAAGGAGCGCTCCCCCGAGATGCACCGCGTCTCCTACGCCATGTCCCTGCACGACCTGCCTGCCCGGCCTACTGCCTTCAACCGCGTGCTGCAGCAGATCCGCTCCCGGCCCTCCATCAAACGGGGTGCCAGCCTGCACAGCAGCAGTGGGGCCGGCGGGGGCAGCAGCCGGCGCACCAAGAGCAGCTCCTTGGAGCCCCAGCGCGGCAGCCCCCACCTGCTGCGCAAGACCCCGCAGGACAGCAGCCTGGCCGCCATCCTGCACCAGCACCAGTGCCGTCCCCGCTCCTCCTCCACCACTGACACTGCCCTGCTGCTGGCTGATGGTGGCAACGTGTACCTCCTGGCAGAGGAGGCTGAGGGCGTCGGGGACAAGGTGAGGTGGGGCCCTAGGAAGGGCTTGGGGACTGTGTGAGCTCAGCAGAGTTATCTGCCCTGGTTGCGGGAGTCAGGTATGACTAAGCTAAAAACAAGGCCTGAGTCTTCGTATGACTGATTTTTGTTTGTTTGTGGGTTTGTTTTTCAAAATTATTTTTGCCCAGACTGATACGAGTTTTGGTTTGTTTTCCTTCAACATGCTATGAAGAGGAAGTAAGAGTAGTAGTTAAAACAGACTAGAGCCAACCCTGCTTCTGCACTTCCTCGCTGGGTTAGTCACTCAACCTCTTTGTGCCTCAGTTCCACCAATTAAAAAGGGGGATGATGATCATAGATTTATTGTAGGATTAAATGAGTTAATATATTAGAATACTCAGGATGGAGCCTGGCATAGTACAATTTTTATTACTTAAGATAGGGGAGGAATTCATGAAAGCATGTTTAGAAAGAAGTCATTTTAGGACTTTGTGTAACAGATATTTATTGGATACTTATTATGTGCTACATGAATCACCAAGCCAGTGTTGGTGTCCTCATACTGCTCTCTGGAGGGAAGACAGCAGCGTGAATGACAGTGGCCTAGGGTAGCAAGGCTGTGACGGCTGCTGTGGGAGCAGCCTTGAGGGTGGAGGGAGTTGGCCAAGACCTTCTGGAGGAAGCCATTGCACTGAGTTTTGAAAGGGTATAATTTAGCAAGGAATGGGAAGGAGGGGTAATGCGTATAAAACTAACCTGATACCAAGATAGGTCCAGCACTTTGGGGTCTGACAGAGAGGCAGAGGGCAGGTCACAGAAGGTCTTGCTGTGTCTAGTGTGGGAGCAGAATGAAGCTGTCAGAAGCTGTTAGGCAGGAAACTGGAGGGAGCAGATTCCCACGGGCCTCAGTGTAGATGGTGGATTCAGAAGGGGCTTGCATCCAGTAAGAAGGAGGCCAAGGGCAGAAATCCAACTGACCTATGAGGGACAGGCAGCCAGATCTGACCTGCTGCTTCCGTCTGCCTGATTAGTCCCTCCTCCTTGAGTTCCTTTCTCCTTTGGCTTCAGCATCATCTCCCTGCAGGTTGCTCCTGCACACCTGGCTGCTTCCTCTCAGGCTGCAGTGGCTGTGATTTATTTTCCCCCTAGGGGTCTGCAGCAGTCCAAGGGTAGGAGCAGAGCTTGCTGGAAGGTGTGCTGAAAGGTCAAGGGTGGTGGGTGGGTCAGAGAGTGAAGTCTTGGGTTGCAGAGAAGGGCTGGTGATGTGGAGAAAAGGAGGTGCGGGAGGAGGGATTTGGAGAGCAGTGCACTGAGAGAGGGTAAAGAGGAAAGAGAGCAGGGGTGTTGAGGGGTTTAAGAGTTTGGCTCTTAGAGGGGAAAGACAGGCTTAGAATGAAATCATAGAGGGGCCAGGGAGATGGCTCAGTGGAATATGCGCTTCCCTGGCAAGCACAAGGGCCTGAGTTCAATCCCCGGTCCCCCCCCCAACAAAAAAAAAAAAAAAGAATAAAATCGTAGAGTATGGCAGACAAGGCATGAAGAGAGAGACACTGACTTGAACAGGGCAAGAGCTAAGAGGTTAAGTTGTCGCATGGGCTGTCCATGTGACACTGAACTCCTCTGATGACTGCAGGGAGGAAACCTGGGAACAAGAGCTTTGCTTTGGGGAATGATGGAGGGAGGCAGGGAGCATCTTTACATGGAGGTGCAGAGGGGGAAGAGCACCAGGCACGGACCTCAAGGAGGCCACATTCATCCTCCAGGGTGCAGAGGTGACCTTCCAGAGCAATGTGCAGTCCAGTGCAAGGCAGTCCCACCTCCAGAGCACATGAAATGTGGGACACAGAGCACTTCGTGCAGAGGGGTGCAGTGACAGGGAGTTGTCCTGAAAGCCTGTGGGTGGAACAGGTGCCCAGCTATGGGCAGGACACACAGCCAATGCATCTGGAAAGAAAGGAGGATGACAAGAGGCAGACAAGAGATGGCCAGGGAGGATGAAGATGGCTAGAGTGGAAGAGGGAGAACAGGAGGAATGACAAGCGAGAGTCCTACATTTGGCAGATGTGAGACCTGGTGGGCTTTCTAGCATCAAAATTCCAAGGGATGCTCTGCTATAAAGTTGTTTTTACTGTAGATTGTCACCAGAGCAAATTCAGCTCCCCACATATGATCTAGAACTGTCGTCCTGCCAACACTGGCTGTTTCTCGAGTTCTTGTGCATCCTGACTTTGGAAGACATTTGGGAGTTCATTTGCCTGGCAAGCATCGTGTGCCAGCTTCCTGCCTGGCACTATAGAACACACAGGTTTGCTTTTACACTTTGCCAAGGTAGGATGTGCTTCTGTAGGTGTCTTTTCATGAATTCATTAAAATGAACCTGTGGCTAAGTAAGCAGGGGTAGGATACCCCAAGATTTTAGACAGTTCCAACAGGGGATGGAACTTACTCGAGCCTCAGAGATCTTGGGTGCAGAGCTAGGGCTGGCAGTGGGTTTCCTGACCCTAGGTCCAGGGTTCTTTTCACCATGCCAGGCTCCCCCTGCAAGCACCAGCCGGCAGTTGCAGTCTTCTGTGTTTAACCTGAGGGGATGCTTTTGCATTGCCATCACCCTTGGGGACTTTCTGACCACCCACTGTTGGATCGTTATATGTATTCCACAAGTGACCTTGGTTCTTGATTTCTCCAGGAAAAAAAACTTTCCACAGATTGTTACAGTCTATCGGTAGTAAGAGCCTCACCTGGTCAGTCAGTCACTTCATCAGTCACCAAGTCAGCAGATGTCCCTTCCCTTCTTCAGTACATAGAAGGCATGGTCACCATGTACCTCCCTGCTTCCTCTTTTTTAAAAAAACAATATTAGTACAAACTTTTATTCTCAGTCTTGCTTCCTCTTTATTCAACAAATTCTTTGAGTGAGGCACTGAGTGAAAGCAGAGCTCCTCCCCTCATGAAACTGACATCCTAATAGGAGGAGACAACCGTTAAGTGATTGCATAATATACTTGGTAGTAACGGGTGCTAAAATGGAAAATCAAAGCAGAGCGAGAGGGTAGAGGATGGCGGGGATAGGTACACTGTTTTGACAAGTTGGTCAGAAAAGCCTCTCCCCTAATGTGAGAGAGTACATCATGTGGCTCTCTGAGGAAAGGCAGTTCAGATAGACAGACCAGTGAGCGCAAAGGCCCTTTGGCAGAAATGGGCTAGGAATAGTCTGAGAACCTACAGAAAGGTCAGTGTGACTGGAGCGGAATGAGCAGGCTAGGAACAGAAGAAGATGGTCATCCTTGGGGCAGGAGCTGGAGGGTGCGGGGCAGACCACAGACTCGGGTGGGAAGCCATTGCAAGGCTTGGTACAGGTGAGTGGACACCACCTAGAAGGCCACTTGGGCTTCTGTGTGGAGGATAGGTGATGTGACAGCGGAGAGTCTAGCTGGGCTTTTGGTGCATGCTGGGGCAAGGTGACGGGGGCAGCAGCAGAGGCAGAGAAGTAGCCAGACACTGGGTTTGCTCAGAGAGCTGGCGCTCAGGTTCCCAGTGCATCATGTGGGGGGCACTGAAGAAAGGGGGAAAGTCTCAGGGGGCTCACAGGCTTGGCACCTGGCAGCTGGAAAGATGTAATTGTCATGACTAAGTTGAAAGGAAGCGGGCAAAGGGAACAGATGTTTTGTGGAGCAGAGTTGGAGCTGAGCAGGGATCTGCAGAGTCTGAGATGGCCGTTAACCATCCACGTGTAAATGCCAAATAAGCAGTCAGATGAATGAGTGGAGTCCCAGGGAGAGATGCAAGCTGGAGGCACCAATTTGAGAGTCGTCAGCATATAGATAGTATTTAAAGGACAGGACTGCACCATTTGCAAGCCCAGCTTCCCTGGGGGAGAAGTGTGTTCTAATAGTTCTGGATGCGTTGGATGAAAGGAAAACGTGGCTTTGTGCAGCCAAGAGGGGTGCACCCAGTGGAATGGAGCGGGTCGTTGAGCCCTCGGAGGGCAAGTGCTTGGTGTGCGGCCCCGGCCAGGCCCACCTTCCATGGGTGAGTCAGTGCATACAGCGTGAAAACTCTGAGAAAAATCCTGACAGACAAGGGCCGCTAGTCCCAAGCTTGGTATGAGGAAGAAAAGTAGCAGCCTCGTATCCTGTGGCTACCTAGTGCTCTCCAGCTGCTTGGGAAACAGGAGGGAGCAGGGTGGGCAATGGGTGCTGCTAGATGCTGACAAAGGGGCGTTGCTGTCTGCTGAGCGACAGCGCAGGAGCCTGGGGGAGCTGGGGGGGCTCATCAGCCGGGGTGCTATTGGACATGGTTTGCATTTGGGCTCATACCATGTCAAGATGACTGGAAGAGAGTGAGCATTGCCTTCTTGCTATGTGTGGAAGACCAAGCCCAGCATCTCTGAGGTGAGCTGACTTGGGTATGGTTCCATGAGTTCAGGTGATAATGGAGAAGGTCGTTCCTGGGCCTGATCAGTTATCCTGATTTAGACACTTCAGCTTTATATGTCTTTCCTGGTTGATCTTCTTAACATACTGGGAAGTTGACAGAGCAGGTATTACCATCTCCATTTTACAGATGGGTAGACTGAGGCCCAGAGGAAAGGAGGCACCCAGATCTTGGCAGAGAAAAAGCCAGCTTCCGTGTCTCTACTCTGTCCACAAGACCCTACCAGAGTCCGAATAATAGCTGAGGGACCGTTTTATGCAATGCTGTGGGAAGCTGGCTCATGGAGCCAGAGAGGATGACCTAATCTCTTGATCACTTTGTCTCTGAGGTGTAAGCCTTCCTGATCCAGATGGACATGGCCCTGGGGGTCCTGTCCCATGGTAAAGGGGTCTTCCAGCCCTTGGTAAACTCCAAAACTGTCGGCCTAGTCTCCCAGGCCCAGAGGCCATTGGGTGTTGTGGGAAGTGGGGTGGTTCCACCCAGGTCCAGGCATGAATAGGAAGCATTCTTCTCTCTAGTAAACACAGCCCACATGCTCTCTGCGGGCTCCCTGGCGATTACTAGCGTCTATTTTTAATTCATAAGCCTCCCCCAGCCCCACACCCTTTGCCATTGTTTGAAACTCACCAGCTGGCATTCAGACCACAGCCGGCCTGGCAAGGTTTGAGTTACCAAAACACCCTGGAGGCAGCTAAAGTTCCTCAGCTGCCCGGGGCTGCTCACCCTAGCCCTACCTAAGAAACAGGCACATGGCGCCCATGGGAAGCAGAGGGTGCTGGGGCAGATAGAGGCTCCCACATAAGAAAGCAGTTCAGCCTTGGCCAGCAGTTTGACTCTCATCATTTGTTTCCTCCGAACCCAACTTAAGTTGTACCCCAGTTCTTTCCCTAAAAAACTTAACAGTCCTCTCAGCCCCACCCTTCTGCATTCCACTATGTGCATGACACTGAGAAAAACAGCCATGCTGTCCTACATATGGAAACTGGGGGAAAGTCACCATCCTGGGGCATGGCAGATGCGTAGAGAATGTGATGACATCTGCTCCCCACTGTGTGCTGCCCTGAGCCCTGCCTGAAGTTCCTGCAGGCCCAGAGAGGAAACCCTGGGCTGGAGTTGGCCCACTTGACTCCTCAGATAGCAGGCAGATCCCCCACTTGTTTCTTTTCTAAATAGCTCCTGGAAAACCTGGGGTGTTCTCCTTTTCCTTCCCTTTCCCATGCCCAGGTGGACATCACCCCCTCGTACCCCTGTTTGGAACCTCTCCCCACTGTCCTGATTCACCCTGGGCTTGTGCAAGGTACAGCTGGCTGGACGGTGTTGAGAGGGGAGTGGCGTGGAGGTGTTGGCTCTTGGCCTCCCCTCCTGTGCCTTTGGGTTAAGGAGCAGTGTGGGGTGGGGCCAGGTAGGCACCTGGGCAGCCTTAGGATTCTTCCTGACAGATCAGCCCAGGTCCAAGTCATACTGTTAGGTGAAAGGGCGGGAGTGGAGAGACACTGTCCCTGTGGCCCATGGCCTGCTCCTCATCTAACCCAGTGCAGACTACACGTCCTGTCTTTGGTGCTTTGGTGTTCTCTCCACTAGATTTACCCAACAAGATTTCTTCCCCACCCAGCATAAATAAATAAACACCCCTGTTTACCCAGTGGGATCATGAGTGAGGGGCCGCCCTTAGCTCCATCTCTGATCAGGAAGCTAGAGATGCTGGCAGGCACCCAGGGGACCTGGTTTGTTTATGTCTGGGAGTCTGCTGGCTCAGAGGGGACAGGGCAGGCCATTCTGAGAGAAGTTTCCAAACATGTCCCCTAGGCAGTTGGGGACAGCAGGTGACTTGCCTGCTGACCCCTGCTGTATCTGAGCTGTAGGCCTGAGTATACAAGAGGTCTCAGGAGCCCTGCCGAAGAGTCAGTTGGGTCACTCAGCCTGTGCACATAGGTAGCCACATGTCCATGTCTCTGGAGAAGGCTGCCATCTCTGTCCCTCTCTTCCACTCCATCACATCTTCCCTTCTCTGTCCTCTATGTGAAAAGGTCCCTTAGGACAGTGGGGAGAGGTTCTGAACAGGGGTACAAGGGAGAACCACAGATAGGCCCCTGGCTGTTCCGAGGAGACTTCCAAGGTGGTGCCCTGCAGCCAATGCCTGCCAGGCCAAGGCGGCAGCACCTGTCATCTGCCAGGAACCCTCAGCCCTTGTCTCAGTGATGGTTTCCCAGGGCCTTGGGTACTTCCACAGCAGGCAACCTAGCTGTACCTGCGGAGCCAGGATCTGCCTTTCTCTAGTCTGATCTCTCTTCCTTTAGTTCCTTTAATTCATTCTATGTAGGTGAAGCCCTTTGCATTGTCAGAGACCTGTCCAGTCAGAACAGGGGCCATAAGATGAGGCTCTGCCTCTTAGCTAAGCTCCAACTCTGTGAGTAGCAGCATCCTCTCAGCTTTTAGAGCCAAGGCAGGCTTCTGTCACCACAGCAGGCTGCCAGTCTCTGGAATGAGCCTCTTTTCATCTTTTCCCCCGTGGATATGCTGCTGCCATTATTTCCAGGTGGAGGGTCCCTTGCTCTCCTGATCAGTTCTTGTCCCAGAACCCTGGGTGAGGTTAGATAACCCAGGTAGGTAGCCAAGATCTGACAAAGGTCATGCCTTCTTCACCCCTTGTTGCTAAACCCAGGCCAACACTATGAGAGAAGAGCTCTCTGCCTGTAGCCTCTGGGGGACTGACTTGATGCCAGCCCAGACAGATGGGGAGTGAGTACCAGTCAGGCACGTGCTGCTGTCTCGGCCTCAGCTCCCTCAGACACCCTGCACACTGCGTAACAGGAAGTGTGCTCGGGGTGCAGGTGTCAGCCCCCACACTGAGCTGATGATAGCCGCAGCAAAAAGAACTGTCCTCGGGCTACAGATAGCATGGAGGATGTGCACATGGATCATGGGAGTTGATGCAGGCCCCCAGGTACGGGCTACCATCTTTCCTGAATCTGTCACAATCCTGCGACGAGAAATGTGACCCTGGTCCTCTTGGTGCCAGATGAGGCAATGGAAATACAGTACCATTAACCTGATCCCTGCTTTTGCTTTCTTTCTTTTTTTTTTTTTTTTTTTTTTTTTTTTCCAGAGGCATAGTTTGGACTTTCTCTGTTTCTACCCATGGAGCAGAGGTCTGTAAAACAGAAGCCCAGATGAAGCTCAGACCCACTGCATTGTTTCTAGGCTCCTAGAGAATTCAAGGCTCCCCTGAGTTGCAGTGGGGGCAGGGAGTAATGCCTTCTCCCACCTCCCTTTTCTCTCCAAGGACAGGTGCTGGGGTGTCCCCGCAGCTTCTAAGGCACACCCTTTCTTGGCACACCCTCCCCCAGCCCATTTCCCAAGTCCCTCAGAGACCAAATCATAGATCCTTTTATTCTTTGTTCTCTATGAGCGTCCCTCAGGTCTGGTTCTGGAAGTCCTCACTGCATCCTTTTACTCCAGCCCCTGGGACCCCAGCTCTGTGTTGGTATCCATAGCTAATGAATAATTCAGCAAACTCAGCAACAGCTAAATCAGATCCGTGGTGATACTGTGAGCAGGAGGCCTCCTTGGGGCCACTGGAAAGGCAAACCCTGGCCTGGAAAGACAAGTACCCTGTAATACTAACTTCATTATATAAGGTTTCGTCATTGCCTGAGAAGGCAGCTTCAGACCCAAATATTATCTGGGCCCTGCACTGTGTACTGACTTCTCGGGAGCTTGATGCCATGCCCCCCAAGCTGTGCGGCTGTGTCCCTTTGAAAGCTTTTCTGGCATCAGTGGTCGAGTGAACAGCATGCCACACTTCACAGAGTGCTTTCATGCACATTTCTCATTTAATCACATCAGCTCGTGGTAAGCCTAGAGCATCTGAGTCAGCAGAGGCCCACAGGAGTTCTGTGTTTCAGTCCTCTGCTTCAGAAAGGAATCATTCTTCATTGTTCTTGGCAAATAGGGTTTGGAGGCGGGCACTGTGTATCCTAAAAATTGCCCAGAAGGGAGATGCTGCTGCTTTTCTGGGCTACTTTCACTTTCTTCTGGGCCTGTTCTCAGTATAGCCTTCTCTGGGGAGATGGAGTGACTATAAATGTATGGAATCATCATCTTTTCTACCTGCCTGGCACAAATTGTGATTTGCCTGAGGTAAGGGGGTTCTCTTGGCTGCTCAGCATCTGGACTCATGCCTGAGCCCCAAAGGACCCCAGACTGTTCACACAGCATTAGCCCAGCAAAGGACCTGTAGATGGAAGAGCTGATGTCCTTCCTCCCTGGAAGCAGCTGGAAGGCCATGCCCCGTGTGTGCACTTGTGCCACACCGCAGCCTCCTCTGGAGCCACCAGCCCTCCTTGGTGCTCTTTAGCTGCTGAGACTGTGCCTCCCCCAGAGCTCCT
The DNA here is from genome assembly GCF_000260255.1 of Octodon degus. NCBI lineage: Eukaryota > Metazoa > Chordata > Mammalia > Rodentia > Octodontidae > Octodon > Octodon degus. The sequence goes on from NW_004524707.1 coordinate 527,448, forward strand.
ACCACCCTGGCTGCTGGCATGCAGCGGAAGAGCTTTCACCCTCCTCTCCGGTGGTTCTAGGGGAAAGTGGGGAGAAGACACACCTCTGGCTGGGTCTAAAATGAGCCCCTCGAAGGGGTCTCTGAATAGTGACCACTTCCCCAGCCTGATTTCCAGGAGGGCTCAGTGAGCATCAGGAAAGCAGCCGGCCTTCTGAGGAGGGATCCTCCCTGTAGATTTTCCGCAGTGCATGGGGGCCTGAGATCCGTTTAGTACCTTGTCTTCTAAGGTACTAAATTTAGCAGCGCTAGTGTTTGCTCCTGAAGTCTATAACTGCCCAGGTTTCCCACCATTTGCCATGTGTGGATTGTGCTTTTTAATTAATTTGTCAAGCTAGGATTGAGCTCAGGGCCTTATGGGTGTTAGGCAAGTGTTCTGCTGAGCTAAACCCTGGCCCAATTTTTTTTTTTTTTTTTTAATTTTTAAAGACAAAGAGTAGTTAGTGGGAACATTTTTTTTTTTTTTAAAGTGAGAAAGCAGTGGAGAAAAACAAGGCAAGTGAAAAGAAAGTATTTAAAATTTGAAGAGTACTAAAGAAGTGGTTCAACATCAACATTAAGGGAAGAAAAAGGGTATGGGAGAGAGGGAAGGAAACTACAAGGAAGCTAGTAAAAGTAGATGCTGGGCCCTCCATACCTGCAAGGAGGAGAGGATGTGGGCCTGGGCTATCTTCCAGCCTCCCTTCCTGGACAAAAGCCCAGGCTCAGGATCCACTTGGAAGGTCAGTGACCCTAGCTACAGCATGGCTGCCTGCTCCTGCAGACCGTTAGCTACTGCTCTGCTGTGGCTGAGGGGGACAACCAAAGCTCATTAGGAAGTACACGTGGTGGCACTGACCCAGCGACACGCTCTCTGGAACACTTTGCACCTCGTGGCCTTTCAGAGCCTGACACTTTAATGCTCACGCCAGTCATGCCATGTCTGCTCAACGCTCTCGGCTTTGTTTCTTCTGGCAGCTACTTCTCTGGTCCTAGGCCAAGTCTTGCAAGTACAGCATGGAATACTGTGGTTTGTGCTAGGTGCATGTGTGTTTGTGTGCACCCACGTATGCAGGTGCCTGCATACATACACATGTCGCGAGGAAGCCTAAGCACCAGTCATCCGTTTCGGTGAAACCTACGGGGTATCTGGGTCCTGGGAGATAACGCTCATGTGCACCGTCTGCAGCTGGGAGGGGAGATGCAGCAGCAGAGGGGCAGAGGCGCAGCTCCCCCCGCCCCGCCCCCATCTCTTGATGCCTGGTCTCGTTCCCACTGCCTGCTCCTCCTGACTGCTCTGTGTCTGTGCACACCTCTCTTGCAATGTGAGGAAGCACAGACCTTGCTGTCCAGGCTGCCCAGCTAGCGAGTGGCAGGATCATGATGCGTACACCAGGCACGTTTTGACTCCTGAGGATTCTGCCGGCCCCTGGAAGGAAGGCGTGTGCCACACGCAGAGCCCAGGCTTGGCATGTTCTCCTGCCAGACACGTTCACCTTTGTCTCCACTCTGCACACTCCTCCATCCGTGGAAACTGAGGCTCAGAGCCTGTGGAGACTACCCAGGTCACTTAGCAAGTATGGAATCTCTGCACTGCCGCAAAGCCTGGGCTCTGCTCCCTGTACTCAGAGCGGGAAACTCTGTGTCCTTGACAGATTTGGAAACACTTCTCATGTGTGAAGACAAGAACAGCTCCACACAAGGAAACAGCTTTCTGTCCTGCTGGCTTGCCTGGCAGACATCTGCTGGGTCCTGTCTGTTCCTTTGACTCACTCCTGACCCCCCCACTCCGCCCTCTTTCCCACTGTTGGGTTATTGTGGTGATGGCTAAGCTACTCTTAGAGACCCAGATACATGGGGGGAGACTTCCAAGGGCCATCTTCGTGGTGCTATGTGGCTTCCAAGCACCAAACTTCGTTTTCTTCCCTCCCTTGTTTTGAGAGAATCCTGCCTCAGCCTTCCAGTATGCTGGGTTAAGATGTGCAGCATTGGGCTCAGCTGTAGGGACTTCTTTCTGTTCTTCTGAGCCTTCATGACTCCGGGAAGCGTGGGAAGTGGGACCCGTCATGCAGAGACAACTCCAGAGCTCAGCCCCCTCTGTTTCCAGTGCCCTGTGGTCATTGCCTATGAGAAAAGGTTAAAAAGCTTAGCTTTCTGGGGCCTAAAAAGGAGTGGGCAGGGAAGGCTTGCTGGGACTGTGAGGAGACCCTGCCATCTCCGTTGCCAAGGACAGAACTGCGGCAGATGGGCTGCCTTCCATTGTAGCTTTCTGAAATAGATCAGTTGGTTGGTTTTTTTTGGTTTTTTTTTTGGTTTTTTGTTTGTTTGTTTGTTTGTTTGTTTGTTTTTTTCTTTTCCCCTTTTGGTTCTGGGGATTGAACTCAGGAAATTCTACATACTATATGACTGAGCTACATTCCAAGCCCCTTCAATTGTTCTACAATGTCAGGATTGAGAGTAAAAACAGCTTCCTGCTAGGCACAGGGAAGAGCCCAGACACACAAGATCTGATCTCTGCCTTCCTTAAATTTAATTGGGACAGTAAGGCCTCGTATTTACAAATAACCATTGTACCTGAGGAGTGCTTGGTGCCAAAGCATAAAGATAGGAAACCACAGGAGGAAGTCATTTATAGAAGTGTGGAGTTCATTTATAGAAGTGTCCCTAACCCTACAGGTCAGAGCTGGTGGCAGAAAGTGCAACCTGTGTAGTATGCTTTGTCAGGCTTCCTATGTCACAGCCTCTAGTCACCAGCTGCTACCCGTGTTTGTACGGTTTTCCTGGCTTTGTTGGCTGCAAGCCAGGGAACTGGCCCCTGGGGATAGCAGTGGATTCTTCTTATCTCTTTGCACCTTCTTGAACTCGGAACCGCCTTGTCACCGTGATCCATGTGAACGCTTAGTATTTAAGCCCTGAGTGCCTCACCAGAAGTTCCTACAGCTGAGCATGGTGGTACACATCTGTAAGCAGGTGAAGAATCCACCTCTTGGAACAGTGATTCTGCCTTGAGAAGTTGCTGCCAGAGACCCGCAGGACCCAGGATTCTGCTGGGCACCATCTCTCGCTGCACAACTTGTTGTCCCCAACTGCGGACCTCTGGCCCCCTCTGCTGGCTGCAGGATTTCCTACCAGCACTATACAGATGAAGTCCAAGGAGAAAGAGACTGCCGTGAGTTGCCATCTGTTGTATCTCGGATGTTTTTTACCTGGGCAGTGCTGGGGGATAGAGAGCAGGAGCCACTAGAGAAGTGACCACAGTGGTGTCCAGGGCAGATTGGATTCTGGGATAGGTTACTAGGGCTGAGGACTTGCCCTCAGGAAGCTGGCGCTGTCTGGCTTTTCCAGGCAGTTATGAAAGTAGGAAGGCTGCCTTGGGCTTGACGGTGCCACAAGCTAGTGGCAGGGCAGCAGGGAGAGGACACTGAGTGGAGCTGGTTGTACTTGGACCTGCCTAGGAGGCTCCACTAGGCTCTTTTTAGAGAGCTCCTCTCTGTCCTGGAAGCCAGGCCGGGAGGCCTGCTTCCATTTGGAGCAGGGGGCCGATGAGGCTGTGTGCTCTCTGCTCATGGGAGGCCTTCGGGACAGGAGGGGCAGGTAGGACCATGTGTCCCCACGTGCCTTGGCTGTGCCTGCCATACCTGGGCATCCTCACGTACACTGTGTACACACTGGCCGCAGCTGGGTGGGGGAGAGGCTCCTCATCAGAATGTGGTCCTCCCACTTGCTTGGCCATCCTGTATGTCTCCTGCCAGATGGAAGGAGCAAGCTGCTGGGAGCCCCGGGGGAGGGGTAAATCCAGAGCAATCCGCCCCTAATCCCCCGCTGGGCCTCAGACTGGAGATGGCGGCCTCAGAGCCTGGGAGCTTGGGCACACCTGCTTGCAGGCCCCGGCTTCCCAGCACAAGCCCAGTGCTGCCCAGGGACCGTGACCCTGGGGGCCTGGTGCAGTGTTCAGACAGCTGGGGTCTTAGAGCTCCTGGTACCTCTTCGCCAGCACGACTGTGGGAAACAGTGTCCACCCAGGTGAGATGCCAGGTGGGCAGGAGAGGCTGTCACCTGTCAGGGTGGGGGCTGAGTTGTGGGGTGGGAGAAAGTCATTTCCGGAATTTGTAGGTGGTTGTGCTCATGCTCTGGGTTCCCCAGGAGTAGCTCCTTTTCCTCTCCAGTTACAAAGAACCCTTCATAGGTGCCAGAGAGTTGGCACAAAACTAGGGGACACTCCTCCTGGTCACTTCTGATTCAGGAGGAGCCTTGGCAGAGAGAGCTTCCGGGAGGTCCGGGGTGCACTGATTTGTTGATGGTCCATAGGACAATCCAGGAGCGGAGTGTTTGACTTTTGAAGAGTTCAGAGTATGGAGGAAGAGGAGACCCCAATGTGAGAGGGCAGTTCTTGGGGCACAGCCCGGGGTCTGCGGGTGTGAAGAGACCAGAAGAGTGTGGAACATTTATGTGGACAGAAGGGCTTTGTTCTCAGCAGGGCAGGGAGGGAGGGGAGAGTGCAGTTCTGACTGCACTGAGGGGAAAGGGCTGGAAGCCAAGGATTGGGTGGGAGGAGGGAAGGACAGTGGCCTGTAGGGGCTAGGCCAATTTGCTGGCTGCAGGAGGGGGAGGGGTGCTAACAAGCAGCCAGCTGTGTGCTGCCTCAGGATGGATAGATGCTGCAGGGAGAGCCAGTGAATCCCCTCTTCTGCTTATAGTTTGTACCATGCACCCCCTTGAAAGAATGTGTGGAGCCTCACAAAGCCCTCCACCTGCCATATGGTGGCTGGGGCCTCACTGCAGGCCAAGTTTCACCTCTGCCTGGAGGACAGGCCTGGGTATACTATACTCAGTACACCACACGTACCCTCCTTACCCTCTGGAGAACAGCCCCAAGAGTCCCAGGCACCCATGAAGACTGAGTGGGCCCTCTCTCTCCAGCCCTCTTCCCTCCTGGAAGCATTTGGGTCACCCATGATGATGCCGTCCATGGCCTGAGCTGGACTGAGCACCTGCATGTGGCCCACATGTCCCTACCAGGCAGTGCCTGCTGAGCTGGGAGAACGCGGTCAGCTTGGGGACCCAGGGCTGGAATAACAACCGGAGGCAGCCTGCTCCAGCTAGAGGGTCAGATGCATTCCTCCCAGTGTCCCCAGAAGGTCAGGCGGCCTCCTCGGGCTGAGGCACTTTAGCTGGCCATGGGCTTCCCTCTCCATCCTGGTCAGTTACTTCCCTTTCCCTCCAGGACTTGGTAGAAAAAGGGAATCTCAGTGTGCTCTGTCTCCAGAAGCATGCTGGGTCAGGGCCACTTGGTAGCAGCCAGGTCAAAGCATCGCTGCTGAGTCACAGGGCCCGACAGTTCCCAGGTCACACTCACCTGCTGAGCTCAGACCCTGTGGCCTTCAGGAGCAGCGTCCTGCGTGGGCTGTCTTTCTTGGAGAGACATGAAGACCACCCGCTCCATTGTTCCCACAATGGCAGGGCTGCCCCGCCTTCCTAAAGGGAGCCTTAAAAGATCTGCTTCTCTCCCTTCCTCCTCCTAAGAATGACCTTAATGTTCTTTCTAACTAGGGCAGGAAAGCCCCTTCTGTGTCTGGCTGCTGTGCGTGGGGGCTTTACCAGGAGTTCTTTGTGAATCTGGAAAGGGGCTGCCAGGCCCACGGTGAGGGGTGTCACAGGTGTGCAGTACACACTGCCTGGAAGTGGTAATTGTCTCCCCAACCCTTCCCAAAGAGTGGGTCGTGCATTTATGTTGCTAAAGAGAAACGTGAGACATACAGTTCACAGGTGACATCACTAGCACCTTCCCTTCTTCCCCTAAAGCTCCACTTGTGCCTGGGCACTTGCTGAGCTGACGGTGACTCCTGCGTGCCTGCCCAGCTCAGGGATCCTAACTGCAGGGCTAGAGTTCAAGAGGGACAGCAGGCATCCCATAGCCAGGGTAACAGGAGGATGCTGAATTCAGGCCCAAGAGGAGGCAGCAGCCCCCTAGAGGGTCACAGGGGGCCAGGGCTGGAGCACCCAGAGCCAGCCCCCCTGTAATCTGGTTGTGTGCCTAATACAGCTTCGCGCAGTTTTGTAGGAAGGAGGCAGGGAGGCAGGTCTGTGGTACTTCCTGGGCCACATAAGGGTGTTCCCAGTATTTGTGGGCCAGGGGGAGGTCTCATCTGAGCCAGGAAAGAATAGGGGAAGTTGGTCATCACTAGACACTAAGAGAGTATTTCAGTATTTCTTGGACCTTTAATTATTTATTTTTATTTTCCTGTTGATACTGAGTATTGAACCCAGGACCTTTAGAACAAGACACATCCCTAGTGCTGCTTTTAATTTTTCAAGACAGGGTCTCCCTGAGGCTGGCCTTGCACTTGTGACCCTCATGCCCCAGCCTCTCAGAGTGCTGGAGTTACAGGTGTGGACCACCATGCCTGCTTAGACCTTTGTCTTTGTATTGAATAAAGCCTATGGCTCCAGGCCTGGCTGGCAGGCAACCTGAGCAGGGCATGACATGGTCTCTCCAATTGCCTGGCATGGTCAGGGGTTCTGGAATAACTATAATCTTTCTGCTTATTCTCTGAGAGCCTGCCCAGCCTTTTCACAGGGATTAACCTAGGGGCCTGTCTCAGGCAGCAGAGCAAGAAAGGAAGCCATGACGCTAGGTGTGGTGCTGGCAGCTGGGCCTGGAGAGAGAGCAGGTTTGCAGGGGCCAAGAGAGGCTCTATGCCCATGTGGAAGAGGAGCAGTGGTGCCTGTGTAGCCCCAGGCCCTGCTCCTTGCTGGGGGCCCCAGGAGTTTGCAGCTGCTGATATCAGGGTTGAGTAATCTATTTGTGGTCACCCAGCCCAGGATGGGGTGCTCTAGGAGGAGCTTCCGCTCTGTGAACAGGAGGCAGGAGGATCGCCCAACATCCTACCACAGACCTGCTCTGTACTGGGACAGTGGGTGGAGCTCTGCACAGGCCAGTGGAGGACCCAGCCTCCCACACCCACGGTATACAACCATCACCTTCTATTCCAAAACATTTTCACCCTAGCCCAGGGAAACCCCATGCCCCCTAGGCCCAGACTCAGTTCTTCCCTTCTCCAGTCCTGGCAGCCCCTAACCTGCTGTCACAGGCAGCCTTTTTCTCTGGCTTCCTCCACTCAGCAAACTGCTTTCTAGATCCATCCATATAAGCTGGGCATGGTGATACACACCTGTGACTTGGGAGGCTGAGGCAGGAGGATCACTGTGCATTTGTGGCCAGCCTGGGCTACAGAGTGAATTCAAGGATAGCCTGAACTGCATAGCGAGACTTTTTTAAAAAAAAAAAAAAA
>NW_004524707.1:534856-557714 GCF_000260255.1 Octodon degus
CTCTCTCTCTCTCTCTCTCTCTCTCTCTCTCTCTCTCTGGCAGAACCAGGGATTAAACTCAGACCCTTGCGCTTGCCAGTCAAGTGCTCCATTCTCTTTTATGGCCAGATTAATCCATTTTGTGGGACAGCACTTTTTTTTTTTTTTTAACTTACTCATTGGTTAAAAATATCCTTCTGAAGGACTGGCCAAATAGCTCTGCAGATGAAAGCACCTACAAGCAGGCGCAGGGGCAGGGGTTTGATCCCGGGGCCTGCTGTGCCGGCCCTGCCTCCAGGGCACGCTGAGATGAAAATTGAGACTGGGTGTGCTGACACATGCCTGTAATCCCAGCACTTGGGAGGCTGTGAACAGGAGGATCACTATGAGTTGGATCTAGTAGTGAGACCCTCAACACCCTATAGACCCTTCCCTAAAATACAGAAACAAAACAAAACAAAAAAGTCCTCAGTTGTATCTGCCTTTGGCTGCTGTGCAGAGTGATGCTATGGACTTTGTGTCTAGTGTTCATGTGAAGGCCAACTTCAGGTATCCAGCTTTTTGGGGTGTGGAGCTAGCAGTGGAATTACTGGGTCATGTGGTAATTCTGTGTCTAAGTATTTGAGGAACTAGCACAGCGTTTGCCTCAGTGTCTACCATTTTACTTTCCCACCAGTGATGTGTGAGGATTCCAACTGGGGCACATACTCACAGACGCTGTTTTGCTTATAAAAATATACCACAGTCCTTCTGCATAGTATGTTAAGCTGCATTTGCTTTTGCGTGCCTGTTTCATGTCCTTTACTCACAGTCTTGTCTCATCCCTCCGTAACCCTTCAGGGTACGCAGAATTACCCTTCTTTTCCAGCTGAGAGAAACCAGACTGAAAAAAGGGTAATGACAGCTGGATGTGGTGGCATACTCCTGTAATCCAAGCATTCTGGGAGGCTGAGGCAGGAGGATCACAAGTTTGAACCTAGCCTGAGAAGCTTGTAACTTAGCTAGACCCTGTCTCAGAATTAAAGGGGTGGTAGCTAAAAGGGCTGAGATGCAGCTCAAGCATAGTGACGTGCACAGACAGACAGACAGACACACACACACACACACACACACACACACACACACACACACGGTAGCTGATCGAACCAGGATTCTGAATCAGTATCCAGCTACAAATTCAGTCTCCTTCCTATTGCATTGCACAGGCTTATGTTCTGTCCCATTACCAGTCATTTTTGGCAAATCTTCCTCTGCTCAGGCTCTGTTCTGCTCCTGTTCCATCACTTGGAGCAGCGGTGCTCTTGCCTCCTTTTTCTCTCGTTCTCCTTCCTCTGTGAAGGCAGAGTCCTCTACGTCTGTGTGTCTGTTTGGCAGCTCCTGGGCTTCCTTTGCCCCCATCACCCTATCTTCCTCTGGTCCTGAAAGGGAGCCGTTGCCATAACACAGGTACCTGGGGAGAGTTCCCGCCTCGCTCAGACTGCTGCTGCCTCTTCAGGGAGCAGTGTCAAGTGGGGTGCCCTATAGCCGGAGATGGAGCAGCTGGTGGCAGGTGCTGCCAGCCTCCCAGGGGCAGGAAGGAGTGGTGTCCTCAGACTCCCTGGCCAGAGGAGATCCAGGAAAGGGAGTGCTGTTTCTAGCATCCACTAGAAGGAGGGGTCAGCTCTGGGCGATTCCATCCTGCTGGCCCTGCAATGTCTGCTCTCCTGAGTTCATGGGGCTTCACAGCCAGGATCCTACAGCAGGATTGGGGGATTTTGCACAGTTTTGTTTTCCCACAAAGGACTAGACAGCTCAGCCGCCAGGACCCGGGAGAGCTGGAGTTTTCTTCCAGTTGGCAGTTGGCACTAGAGACCTGGGAGGAAGAGGTGGGGCTTGTCCATCCTAGATGTGTTTAGCTTGTGTATGATGATAGCAGTGCGGAGTATGCGAACTGTGGAGCTGCACCAGGGTGAAGCCACTCTACTCTGTGAAGAGGGGCGCTTACCAGGCTGGGACTCCAGGCAGGCTCTGTCTTCATCCCTGACCTCCTGCCTGCTTCCCCAATAGGCAATGTGTGGATTGGGATCTAAGGAAGAAGTGATGTGGGGAGGAGCCCTAAAATGCTTTCTTAAAGGGCCAGGGGTATAACTCAGTTTTAGGGTGCTTGCCTGGCATGCACAGGGCCCTGAGTTTGCTCTCCAATGCTGAAAAAAAATATGCTGCTTTCCTGGGCTTCGGACTGCAGGCAGAGGTGAGCTGGGCCTCAGTCCAGACCTTGTGGTCACTCTGTGATGTGTTTGCCCACTGGTGGGAGAGCTTCCTCAGGACATCCAGTCACTCATAAGTGGTTACTGTGGTTACTGAAATGTTTCACCCTGAGCAAAAACTGCTACGAGATCTTGGTGTCTCCCCTACGTCATGTGCATGCCCTTCACACACACACACACACACACACACACACACACACACACACACACACTGCTATGTTCCACACAGGGCTGAGCCGGGTGGACAAGTGCCGTCTTCCTGGCAACCACTAGGAGAGGTCAGCTCTAGTGCTGAAAGCTGGAGATGTCACTGCGCCCACACGCAGTCTATGGAGGAGATTTACACTCTTTGAATGCTTTGAGGATTTGCACTTGGCAGAGGGATGTCAGGTGGTGTTAGAGTGGGGAGCTCCATTTTTCCCCTTGCTCACTTGGGGTGCAAAGTCCCACAATCATGCTGTGGGAAATTCCAGTTCACTTGCTCTGAAGTGAGGCCAGGCCTCGGTTGAGGACACTGGAAGGCACGGAGGACCAGGACCCCACGCAAGACCATCCAAGGATACAGCATCTCCACCTTTGACTCTCTAGTTGTGTAGTCCTGGACAAGGTAGTTAAATTCGTACGTGTGGGCCCCTGTTCCCCTCCTGTGAAGTGGGACTAGCAGTGCTGCCTGCCTTGTGGGGCTGTTATGTTAGGATAGGAGTGTGGCAGGCTCTGAGAGCTGCCCCTTGCACCCAGGGCCGGTCATGTAAAGTTCTTATCTTTGTCCTTTATGCAAGGCATTTAGAATAGGAACGTGAGGTCTAGAGAGAAGCTGAAAGACCAAAGGGAAAAGATCTCACATCCTGGGGAGTCTATGGGGCAGAGCTGTCCCCAGGAGGCAATACAGCAGAGATGTTTTGTGACTGGGCCCTGGCATTATGAACCCTCCTGTCACCGAAAGGTTTCTGGGCAGGAGGGGCAGAAAGCAACTGGTGTCTTGCTGCAGGGACCCCAGGATTGAGTCTGTGGTGCAGGACAGGACTGGGCCAGGGGAACAGGACCCAAGCCCCAGGCCTCCCCACCATTAGGCCCCAAGTTTGTCTGTTTTCCTCATTCACTGACATTTCACAGACAGCTTTGACTCTGATTTTCCATTTGTAAGCTAGACAGATGCCAAACTGAGGGAAGAAGGAGCAGAGCTGCCACAGGGGAGCCAGGGCAGGCGAGAATCTGCTATTTCACATTCTTCTATAGTCCAAAAACACTTCCGCTTTTCACAGCATATTCACATCCATTTCTCATGAGCTCCTCCCACTGGCCCCCAGCAGGTGGGACGGACAGCTCTTCTCTCTCCAGCTGACAGAAGAACCCTGCAACTGGACCCCATTTCCTGGATGTTCTGCCCTGGCAGGGAGTAGCGGAGGCCGTGCCACATTCGTGATAAAGGCCAGGCGTGATATGTGGAATTTAATTGGGGGGCTGGGGAGAGAGTGCTTGCTTTTTTTTTTGCGAAACTGGGGATTGAACTCAGGCCCTTGCGCTTGCCAGGGAAGTGCTTATTCCACTGAGCCATCTCCCCGGCTCCTGCCTAGCTCTTGAGAGGCCCAGGGTTCAACCTCCAGCACTGGAAAACAAGTTTTGTATGGTTTTGTCAGTACTGAGTATATTTGTTAGTATACTCTGCTGACTAAAGTTACCACAGTTTAGTGGTATAGCCCTCCCTGCTGTGAGGGGAACAAAAGATTGCACTGCCTAGATCAGAGGCAGGCTTTCTGTATGGCTCTTACTGCTAAGTGCTTGGCAGATACCATCAGTGTCAGCCTCAGTGAAGACTTGAGATGAGATAAGGTTACGCCCATTCTACAGGCCTGGATGCTGAGTCAGGACAATGCAGAGATGGGCCAATTGCTGTCCCTGGGTTTGAAGCCAGATGGTGAGTTAGGCCTTGGGGTGGATCATTAAGGGCTATTGGGAAAGAGGCTCTTGTGGTTGAAAGGCTGGATGTTCTGAGCAGCATTCCACGAGCACATCAGGAAAGCACAAACCCAGAGACTAGGAGGGCAAGGGGACACGGGAAACCCAAAGGCAGCCAAAGACAGTGTGACTTCAGGGAGATGAGGGAAGGCCTTGTCCTCCTCCCCAGCATCCTAAGAGGACCTGAAACAGTCCCAGAGGAAGCCCCCAAGGCACCGCCCTCTCTGGCTTCTCCCTGGCTCCTCCCTGGCTCCTAGGTTTGTCAGGGTTTTTGTTTTCAATGGGGTTTTCCAATAACTTTGTGCCTTGGCAGATGTGGAGCAAGCCGCCCCTGCCTGTGGCTGGCACGGGCTGTTTCCAGTTCCGGTGCATGTGACCCGGCCACTTTCTTTGTGTCTCACCCCCTCCCCCACCCTGCATACTGCTCACCCCGCTCCTCCCCACAAAGATCTGACCCGGACTTACCCGGGGTGTTGCTGTGTAAAAATACATGGGGTTGAGCCATTTCCTGCCGCTTCCGTTGTTGCATTGTTGCATGGCGATAAGGCCTGAGCTCACTGCAGACAGATTCTCCATCGGGCTGGCGCAAGACAGCGGCCCCAGGAGAGGCTCCAGGCCAGCGTGGCAGCAAGGGCACTCCATCCTCCTCTTTTCTGTGACCCTTCCTTCCTCCTCTCCTTTTCTCCATCCCTTTTTTCCTACTCTCTGAGTTTTGTGCTTCCCTGATGTGCTCAGGAAGCTTGTGTGCCTTGCGGTGGGCCGGGAAGAGGGGCTCTTGCTTCCTTCCTGCATGTCCTTGCATTTCCCAGCTGGGCGGCCGTTCCCCTTAGGCCCCCAGAGTGTGCTCTGCTGCCCTTAGCCTGTGACTCGCCCCACACTCCAGATCTTGGGACCTGGCCTACAGGCCAGGGCAGGGGTGGGCCACACTCCTCTCCTGGGTCTGGGGGACAGGGAAGGGTGGGTGCTTCCACCTTCATGAAGCGAAAGAGGTTGCTGCTGCCTTCAGAGAGCTGGAAGGTAACAGAGGGCCCCCAAGAGATAGCAGAGAGATGGGTGACAGGCTATGTCAGTGAAGACAGGGTGGGACAGTGTCTAGGCCAAAGGGGCAGCTCTGGTCACTCTGAAGAACAGGCAGCTTGAGACAGTCTTGTGAGGAAGTGGAGTCCCCTGGGACAGACCCTGTCCTTCCAAGGTATCTACCCTCAGGCACCCTGGTAAGCAGGTCCCAGCAGGAGTTCTGGCCTGGAGGTTCTGTCTTCACAGCTGTGTTGTTGAGTAACTTGCTAGAGTTTCCTGCATCTGCTTCCCAGGTAGAAGGACCAAGACCAGAGGTGTCCCTTGGACACAGCATACTGCTGAGCTATTGCCTTTGGCCACATGATTAATCTGTGCCTTCCCTTTGCCTCTTTCCCCAGGGTGACAAGGGAGACCCCGTGGCCCTGAGCCTCCCCTCAGGCACTGGCCATGGTGACAGTGATGGCCCCATCAGCCTGGACGTGCCCGAGGGGGCACCAGACCCCCAGCGGACCAAGGCTGCCATCGATCACCTGCACCAGAAGATCCTGAAGATCACAGAGCAGATCAAGATCGAGCAGGAGGCACGGGACGACAACGTGGCAGAGTACCTGAAGCTGGCCAACAATGCGGACAAGCAGCAGGTGTCACGCATCAAGCAGGTGTTTGAGAAGAAGAACCAGAAGTCAGCCCAGACCATCGCCCAGCTGCACAAGAAGCTGGAGCACTACCGCCGGCGCCTGAAGGAGATCGAGCAGAACGGGCCCTCCAGGCAGCCCAAGGACGTGCTGCGTGACATGCAGCAGGGCCTCAAGGATGTGGGTGCCAACATGCGTGCAGGCATCAGTGGCTTCGGGGGTGGCGTGGTGGAGGGCGTCAAGGGCAGCCTCTCTGGCCTGTCGCAGGCCACCCACACCGCCGTGGTGTCCAAACCCCGGGAGTTCGCCAGCCTCATCCGCAACAAGTTTGGTAGTGCTGACAATATCGCCCACCTGAAGGACCCCCTGGAGGACGGAGCCCCTGAGGAGGCATCCCGGGCGCTCAGCGGCAGCGCCACGCTCGTGTCCAGCCCCAAGTACGGCAGTGATGATGAGTGTTCCAGTGCCAGCGCCAGCTCAGCCGGGGCAGGCAGCAATTCCGGGGCTGGGCCAGGGGGTGCTCTGGGGAGCCCCAAGTCTAACACGCTGTACGGTGCGCCTGGAAACCTGGACACTCTGCTGGAGGAGCTGCGGGAGATCAAGGAGGGACAGTCACATCTGGAGGACTCCATGGAGGACCTAAAGACGCAGCTGCAGAGGGACTACACATACATGACACAGTGCTTGCAGGAGGAGCGCTACAGGTAGGCGCCTTCAGACCTCCAGGGCCTGGGCGAGTGAGGCGAGGCGAGGCCAGGGCAGAGGCCCAGGAGGGGGCTGGCAGGGGCCTGGGCTGCTGGCTGGCTAGCAGGGGAAGGACCCAAGCGGCCTTCTCTCCTGAGATGCTCTGAGGACCCTGCCCTGGAACGTGTTACATGGCTGTGCACAAGCGATGGCTACTTTGGAGAGCCTGGTGAAGACGGTGACACAGGCTCGCTGCCCAGGCCTCTTTTTCTGTGGGGAGTTTGGTTTGGTTTTTGTGGAGACAGAGTCTCGCTGTGTAGTCCAGGCCGAGCTTGAACTTGCAGCACTCCTGCCTCAGCCTCCTGAGTGCGAAGATGATAGGCCTGGGTCAGCCCCCAGCCCAGCTCTCTTGTAGACTTTGTATCTGAGGAAAGCAATAAACACCGTATGCTGTGTTGTCCTGCAAGGGAAGAGGATGTCGGTCCTGTGATCACAGTGCTGTTCTGAAAGTGGAAAGAGTCCAAACCATAAATCCAGTGTGACTATGTAGCCACGGAGGCAGCCCCTGAGGGAGCCTGAATTCCAGCTGGGATCTCCGGTCCCCTTGCTCCCTGGGAGTTGAAGATCTTTCCACTTGTTAGCCCTTTGTTTTCTTCTACTTATAGAGAAGGTCTGTGGAGTTGAGAGAACCCTGCCTAAAACCCAACCACCCCCAAGAACAGTCATCTGTAGATACTTGTAGCTTTCAGAGCAGGTGTCGTGCCCTCTATATCCAAGTGCCCCTGGTACCCAGGGGTCATCTGAGCCCAGGTAATGAGCCAGATTAAAAGTCCGTCTATCCTTTTTTTTTTTTTTTTTTTTTTTTCAAAACCCCAAGGATTGGGACTGGAGAGATGGCTCAGTGGTCTAAAGCACCTACTTGAAACAAGCTTGGCAAAGCACAGGGACCGCAGTTCGATCCCCCAGCACCACATGCCAGCCAGCCCCGCCCCCTGGTGGGCTGAGCTGGCCACACACACACACACACAATAAATAAATGTAATAAATAAAAATAAATAAATAAATTAAAAAAAAAAAACCCAAGGATTGAACTCAGGCCCTTGCACTTGCCAGGCAAGCGCTTATTCTACTGAGCTATCTCCCGGCTCCCCATCTATCCTTAACTCCCCCATTCAAGAGCTGTGTGATCCTAGATGGGTTCCTAGCCCCTGGGTCTCAGTCTTCCAGTCTGTCAAATGGGGGCACCACTGGTACCATCTCATGGGGCTGCTGTGCTGTTCTATGAATAACGTGGGTAAAGTGCTTGGCACAATGCCTTGCATGTAGAAGTGCTGTGTAAATAATGGCTTTGATGGTTGTGGGATTCAAATTAGAACAGGGCTGGTCCTGGGGAGTAGGTTCATTAAGTGCTGAGAGAACGAATAGTTGGTCATGGGGAAAGGAAGGTAGCTTGCAGCCGGGGCTGATGTCACTCTCCCTTGCACTCCAGGTACGAGCGGCTAGAGGAGCAGCTGAATGACTTGACTGAGCTTCACCAAAACGAGATGACCAACCTGAAGCAGGAGCTGGCCAGCATGGAGGAGAAGGTGGCCTACCAGTCCTATGAGAGAGCTCGGGACATCCAGGTAGGCCAGGGACGACCCTGGGGAGGCCCCGGTGGTACTGGCAGAGCTACGACCGTGGAACAACTGGGGGATGTGGATGGCAAGGGCAGTGCATGGGAGGGCAAGAGCGAGCGGACCTATGGCCAAGAGTGCCAAGGCCACGGTGACCACAGCCCAGCCTGGGCTACCTATGCCCTGCCCTTGCCATGGGCGGGCCTCAGTCCCTCGGGAGAGCTGAACCCACGCTAGCCTCTTTGCTTTGCTCATCAAGACTCCCATTTACCAAGACAGAAAGTCACAGTAAAGGGCTGTCCCCCAGCTGCAGCTGATCAGCCCACCCCCAGACCCCTGAACTTTGGCAAAGGGCCCCTGGTATTGTCCCCTTTTGAGTAGGGCGGCATGCTACACCCTTTTCTGTTGCTGTCACAGCATGCCCACGGCCAAGTAATCTGTGAAGGGAAGGGCCTGCAGTTCTAGAAGCCAGCAGCGTGTGGCCAGCTCGTGCTGGCCTCTGGGACGGTGCACGGTGGGAGGCCTCACAGTGCTAGGAGCTGTACAGAAGAGATTGTGTGGCGGGCAGGAAACTGAGATCGGGGCTCACGTTTGCACTTTTATAACAATCCAGGGCTGGTGTGATAACTCAGAGGACTAGGTGCTTGCTCAGGTAAGCCCAGGGACTGGGGTTTGATCCCTGGCACCACATGCCGCGCTGGCCCCACCCTGGGCACACTGAGCCGGCCACAGTAGACTGTGTGTGGTGGCGGTGCATGCCTGTAATCCCAGCACTGGGGAGCCTGAAAACAGGATCACTGCCAGTCTGAGCTGCATAGTGAGACCCTGTGCCAAATACATAAAAAAAATTTTTTTAATGTATATATCACAACCCACTCACAGTAATTTACTCTCTGCTAGCTACTGCTAGTCCTTCCTGAGGACAGTGCCCCTGTGACCTGATTGTCATACACTAGGCTCCTCTTCTGGATGTTTTTTTTTTTTTTTTTTTTTTGCAGTACTGAACGTGGAGCCTAGGACCTTCACAGTGAGCTCCAGCTCCAGGCAGCCTTTTTTTGTTTGTTTGGTTGGTTTTTTGAGACAGGGTCTTGTCATGTAGTTTAAGATGGACATGAACTTACTATGTACCCCAGGCTGGCTTTAAACTCACAGTAGTTCTCCTGCCTCAGCCTCCTGAGTGCTAGGATTACAGGTACATGTGACCATGCCCAACCTTTTTTATTTTTTGCAATAGGTTCTCTACCAAATTGACTGTGCTGAGTTCACACTTAGCATTCCTTCCTCAGCCTCCCAGAATGCTGAGATTACAGGTGTGCACCAGCATACCGGGCTGAGGCCCCACCCCTTAAATATTTCTCCCTTTCCTGGCTTTGCCACACTGGGGACAAAGCTTCCAGCCCGTGAGCAGTGGAGGAACCCCATTTAAACTGCCCATCCCTGGCTCCCATCCCCGCAGGAGGCCGTGGAGTCCTGCCTGACCCGAGTCACCAAGCTGGAGCTGCAGCAGCAGCAGCAGCAGGTGGTGCAGCTGGAGGGCGTGGAGAATGCCAACGCACGGGCCCTGCTGGGCAAGTTCATCAACGTAATCCTGGCACTCATGGCTGTGCTGCTGGTGTTCGTGTCCACCATCGCCAACTTCATCACGCCGCTCATGAAGACGCGTCTGCGCATCACCAGCACCGCCCTCCTGGTCCTCGTCCTCTTCCTGCTCTGGAAGCACTGGGATTCCCTCACCTACCTCCTGGAGCACGTGTTGCTGCCCAGCTGAGTGGCCAGCCTGCCCCACCCCATGCTCCCTGGCCTCCTGCTGGCTACTTTTCCAAGGGGGACCCTGGGACTTCAGAGTCCCTTGGACTTCATGTGTCCGGTTTGGCCTCCTGCCCAAGCTGTCCATTACAGCTGTGCCCATCGCTCCTCTGTTCTTGCTTTTGTCTGACACCTTTTCTCTGTGGCCTAGCGGAGGACACCAGGACTGGGTCGTTTTGATTATTTACAGGAATTCTCCCAGCTGACCTTGGGATGCCCCAGGTCAAGAAGGCCAGTAAGAACAAGGGAAAGCCAGGTCTCTCACTTCCATTTTCCGAGGAGAGAGCCTAACCTATAGGCAGCCATGGCCTCCCATGGAGACAAGAGAAAGGCGACTGAGGGAGAGATTGTGCTGGGCCCAGAAAGCACAGGAAGGCGCGGCTCCCAGGCTGCAGACACAACCAGGGCCTCAGAGCAGGCGCCAAGCAGCTCTGGAGAGCACAGCCCATCCCTTGCCCCTCTTTCCACAGAGCTGGTTGGGCCTGGCTGCTGGGGCTGGGTTCTGCCCTGGTCTGAAGATACAGGCTTGAGGCTGGTGTGGCTTTGGACTCGTGTGTTCCCTGCTGGTCTCTTCCTGCCTGTCACTGGATCTTCTGTTTTTAGGGAACAGGCCCCGGGGGCTCCAAGCCCTTCTGCCTCTGGGCAAGCACTGGATCCTATTTATTTATTTATTTATTTGTTCCTTTTTCCCTTGCCCTTCCTGAGCTCCAGGAAGAGGACCTGCCTGGTCTTCCCTGGGAAGCCAGGGCTTGTCCTTGGCTCATCAGGTATTCCATCCTGTGTAGCTTCTGGAACATCCTGGCTGGGAGAAGTGGGGTGGAGCTCCCCAGCCCCACTACCCCGCACAGCCCCATAGCTGGGTGGGAAGAGTGTGGCCTCTCTTTTATATGTCTATTTATTTTGTATGTGTGTATTTGTGGAGAGGCTGCTGTTGTTGCTTTCTTTTTTTAAAGCTGTGGAGTGTTGTGATGGTTTCTGTTCACATCTCAGCCTCCCCACGGGTACTTCCAAGCACAGAGGGCATTTCTTGGAACGGGAGAGAGGAATCCCCCGGAGCAGGGAAAGCAGTGCCTGCCAGCTGTGTGGACCTTCCTGAGAAATAAATAGCCTCTAAATTTTCAATCCATTCTGTCTGGTGTTGGTTGATTACATTGTCAGCACGGAAGCCACGGAGCTGTCCCCCCCCACCCAAGCATTCTGGGTAGCACAGGCTGGGCCTCATTTGCTAGCCGGAGGCCTTTTTCGGATCTTGATACCAAACAAAGCAAGCCTGAAGGCCTGGATGACAGCAGTCATACCCAAGTGTGGCCACTAGATGGCAGCAGAGTCATTACTCTGAAACCTTTCTCAAAGCAGCTACTTTGCCAGTGCCCACTGCCAGGTCAAAGAGGCGCA
This sequence comes from Octodon degus, assembly GCF_000260255.1. Lineage (NCBI taxonomy): Eukaryota > Metazoa > Chordata > Mammalia > Rodentia > Octodontidae > Octodon > Octodon degus. Next base: position 546,191 of record NW_004524707.1, read on the forward strand.
CCTGTTTCCAGGAGCTGGCGTGTAGCTTTATTTTCCTAGAGGCCAGAACCTCTGTCTGCAACCCACCCCTGGCAGTTCCCGCAGAAGGCAGGTGCTAGATTCCCAGCAGGAGCCGCATGGGAGTCAGAAGAAGCCACCTGAGTCTCCCTCTTGGGAGGAGGGATGCTTACCTACAGGGAAGCGATTGTGGGAAAAGCCCTGGGCTCTGGCCTGTAATTAGTGACCCAGCGAGTCACACGTTGAGGGACCCCACTTTCCATAGTGGAGTAGGATAGGCACAGTTGCTGCTCATTTCCGTTCTGTGAGCCTCACAAGTCTAAAGCTGCATCTGTATCTGTGGCCCCAGGCTCCCAGGCACACAGGGAGTCAGAGACAGTGCCCTAGATGTCCCGAGAGATCAGATCACAAGAGAAAGTGCTAGTGCCACTCGGGGAGGGTGGCATTAACAGTTTGACCTCACCCTTTGTGCTATGTGGGTGTTTCAGCTGGTGACCTTACAAAACCTTCCAACGTCATCATTCCGAGACCCTGCACCCCCTTCGCCTCCAACCACATGCATGCACACACCTCCCTTGGGGGCCACAGGTGGCCCAGAGCCTGCATTCTTGGGTCCCAGGTGGGGGGTGGCTGTTGTGAGAGGCAGACATTTTCCACATTCCTCCCAAGGTCAGGTGCCTTCCTAGTGCTGGCTCTTAAATGTTACAGCTGGCCCCAGTCCACAGTAAAGGGAGGAGGGGAGAAGTCCCAGGTCCCTGCTCACAGGACAATGCACCCTGCGTGTTTGCCTCCCTGTGGAAACCGTATCCAGAGAAGCCCTGCCATCTGGCTTTCGGTTTGGTGCCTCTGATGCCCACTGATGTCACTTTGTTGATCTGAGCCTCCGATTTCTCTGCAAGGGCTCTGCCTCCCATGTGCTGCCTCCAGCCAGTCTCCTGCTCTTACCCGGGGTTCACAGAGTTGCTAAATCACAGTGGCCACCACCACAGGGACTCAGCCTCCTTCCAGTTGTAGGACTAACCTGAGGCTGGGCTTGGAACATCCATCCCATGGATGGGGGGACTGGGAGCTCAGCCAGACTGGTGCCCTCCCCATGGCCTACATGTCTACGAGAGAGCAGTTAAGAAGGCGCCTCTGCCTGGATTGGGGCTTCCGCAGCGCTGAGCACTTGCTGGCGGTCCCTGTGCAGAGCCAGCATCCCGCAGTCTTGCGGGTCCCAGCAGGTGCAGCCCTGCAAAGATTACCACACAGCTCAGGTCAGGGTATTGCAAGTGGTTCTGGGCTGCAGAGAGGCATGGGAAAAGACATTGGAACTACAGGCAGAGATAAGGGGAATGGCACTAGGACACCTGGAGAGATTTTGGGTGCTACCTAATTTTGCTGTAACTGGCAGGACTCTTAAGTAAAGCCAGATCTCCATGGTAGGGGAGAGGCAGACCTGAGCTCCTGCCCCAGCACTGCCGCTTGCCTTCTATTTGGCTCCAGCTGCTGTCAGACCAGTCCTCCGGTCTGCCAGTGGGCATGGATGACACAGGCGCAAGATCTTGGGTGTGTGTCAAGATTCAGCATAGTGCTTGGAACAACAGAGCAGTCAACCCAGGCGGTTGCTATCATACCTTGTCCTGGGTCTGCCTGTGTTCAGTGGCAGGGCTAGAGCTGCTAGAGAAATCCAGGAACCCACAGAACCAAGCAGGCCTCAGACTGCAGCCCCTGAGAGCCCAGCAGAAGCCTTCCCACCCATTCCTCTTCTCTGGAAGCTAAGAGCCTGCTCATTCCCAGAGACCTCTCCCCTTGGTCTCTTAGACAAAGCTGACCCAGTCCCAGGGTCCCAGCCCAGCTTGGCAGGGGCTGGATGAAGCTTGCCTGGCCTAGGCCAGCTGCCTCCACACTAAGCTTGTGGGTGTACCAGTGTTGGGGGGCTCTTCTTCCTATAGGCCATGGTCTTAGCTACCTTTGGGTGTCCCCATCCCTTTCTAGCTGATATCAGCTTCAGGCACCATGCTGCAGGATGGAGGGGGGAAGAGAAGTTTTCCCACACGTATGAATCAAAACTGAGGTCACGAGCCTCAGTTTCCCACTTAAACATGCCTGTGTCACCTGCCTAGTAGGACATGGGTGAGGCCCAGATGTCAGGTTCCATTCCTAGTCCCCAGGGCCCACAGCTCTTTCCCCTTGAGAGCTACGTGTCAGAACTGTCAGGCCAACTGAGGCCCTCAGGAAGGGCCCGATCTGCCCAGGGCCAGGGCTCAGCAGGTGTTGGGACACTGGCCAGCCTTCAGGTGGAGATGGAAGGCTCGCAGGACACCGTGGAGGGTGGGGTGGAGGCTGGGCTCGCCCCAGCACATCCAGACCTGTTGGTAGGTCCTGAGTCACCCAACAAGTGAGAAGGGCAGCCTGGGTGGGGCAGCCTGGGCAGCTGCGCTGCCTCCCATATTCAAGGAGCTTCTGCAAGCCCACCTGCCTTTGGCCCTCTAACCCAAAGGTTCCTGTATGCCAGAAGTGTCCTGAGCCCGGCAGGGCTGGACAAGACCATGGGCCAGACAGCCGGCCATCAACTTGGCTCTGCTTCTGGAAGCTCCAGAGGGAAACTCGCCAGGCTCCAGGTGCTCAGGCCCTGTACCCTTCCTTACCTTCCTTTTTTAAATTTTTGGTACTGAGCATTAACCCAGAACCTTCACAATGAGCTATATCCCCAGCCCTTTTTCATTATTTTTCGAGATAGGGTCTAAGTTGCTAAATTGCCTAGGCTAGGTTCCAACTTACAGTGCTCATGCCTCAAACTCCTAGAGTGCTGGAATTACAGGTGAGTACCATTGCCTGGCTACTGTGGTGATTCTGGTGACAATTTTAGCTCACTGAAGACAAGTTTAAAGAATGTGCTCTAGAAAGAGCTGGGTTGCTCTCTGGCTGTTCTGGGGCTCGGTTCTCTGGTGTCCTGCAGGAAGGTCAGGTCTTTCAGCAGTTAACAAGTCACCCACTTGTGACCTGTGCTGTCTCTGGTTGGGTGCCCTGTCCCTTTCTCAGCTGATATGACCCCAGGCATTTTGACTCAAGATGGAGGTCAGAAGAGGGGCTTTCCTCTGAGTTGGCTGAGACATGAATGCAGGTTGGAGATAAAATGCCAACACACACCTGCTGTGTGTCTGTGACTGACCCCCCTCCTCACTTTCTCAGACAAATGGGACCAGGCCAGGCCAGGATGGAAAGGCCAGAGAGCTGGCAACCTGGCGGTTAAGAAGGAGGGAAGAGTAGTGTCTCTTTCTTTTTCTTTCTTTCTCCATTTTCTCCTCTGCTGCTCTTAGGATTTCATCAGTGCTTGGCAGCCTGGAGTCCAGACATGTGACCCCAAACCACCCAGCTTTAGGTTCAACTCCACTTATGAAGTACAGGTTTAGTCAGGCCTGTGGTGCAGGCCTATAATTCCAGGCCTCTAGAAGGCTAAGAGTAGAAGGAGCACAAATTTAAGCCCAGCCGGGGCACATCTAGCTGTTTAGCAAGACCAAATTTCACCAAAAAGAAAATTTAAAAAAAAAAGTAACTCAGTGGCAAAGCACCACTGGGTTTGATCTCCAGCACCACCAAATAGGTAATTAATAAATAAATGAATAAATAAGTAGGGAGATGAAATACAGCCCCACTCAGAGACCACATATAAAAGAAGGAGGAAGGAGAGACAGGTGAGGAAGATGAAGGAAGGAAGGAAAGGAAGGAAGGAAGGAAGGAAGGAAGGAAGGAAGAAAGAAGAAAGAAGAAAGAAAGAAAGAAAGAAAGAAAGAAAGAAAGAAAGAAAGAAAGAAAGAAAGAAAGAAAGAAAGAAAGAAAGAAAGGGAAAGAAAGGAAAGGAGGGAGAGGAAGTTAGATTTCAACCCAGCCAGCGCAGTCACAGGCCCTCCTCACTCACCGCCAAGGTGGAAGCCGGCAGAGTTGGGTGTGGTGGGCTAGGGCAGGAAGAGCTGTGCTCCGGCCCAAAGCACCATGGGTGAGAGCTCCAGCAGGCCAGCTAAGCTGGAGGTGGGATGGATGATACTGCTTGCTCCAGGCACTCACTACAGACAGGATGTGGGCAGCTACTTCATACTTCAGCCCTGCCCACACGCCAGGAGCAGGATGCCTGGAGAAGGGGCTTCTCTGTCTTTTTTTTTTTTTTTTTTTTGAGGAACCAGCAATTGAACTCAGGTCCTTGAGCTTGCCAGGCAAGTGCTTATTCCACTGAGCTATCTCCCCAGCCCCTTCTCTGTCCATCATGATGAGAAGGAACCAGAGTGAGGATAGCTTTGGGAGAAAGGAAACTGTCCCAGAACTTCCGGGCTTTGACAGCTTCGGATGGGTTGTTCAGTGCTTGAGAGCAAAAGGGAAAGAGAATAGCTCTGGGATCAAAGGGAAATGAAAGCAATCCCCTCAGGAAGAACCAGACTGTCCTTGAATTCTGTGCCCTGGGGGTGGACGCTGAGGTGTGCTGTGTGATGCTGAGCAGATCGCATCACCTCTCTGGGCCTTGGTCTTTCTGTCTGCACAAATGGAGAACTCAGAAAGCCTTAATATTTGGGGAATGGAAGTTCTGGATTTCAAAGCTAGGATTGCATACACCTAGGCAGCACTCTACCCAAAATGGGGGGTTGGGGTGGACAGATGGATGAGGCTAAAGAGGAGCCATGCCCTGGGAGTTCAGGAAGACCCCACAAGGTGTCTGCTTGACACCAACTCCAGGGAGGCATCCACTGTGGAGGGAAGGTTTGGCTGAGGCCATGAGCAGGATTGTGTGCAGAATCAGGGGCTGATGGTAGGTTGGGGTGGGGAACAGCTAGGTCTGAAACTCCATGCTCTGACAACTCCAAGGGTCCTCACTGCTGGATGCCTACAATGGGGCCAGAGAACTCTAAATGAGGGAGGGGGCAAGATTTAGCCTCCACTGGCCTCTCTGTCACCCCAGGAGCAGGCTGAATTTGGCAGATGCCAGGGTTCCCACCCTCAGGCTCGCAGCTATAAGATCACAAGGCAGTGGCTTCTGCCTGTGGTCACTGTCTGCTCTGGCAGAACTGGAGGGTGTACAGAGGCCCCGCCCTGGCCCCAAGGTGTGGCAGCGTGAATCCTTTTTTCTGTCCAGGACCTCATGGCTAGCACAGAGTTTCTGTATGCGCTGGTTCATTTTGTCCTCAGCCCTGGAGAGCGGCTGGTTGAGGCGCCACCTGGCCCCACTTTGCAGAGGAGCAAACTGAGTCTCAAAAAGACGAACAGAACTGACTCACAGACACACAGTTGGCCCATGGCCGACCCAAGGTAAATTTGGGTTTCCCAGCAACACCGCAGGCCACCACCAAAGTCTGGCAACCCAGTCAGGCTCAGCATGGCTTATTCATGTACAGGGCAGGCGCCCTTGGGACCAAGAGTGATGGTACAAATCCCCAGCCACTCACAGCTTAGTTGAATTAATTTAACTCATTGAACACTTTCTGGGCTCTGTGGGAGAAAAAGGCTGGAGTCTGGAATGTGGAGAACAAAAGCAGATATATACATTTTGAAGAAGTGGAAAGGGAAAAGCAATCCCAGGGCCGCCTGGTGTCTGCACACACTGGAGAAGGAGAGGTGGGCTGGAAGTGGGAGGGACCCTGGCTCCACCCTGAGCCACACTAGGTGCATCTGAGGTCCTCAAATAGCACTGTCATCATTTAACAGAAGAGAAAGCTGGGCCACAGAGAGAGCTACTTGTGGAAGGTGGAGGGAGGCCCCAGGGTTTAACTTGAGTCTGCCTGGCTTCAAGGCCCCTGGCACGCCCCTGCCCCTGCCTGGCCTCAGGGCCCCTGGCACTGCCCACATGGGGCCAGCTTTCTACCTCAGTCCCTCACCTCTAGCACCTTCATTTGGCCCAAGGAGAAGCCAAGAACAAGAAAATCAGTCGCAGAAGATCTAGAAAGTGACTCTCACCTGACTGTACCCAAACAGAAGCACCTTCAGATTCCCAGAGGACAACTCCTCCTTTCCCACTTGCCTCCCACAGACTGGGTGTCCCTGCTACTTGCCTCTGGCCTCTGTGGACTCAGTTTCCCCATTGATATTCTATTGGCCTGTGCTTCTGTGGCCCCCCACCCAGGAGACATCAGGGACACAAGCTCAGGCTTGACTGGAGGTTAGGACAGATGATCCACTGCTTCAGCAGACAAGTCAGGAGGGACAGGGTCCCCTATGCACCCTGACCTATAGTTACCTCTGCTCTCTGCAGGCACTGGGGCCACGGAGAGGGCGTGGTGTGGACAGGCCTGCTGGATGAGAGCAGGTCTGGGAGGAGGTTAGGAAGGGTGTGGTAAGAGGACACCTCCCAGGCTCAGAGTGATCACTGGAGGTGTGCCTGCCAGGCGAGCAGGGCACCGTCTCCACCCCAGACCCATCAAGGTGTAAACTCAGTGTCAGATGTACAGCCCACTCTCAGGGTCAGCCAGTGCCAGCTCACCAGTCCTGTCTAGTTGGGTAGTGGGCAAGGATGACCAGGGAGCCAAGCCCCAACTGTCCCCAGAGCTGTGAAGACAAGGGTGGGGAACTTGCCCTCACAGGCCCAGTAGGCCAGAAGCTTTGTCTCCACAGCTGCCCTACCCCAGAAGGAGCAGGGGCAGACAATGGTTGGGTGACTCACCAGTGAGCCATCTGCGCATCTCCACCCTCTGGCTGACCCAGGAGTGCAGCCCAGCGCGTCTTCCCGAGCAGAGCACCAGCCTTCCATGGGGGCAATGGCTTCCCCTCTGCTCTCCAGCCCTGCTTCCTGCCTCTTCAGAGCTATCCCATGCCATGCCCCACAGGACACCATGGCACTGGGACCTGGTGTGACTGCCTATTTTCTCTTGCCCCACAGGCTTCACCCACTCTCCCCTCATCTGAAGGGAGTGCCACTGTCATTCCTCCCCCTCTTCGGAAATACAGTTTGGATTTCATCTGCATCATTCCTTACTGCAAGAATATGTATGTGGGGCAGCAAGAGTCTTGTTCCACTCCCCTGGAGACAGGACTCACTGGTAGGATCTTTCTTTCTTCCTTTCTTTTTCCTTTTTTTGGCTGGGTACAGTGGGCTTTATTGATGGTGTGCAATGGCAGCCAGCCAGGGTTCCCGAGGCCCCTCTCCTTCTAGGGGACCTGGGATAGATGCTGTGAGGGGAGATTCTCAGGGTTGGGGCTGAGTAGGGCAGTGACTTCTACAGCGTGGCCTCTCCGTCCCTCTTGTCTCACTGGGCTATTGGGAGGGCACTTACTCCTTGGAGGCCATGTGGACCAGAGGTCCACCACCCTGTTGCTGTAGCCAAACTCATTGTCATACCAGGAAATGAGCTTCACAAAGTGGTTCTTCAGGGTGACACCAGCCCCAGCATCAAAGGTAGAAGAGTGGGTGTCGCTGTTGAAGTCACAGGACACAACGTGGTCCTCAGTATAGCCCAAGATGCCTTTGAGGGGACCATCTGATGCCTGCTTCACCACCTTCTTGATGTCGTTGTATTTAGCCACTTTCTCCAGGCAGCAGGTCAGATCCACCACTGACACATTGGAAGTGGGCACACAGAAGGTCATGCCTGTGAGCTTCCCATTCAGCTCTGGGATGACCTTGCCCACAGCCTTGGCAGCACCAGTGAATGCAGGGATGATGTTCTGGGCAGCCCCAAGGCCATCACGCCACAGCTTCCCAGAGGGGCTGTCCACAGTCTTCTGGGTGGCAGTGATGACGTGGACTGTGGTCATGAGTCTCTCCACAATGCTGAAGTTGTCATGGATGACCTTGGCCAGTGAGGCTAAGCAGTTGGTGGTACAGAGCGTTGTTGACAATCTTGAGGGAGTTGTACTTCTTGTAATTCACAGCCATCGCAAACATGGGGGCATAGGCAGAAGGAGCAGAGATGATGACCCTTTTGGCACCACCCTTCAGGGGAGCCCCGGACTTCTCCATGGTGGGGAAGACACCAGTGGACTCCACCACTTACGCAGCGCCAGCTTGATGTTGGTGGGATCTTGCTCTTGGCTTTTGCATTGATGACGAGCTTCCCATTCTCAGCCTTGACAGTGCCATGGAACTTGCCGGGGGTGGAATCATACTGGAACGTGTAGACCATGTAGTTGAGGCCAATGAAGGAGTCATTGATGGCCACAACACCCACCTTGCCAGAGTTAAAAGCAGCTCTGGTGACCAGGCGTCCAATATGGCCAAATCCGTTCAGTCCAACCTTCACCATCTTGTCTGGATTGCTGCTCGCTGCACGGGAAGAAGAGCTGTCAGCAGGAGCACAGAAGCAGAGAGCCCCTTCCTTCTTCCTTCCTTCCTTCCTTCCTTCCTTCCTCTTTCTTCTTTCTTTCAAATTGAACCCAGGAACTGTACTAGGAATTGAACCCAAGGCTTTTGACTGAGTTACATTCCCAAAACTTTTTAAAATTTTGAGACAGTCTTGTTAAATTGCCCAGATCAAACTTAAACTTTGGATCTTCCCGCCTCAGCCTCCCAGGAACCTGAGATTACAGGTGACATTCAGCAAGTGCCACGGTGCACACCTGTTATTTCAAGCATTTCAGTGGTAGGGTGCTTGCCTAGCATAACCAAGGTTCTAGGTTTGATTTCCAGTACCACAAACAACCAAACAAACACATAACCCCCCCAAAACCCCACAAAGTAATCATTTGACAGTCTGGCATATGTTTGGTCCCTAGAAACAATTCCACTTATGGGTTCCCTTTCCAACATGGTCCGTAGACTGGATCCCAGCCCTCCAAGAGGGCCAGGCCAGGGGGAGGACCTGTCTCCTGGCATGGGCCCTCATGCTCTGTGGGCCCTGCTCTGGCATAGGCACACTGGGCACGGTAGTGGGAACCTGTCTCTAGAGCATGGGGCTGCTTGAGCACTGGCCTGAGCAACTGCCTTGCTGGTGGAGAGATGGCTGTGGGAACATGAACCCCATTCAGGGAGCCCCAGCACTCCCCAGTCTCCAGCTTCCTGGAGTGTCCAATGTAAACTGCCATCTTCACAGAAAGCACACGTGTTCACACATTCCTGAGATACCAGCATCTGTGCAGAGCACACGTGGACCACAGGCTAGGAATTGCATCAGGCAGCTGGTAAGTGAAACTGCCTGCAAGTGCCCACTTCCAGGCTCAGGGCAAATTCCACCTGTCAATCCATCATTCAGGTTTACATACACCGCCTTAGACAGATCCTAGGGCACAGACTGTAAGTGAACCAATAGGAGGCTGAGGCCCGGAGAGGTCCAGCACTTTGTGCAGCATCACACAGGCAGTCCAGATGGTCGTTCGGAACTCTGTTACCCTCAAGGGGCCTCTGAGAAGCTCAGCAGAGCCTGCTCCACACTGGAGATGACATAGTAGGGAAGAGGCTGTGCTGGTCGGGTACCCAGTGGACTCAGAGCTGCTCCACAGAGGTGTGCACAGAGGTGTGTGTAGGCTCTGGGGGACCTGAGGTTTTAGCAGTGTCTCCCCATCCCCTACCCTGGGCAAAGGCAGAAAGGGGCCAGGCTGTGGCTTAAGAGGTGATAGGGTAGGGAGGGGTAAGAGAACTTCCTGGGTGGGCACAGCCTATTCTCTGGGCTTGCTTCACTCCTCCAGGTTCGCCTGCTCCCTAAAAAACTTCTCCACTGACCCTTAAGTCTCTTCAGTCTGCGTGGCCTGGCCACTCCTTCTGTGTTGCTTTCCCCATTTTCCAGGTCCAGAGCTGCCCTGCACCCTCTTCCTCATGTCCAGGCCCTGCTCAACCCCTCAGGGTCTGCTTCGCACTGCACTCTGAAGCCTGCGTCCTTATTCTACTCAGCACCTCACCTGGCCGCAGTTGAGATTGGTTTATTTTTTATTTTTTATTTTTTTTAAATTTTATTTATTTATTTGTGTGTGTGTGTGTGTGTGTGTGTGTGCGCACGCGGCCAGCTCAGCCCACCAGGGGGCGGGGCTGGCTGGCATGTGGTGCTGGGGGATTGAACCGTGGTCCCTGTGCTTTGCTAAGCTTGTTCTAAGTAGGTGCTTTAGACCACTGAGCCATCTCACCAGCCCCGAGATTGGTTTAATAACCTCTACTCCCAGAGATGATGAGCTGTCTTTTGTCTCCCTTCGTTCGGTGACTTTATGCCAAGAGCAAAACCTCCGTGGCCAGAGGAAGACCGACCCCCTGCTCCTGTTAGGTGGAAGCCAACACGGGTTCTTAGGCGGGACTGGGAGAGGCACCTAACAGCCCTCCTAGGCTGTGGTGAGTACAGGAGAGGGCTCTGGAATGAAAACTGACATTTTCAAGGCTTTCCTCAAACCACATTATTTCCCTTCACTCCAAACAGTGGCAAGATGCCTGAGCAGGATGGTGCCAGGAACTGGAGAGCTGTTGTGGCACAGGGAGTGATTCTCATCCTGCCTGATTTGCAGCCTGGGCTGGGGCTGGGGCTGGGGCTGGGGCTGTGCTCTCTGGGCTTCAGATGATGAGCTCTTCTCACAAAGAATTCACGAGCCTGTGTTGGTTTTGCGTCTATCTCTCCGACTAGACTTCCAGGCTCTGGAGGGCAGGGAATGTACTCTGTTCACGTCAGGATCCCCAGGGCCAGGCTCTTTGCCGAGCACCCACCCAGTAAATGCTCAATAAATGTTAATGAAGAAAAGACACAGATCACCACCTCCGGGGGCGGCCTGATTTCTAGGCATGGCCTCTCACTAGGGAGTTTTCAGAGTTCCTGATGTTTTTTTTTTTTTTTTTTTTTTTTTTTTTTTTTTTTTTAGTTCCCTATGCTGATCAAAGGACAGAATGGCTCTTTTGGGTGGTTCCTGAGGCCACCACTTTGCTTCTCTGCTTAGTTTCAGCCCCAGATACGCATCTTAGGTTTTCCTGCCATCTGGCCGGAAGCCCCTACAACTGTATCAGTGTCCCACCCAGACCTGGAGATTCACCCCCAACCTGATGATCTCAGCTGTTCATAACCGCAGCTATTTCCAGCACAGCACGGGGAGAGGGGAGCCAGTGACCTCGTGGCCTCATGATCTGACACCCTTCAGGGACCTCAGACCTTCTGTGCTGCCTGCCTGGCCCTGCCCCCACCCACTGTCACTTCCTCCTTTTTAGCAGCAACAACACAATGCCAGTTCACTTTCCGCCACCTCCTGTGGTTTTGCGCTCATCCTCAGCAGCCTGGGTGTCTTCAGTGTGGGTGGGCCTTGAGCCCAGGTCGGGAGGATCATTCTCCCAGCTGTAAACTTCCCAGGCGTTCAGTTTCAGGATGGCTCCAGGACGGATTCCCCTTCATTCCTGGGTCAGAAGCTCTATATTTACCCTAAATTCTTCTTGTCTCAACTAAATCTTCCCTGCTCTACAGGCTGCTCCACCTGTCAATCCATCATTCAGGTTTATATACACTGCCTTACGACAGATCCTGGGCTGGTAAGATGGCTCAGTGGTCTAAAGCACCTACTTAGAACAAGCTTAGCAAAGCACAGGGACCGCGGATCAATCCCCAGCACCACATGCCCGCCCCCTGGTGGGCTGAGCTGGCCACACACACACACAACTAAATATTAAAAA
>NW_004524707.1:557814-580259 GCF_000260255.1 Octodon degus
TCCAGCACTTTGTGCAGCATCACACAGGCAGTCCAGATGGTCGTTCGGAACTCTGTTACCCTCAAGGGGCCTCTGAGAAGCTCAGCAGAGCCTGCCCCACACTGGAGATGACATAGCAGGGAAGAGGCTGTGCAGGGAAGAGGCTGTGCTGGTCTGGTAGCAACTAAAAATACAAGATACCCATTTAAATTTGAATTTCAGATCAACTATGAGTCATTTTTTATTTTTATTTTTTATTTATTTATTTTTTTGTTTGTTTGTTTGTTTTCGTGGAACCGGGGATTGAACTCAGGCCCTTGCGCTTGCCAGGCAAATGCTTATTCCACTGAGCCATCTCCCCGGCCCCTTTATTTATTTTTTAAAAGATTTTTTATTTATTTATTTATTTGATACAAGGTCTTGCTCCCCGGGCTGGCATGTATGTGGTACCAGGGATTGAACTTGGGCCCTTGTGCTTGCCAGGCAGGTGTTCAGACTGCTGAGCTATCTCCCCAGCCCCTACGAGTCATTTTTTAGTAAAGCAAGTTCCATCCAATATTTTTTATTGGCTATCCAAAATTCAAATTAGACTGGAAATTTTCTGTTTTATCTGGTAAGCCTATCTGATCTATTCCTTTTCACAAAGTCAGCAGTTTTTCTTCTCACACTGTTAAGAATTGGGGACACTCAGAGCCAGCAGTGCCTAGAACTTCAGCACTCCAGAAGGCTGAGGCAGGAGGATCACAAACTTGAGGACAGCTTGGATAATTTAGTGATTCAGGGAGACCCTATCTCAAAACAAAAAATAAGGGGCCGGAGAGATGGCACAGTAGAATTAGCCCTTGTCTGGCAAGCACAGGGTCCTGAGTTCAATCCCCGGTTCTGCCAAAAAATAAAATAAAAATATATAAAAAAAAAGACTGGAGATGGAGTTCATTGTGACAGTCCTGGGTCCAGTGCCCAAGGCTGCATGGACATATGGACATGCGCAAACAAGCACACACACACACACACACACACACACACACACACACACACACAGAAGGGAAAACCCATTAAAATTGAAATGTTAAGAATATTTACTGGGGCGGGCCAGATAACTCAATGGATTAAAGTACCCACTTAGGCAGACACAAGGACCAGGGTTCAATTCCCCTTCTGCCGTGCCAGCCTTGCCCCCCAGCAATTGACACTAGGCGTGGTGGTGCGTGTCTGTAATCGCAGCACTTGGGAGGCTGAAAACAGGACAATCACTACAAGTCCAATCTGTATAGTGAGACCCTGTAGACCCTATACTAAATACATTTTTAAAAATTGTCTGATCGGTTAATATGCATTGAAAGCTGGACATAGTAGTGCACACCTGCAATCCTAGCTTATGGAGGCTGAGGCAGGATAATCACAATGAGTTCAAGGCCAGCCTGAGCTCATAGAAAGAGGTTTTTTGTGTGTGTGTGTGTGGAACTAGGGATTGAACTCAAGTGCTTATTCTACTGAGTCATCTCCCTGGCTCCAAGAAAGAATATTTTATTTTTATTTTTATTTTTATTTTTTGGCGGAACTGGGGATTGAATTCAGGCCCTTGCACTTGCCAGGGAAGCGCTTATTCCACTGAGCCATCTCCCCAGCCCAGAAAGAATATTTTAGACTGGGCATGGTGGCATATGCCTGTAGGAGGCTATAAACAGGCAGATCACTACAAGTTGGATCTAGTGGTGAGACCCTGAACACCCTGTAGATCCTTCCCTAAAATACAGGGAAAAAAAAAAGAATATTATTAATTCATTTTAAGGTAACAGTAAAAGCATGCATTTTTGCTCATCTCAGGCCCTTGATATTTTAAAAAATTTAATTATGATAAAAATATGATACTCATAGCCACTATTTTTAAATATACCATTCAGGCGTGTTGAGTATGTTCATGTCAGTGTGCTGAGACGGTTCTTATACCTTCTATGTTCAACAAGTTGTAACATCACACACTGTAAAACTTCAGGAAAACACTGCATACTTGAGACACAGAGACAGTGAAAACAGCAGTGTTGTTTTCATATTATTGGTGAAAAGGTTCTGGCCATGCAGACATTTTGAAAAGCCTTGGGGAACCCCCAGTGTTCCCAAGCCACACTTCGAGAACCAGTACTTTAATACAATGCCACGATCTCAAAACTTCTGTGGTGACCACTATCCTTTGCTCTTTGAGTTAACTTGACAGCACGGTAACATGTAAATAATTCAGTGTGATTCCAAGCTGAGCAGTTCCATGTCTGAGACAGAAGAGAGGGCTGAGGACGGCTGGGGCGAGATTTTGTTGGAAGCCATAGTATACATGGAAAAATGGATCTAGAGAGATGGCCCTAGGGGTGGGCATGGGACACAGCTTGTAGGGTGGACCAGGCTGACTTAGCTAAGCCAGAGAGCTTGGCAGTTCTGTATTCCCCAAAAATCTAAGAGATCTAAAAAGTCAGGATGTGGGGCCAGGGAGATGGTTCAGTAGAATAAGCATTTGCCTGGCAAGCGCAAGGGTCTGAGTTCCACCCAAAAAAATAAATAAAAGTAAAAAAATAAGTCAAGATGCACGCACCTGTAATCCCAACTATTCAGGAGGTTAAGGCAAGAGGATCCCCAGTTTAAGCTCAGCTGGGCAACTCAGTAAAGTCTCAAAATAAAAAACAGAAGCCAGGTATGGAAGCACATGCCTGTAATCTCAACACTCTGTGAGACTGAGTCAGCAGGATTACAAGTTTGAGACTAGCCTGGGCAACTTACCAAGACACTGCCTCAAAATGAAAAAGAAAGGGCTGGAGATGCAGCGCCGTCAAAGGCCCTGGGTTCAATTCCTAGTACTGGGAACAGCCGAGTGTTCACTGTCCCACCCAGTCCTGGCTGACACTGGCAAGGGACAGAGCTGCCTAACTGCACAAGTGAACCCTCCTGCCTGGCCTGCGGTGGCAGGGGGGAGGGTAAGGGCAAGGTCACAGTGAAGAAGGATGCTGGACCTCCAACCTCATCCGGGTTGCCTTGGGCTGCCCCTCCCGGAGCCGAGTTAGGGCCTCTCGTTCTTTGACTGGCCTAATTTGATGGAAGAAGTAAAGATAGCTGAAAAGGAGACAGGGAAAATAGTAACTGTAAAATTTGTACTTTTAAGAAAAACTCAAAGGCTATACTTTCAGGGATCATTTTTATCCTGTTTCAAGGTTGTATATGGTTAGATTTTTGGACTTATGTGTAAACATAAGAAGTGTATAATTCTTTATGCCTATTTTTAAAAATATATTCTAATTTTTAAATGTTTTTCCATCATATTCTATAGGGACTTAAAGTTCAACATATCAATACTTGATGAAAAATACCTGTTCCATGTTATGCCTAAGATGTTTGATATTTAGACAGATAGTGAGGTTAAGCTTAACAGCCTAGGTTGTGCGGTAATAACAATAAGCTTGTCTTCTGGATGGTTAACAACCTAAGTTTGCAGACCAAAATTAGAGAAAAAAGAGGGCCACAAGGAAAGCCAACATTTTGGCCCTATCCTTCCAAGGTCACTTAAGACTCAGGACATATGAGAACTTGTACTGTAACGATATGTAACTCGGTATGTCCCAAATTTTCTGATCAAGGAGATTATGGGGCGAAAGAGGAAAGTGATCAATGATGTAGAGTGTGCCTAAGGAGAGTCACATGGAGAGAAAACATTCTCTCAGGCTTTCACAGAGAGCACATTGGCCAAGCAATGGCCATGACTCATCCACATAGCTGACACTGACAAAGGTTCTACAATCTGAGGTACAGGATCTCAGGATAAATCCTGAGGGGATTTCACTGACCTTATCAGACCCAAAAGCTACAACTCTTGTTGCATAGGTCCTGCTTTACCTTGGTCTTTTTTTTTTCCCCTTGGTCTTAACCATCCAGCACAAAAGTATAAAAATGAAATATAAGAAGTAAAGCCATGCTGTTATGTTGAGCTGTAGGGGACTCAGGTCAACAATTTCTGACATTGCCAGTCAAGCGGAAGACCCAATACTATTATGGGCTACTGGATTCTTTTAGAATATTTTGCTGAGTTTACACACTTATAATATTTAAATGATGGAACTTAACCAAAAAAGGGGATACAGATGAATGTCCATTTTGCATCTGTGTATTCAAAGTGGTTAGGAGAGATATATAGTTACATACTCTTAATGAACAGAGGGATTTGTTCTAATAGTATTTGTAAATAGGATATCAAGTCTGCATCTTGTACAGCAATTAACCACTAGGAAGAATGTATGCAATATGTTAATTATTGAAACTGTCCCACCAATTTGGTTTGAAACTGTCTCATTGCTATTTGTTTCTCAATAAAATTATGGAAAAAAAAAACCAACCAAAAAAACCCCTGTAGTTTCAGAACAGAAAATTTACCCAAGATTATAGTGCCTTTTCCCTTCCAGGAAACTCATTGAAAAGGGGTAAAAAGGAGGGGCTGGGGAGATGGCTAGGGGTCGGCTGAGTAGAATAAGCGCTGGCCTGACAAGCCCATAGGGCCTGAGTTCAATCCCCGGTTCTGCAAAAAAAAAAAAAAAAAAGGGAGAAAAGAGAGAGATAATCGATGAAAAGAAAAGGAGAAAATGACAGCAAAGACATGAAGAGAAAAGAGAATAGAAGAGGAAAAAGAAAAATTCCCAAGAGGCTAGAAGACACCATAAGCCTGCACTCCGAGGCCCCGCTTTGCACCTGGGAATTGCCGTCCTGGTTCAGACACCTACCGGCAAGCGAGCAGAGCTCCTAAGCGGGCAGCAGCTCTCCAAACTGCAAACATGCAAACAACTCGCATTCCAGCCTGGCCCGCCACATGGGCAGCCTGAGCTGCAGTGGGAGCCCATACCCTGGGTCATCCGGCTTGAGGGCACCAAGAGCACGCCCATCACCACCCCGACCCCGATGCCTTTTGCTCTGCATGCACCCGCACTGAGTGGGCACTTCCTGCTAGTAAACTTCTCCAGGCTGCTCCCTGCCATCTCCTGTATTTTTTTCTGTGATGCAGCTGCCAGGCGGGCTGAGCATCTTACTTCACATTCCTTCCCCAGACCCGCAGCCTCAGCATATTCGCATCTGTGCTGGAGCAGCATCCTGTAGGTGTTTGTTTATGGCTCCAACTTTATGATATATAAATTCCTCGAGGGAGGGGACAAAGCTTTAATTGCTTCTATATTTTCCGAGGCACCTAGAACAATACTAAGGCCTCAGTATATGTTGATGGGTTTATTAGGAGATGGGCTTTCAAGGGTTCTTTTTTTAATAGTAACATGAGACAGTGGGAGTGGAGAAGGAACAAAGGAATCTGTGACTGATGTGATCAGTGAGTTGTAAACACCACTCTTTTCCCTGGTTGAACTGTCAGGAGTTCCCTGTCTGGGGCACTGGGGCTACAGAGGCAGGCGGAGGCCCTTGAGAAACATCAGTTGCATCCCTGTTCTCACTCCTGAGGTATTCTCCCATGGTGTGCTGCTCACAAAGCAGGTTCATGTGCTGTCTTGTTTTATCTCTGCAGTGACAGGTGAGAGTGGACCAGAAGACACTCCCTAAGTCACTGCCCAGTTCTGGCGGAAGACTGTGCTAACCTAGAGAAGCTGTCGTTGTGACATTAACCATGTGGAGGGTGCTGTCCAGAGCTGTGCTGGGCAAGGGTGCCCTGAATGGGATCAAAGTGAGCATGAGGGGCCGGGGAGATGGCTCAGTGAAATAAGCGCTTCCCTGGCAAGTGCATAGGTCTGAGTTCAAGTCCTGGTTCTGCCAAAAAAAAAAAATAAAAGATAAAAAAAAAAATAAGCTCCACTTAAAAAAAAAAAAAGGGCAGGCAGGGAGATGGCTCAGTAGAAAAAGCGCTTCCCTGGCAAGCGCAAGGGACTGAGTTCAATCCCAGGTTCCACAAAAAAAAAAAAAAAAAGTGAGCATGCCAACACCATGAAGACCATTTGGCTAGGTCTCTTGAGCAGCTCCATGCTCCCTAGTCCACCTTCTCCTTTAACTTGAGGTTCGTTCCGTTGTGTGACATCACTGGTCGTGGGGAATGTGCTTGTCAGCAGCCCCAAGTGTCTGGTTGCTCTGGCAGCAGGGATGCTTCACAGTGCAAATCAAAGCTCCAAAGCTCCAGCATCTTCACTGAATGCATCTACCTCCTGCGGCTTGTTTCTGCCCAAGTCTTCGAGGCCTGTTGGCAAGTAAGGTGTCCTGTTAGCAAAGTGAGGCCAGGACCTGAATGGTGGTAAGGTCAGCCACGAGGTAAGGCTTAAGGGCAGCTGGCCCTCCCCAGTCTACTCCTGACCTCCCCCAACAGCCCTTGCCTTCATGGGGGACTGGGTACTGTCTGGGGTGTAAAGCAGGCTAGGAGTCCCTTGGCAGAAAGGGGATCCTTGCTGCCCTGAATGAACCTGCTTCTGGGCAGAGGTAGCTGTGAAACAGGGCTGGTGATTGTGACTGCACCAGGGACCGGGCTGATGCTGAAGGCCAAGCTGGGGGGTGGTGCAGAATCCCACCCCTCAGGGAGCATGCAAGGTCTCTGTACCTTGCCCCCGACTTCAAGGCAGGCATGTGGGGGGTCCAGATGCAATAGCTGGGTGACTTGCAAGCCAGAGCTTATGTCAGTGCAACCTGGAGCTTACACTCAGCTTGGGAGAGGTTGGGGAGGATGAGGTGGTAGTTTTGGGGGTCCAGGGAGGTACTGTGTGGGTCCTGAACTCCAGAGGCCTAGCTGGACACTCCCACATCAGGAAACGGAGGCTTAGTCTCTGGAGCTGGGAAAGTCCTGGCCGGCAGTGTCTGTTTATCAGGGACGCTGAATCAGATGAAACTACCTCCTAAAAAGCTCAGTTATTTGTAGAATCCCATCCGGTCAAAGCCAGTCTCAGACGCCTTCCTCTTCTGGGGGAATTCCTTCGAAGGAGAGGGCAGAGGTTGGCTCTCCTAGAGACCGAAACTCAGCTGAGGCTTTGCCCATTTATGGGCTGAAGCCCCTTCCTCTCCTAGGGTGACTCATCTGGATGCCCCTGGAGAGGGCTGGGGAAAGGGAGAAGGTGGGATTGGGGATTAGTGCAGAAAGGGACTGAAAAGAGACCACTGCAGGGGTGGGGGCTCAGCGAAGAGGGTGGTGAGGGGAGGCTTCTGAGTCATAAAGAGTCAGGGGAAGAGAAAGATTAATGTCCCCTGAGCAGCCAAGTGCCCAGCTACATCAAGCTGTGCGGAGTCAGAGATTCCTTAGAGACTTTCCGAGTGGTCCTGGAGCTTTGCTGCAATCAGATCCAACTGCCAAGCAGGCAAAAATGAGGATTCCCAGCCACACATCCGCTTGGGCCACCAGTGCTCTGTCGGCCTGGCCTCCAGTGCAAAGCAGCCCAGGACTCCTCTGCAGGGGCCACTGTCACAGGAGAAATGCCAGGCCAACTGGGTATTTCTAATGTTCTAAGGAGATCAGAAAAAGTCTTCAAAAACATGGGCCCATCCAGTTTCAGAGCTGGAGGGTCTTGAAAAGTCTCAGTACAGACAGGGAAACTGAGGCTCAGGAAAGTTTAACTACATATAGGTCTACTTTCCCCAAAACTTTCTCCTTCCCTCTTTCCTATTCAACATATCTGCTGAGAGTTTTGTTGTTCTGAGACAAAGTATCACTCCACAGTTCCGGCTGGCCTCAAACTTACTATGTACATAGCCAGGGCTGGTTTTGAATGCCTAGCAATCCTCCTGCCTCAGCCTCCCAAGTGCTCTGCTTACAGGAGCATGCCACCAAGTCCAGCTCCAGTCCTAGAATGTTTATAGCAGGAAGCAATGGCAGAGATCAACCAGTCAGATTTTTGACCCAAAGCAGAAATTCCAGGAAAATTCCCAGATCTCTATCACCAACCCAAGCCTCTTTTCCAGATTCCAGACACCTTATATCACTTATCTGCTCGGCGGTCCAAGGGCTCCCTCCTGAGCCCACGGTTAGCCCACATCTCACCCACCTGCAAGGCTCCCCCTCCCTGGCTAACGAATGCTCCATCCTTCATGGATTTCAGGTCCAAGCCATGGAATTATTCTTGGCTCCTTTCCTTCACACTCGTCTAATCTATCAGGAAAGCCAGGTGCCTCCCCTTTAAAACATGTAATCTCAGCACTGGGGAGGCTGAGGCAGGAGAAATGATGTGTACTCAGGATCAGTCCCCAAGTCTGACGTCTCATTTCTTTTTTTTTTTTTTTTTTTTTGGTGGAACCGGGGATTGAATTCAGGCCCTTGCACTTGCAAGTACTTATTCCACTGAGCCATCTCCGAATGCCTTCAGGGCAGGTTTGGCTGGCTTGAGTTGTGAACCACAGCAACCTGAGCCTGACTGCTTTGTGGATGCAGCCACTTAAAGAACTGAGCTAAGGGGCAGGTCCCCTTGCTTTGCTTTTTGAGACAGGGTCTGCTAGGTAGTTCAGGGTGGTCTTGAACTCACCAAGTAGCACAGGCTGGCCTTAACTTTGCAGCAATCTTCCTGCCTCAACTTCCTGAATGATTTTTTTAAATTCTTAACTTATATCATGTCTGCTCAGAAGTTCCCAGTGGCTCCCCAAGTCACTCAGAATAAAAGCCACAGTCCTCTTGGCCCTACCTGCTCTACTTCCCAGCCAGTTTTCCGCTTGACTCCATGCTGCCCAGGCTCACTGGAGGTCTGGAAGTCCTTCCTGCTCTGCACTCTCTGAGGGTGGGGGACCAGCATTGGAGTGTTTCCTCAAAGAGCCACAGGCATCGAAATGGTGCTCCCCAGTCCCTCTTCCTTGAGCCTTGTCCCAATGTCTAGTATTTTTCTAATACTTAAGACCTCTAATTTACTTATTATATTGGTTGTGTTATCTGCTTCCGCCAGACTAGCACCCCCTGAGGACAGAGATGTTTGTCAGTTTTGTTCACAAATTCATTCCTAGAGCCTCAGCAAGCACAGACTTCGAGGTGAATCCTGCATCTCAGTGGCCTCTGCTCGTCGTTCTTGATTCCACTCTGAGCCACAGCCTATACCTATTTTTTTTTCAAAACAAAACACGCCATCATCTTTTTTTCAAAGTCGGTACTGGGGTGTTGAATTCAGACATGCTGAGTTCTAGCCCCAGCCCCTTTTTTTCTGAGACAAAGTCTTGCTAAGTTACTATTTGGCCAGGGCAGGCTCAGACTTACAGTCCTCCTGTCCCAGCCTCCCACAGTGTGATGATTACAAGCGCAGTTACTTTACCAGCCTCCTGCCTCAGCTCTTAGAGCACTAGGAACACAGACGGCGCCTCCACATTTGGTTGCCAGTCAGCCTCAGGCTGCAGCCTCCCACAGCTTAAGTCCCTGGCAAGCACCATGCCCACTAGAGGCTCTGTAGGGGTGGGCCCTGAGACTTACAGGGCATGGCTGCTTCCCACACACCACCGCTGGCTGGATGGTAGAGGGGTTTTGAAGGGTCTCGCTGAGGCAGGGCAGAGAAGCCAGGGCATACTGAGAGAGGGGGTTCCTGCCCGCTTGCTGGAGGACAGTGTGGCCTGCCTCTGAAAGGGCGGAGAACAGAGCTCAGACCTTTCCTGTCCCCTCCTGTGCCTGGACTGTTGACATTCTGGAAGCGCTGATGTGGCACTAAATATTCCCGCAGCGTCAGCTTTCACCCCCGGGGGGGACCCAGCGTCATCTCTGAGCCTGCTTTCTGGAATGTTTTTGGTATGAAGTGTCCTGGCAGGTGAAGGGGAGGGCTGTGCTGATGGCCCTGGATCCAGGTCTTTGGAGCCAAGATCAAAGATCTCCTTCAGCTGAGCTTCTCTTCCACCACAGGCTGGGCTGGCACCCACCCCACACCTCCTGCTCAGCCTCCTCAGTCCCTGCCTGAGGCCTGGCTTCCAGTAGGTTAAGCTGCTAGAGTATAGGAGACCCAGATCTCAGGCCCAGACCCCTCCTGCTGCCTTTCCTTCTCACAAAGTCCATCCCAGCACCTGCAGAACTATTAGAAAAGGCTGTAGGGCTCTGTCCTTCCCCTCCCTCCTGTCCCACACTAGGTACAGGCTCTGTTGACAATCCCTTTTTTCTCCTGTTTCTTTATTTTAAAAAAAAAATTTTATTTATGTGTGTGTGTGTGTGTGTGTGTGTGTGTGTGTGTGTGGCCAGCTCAGCCCACCAGGGGGTGGGGCTGGCTGGCATGTGGTGCTGGGGGATTGAACCGTGGTCCCTGTGCTTTGCTGAGCTTGTTCTTAGTAGGTGCTTTAGATCACTAAGCCATCTCACCAGCCCTTGTTTCTTCAGTTTTGAGTCAGGGACTCCTTCTGTAGTTCAATCTTGAACTCACCATGTAGCCAAGGGTCAACTTCACTATGATCCTCCTGCCTCATCCTCCCTGGACTGCAGGCATGTCCCGCTGTACCTGACACACTCTTTCTAGCTCCCTCTTATGCCTTGCAGAGACCAAGGCATTTCCAGTAGAAGTTATTGCTATGCTTGGCCAAGAGCCTGGCATGTAATAGATGCCCAATATTTGTAGTCGCAGTGACATCTATTCTTTTTTTCCCTCTGAACTACTGGAATGAATCCAAGGCTTTAAACTAAGCTATATCTCCAACTCTATTATTTTTTATTTTCAGACAAGGTCTTGCTAAGTTGTTTAGGCTGGTCTGTAACTTGCAATCGTCCTGCCTCATCCTCCCAGTATGCTGGTCCAGTCACCTCTATTCTTTTATCCAATTCTCTAAACCCCATCTAGTCCAAATTGAATCCCCCTGCCCACCAAGAGTGGACCTCCTGTAGATCTAGATTTGAAATCTCGTTCCCACTGAATTTAATTTACTTGTGGTACCTGCCTTCGGGTCTGCAGCCTCCTGGAAGCTAAGGTCTGATTTATTGCCGTTTAGGCTCCCAGCCCATCTATGTGGCCATTTCTCGTCTTCTGGGGTAAATTTTCTGAACAAGCTCGGGCTCAGCCCTGTATTTTTCTAGTGTTTACACCGGTCTGGGGCAGTACCCAGCACCCAGGCGAGCTCACACCCCACTTTGTTGCCTTCTGCTCGCCTTTGCTTCGCGGTAGTTCATCTCCCCCCCCACCCCACGCAGGTGCTCTGCCCTCCGTCTCTTCCCCAGGCTCGGTGACTTTTTCAGCACTGCAGGTACAGAGAGGGAAGGAAGGTCGACTCCCTACTGGGCAGACAGTAGCAGCTGGCCAAGGACAGGTGTGCGGTGCAGTGGGGAGCCGCGGAGCTGGAACCGACCAGAACTGGAGGTGGGGGATGCTGTGAATACCAGAGCAGGTCAGAGACGGGTCGGGGCCGACGCTCCAGCCGACGGCTGCCCGCCTGCACTTTGTCCTCACCCTCCCTTGCATCCCGTCCCCTCGGAGCCCCGGACTTTCTCAATGGCTCAGGCCTTACGGGGGAGGGGTGCTCTGCAGGGGGCCGGGGGGGGAGCCAGTGTGGGGGTGGACATTCCAAGCATTCTTTGCTTCCTCCGGGAGTCTGGAGTGGGGCGGAGGGAGCAAAAGCTGCGCAGCGCGGCAGGAAAGGGGATTTCTTTAGAGAATAAAGGCTGAGGGGCGTCTTCACGCAGCTGGGGGAAGGGCGGTAGCAGACGACGCGAGGGGCAGATGGGGCGGGGGGAGGGGCGGGATAAGCTTCGGGACCCAGTTGGTTCTTTCAGTTTTAGCAGCCCAGGCGGGAAGAGCAGTCTGGGACGCTCAGGAAGCCCAGGGCTTTTCCACCCAATGTGAATGTTCAGTGGAATCAGGCCCGAGCTGCTGCTGCAGGAGCCCAGGAGGGTTTTACTATTTGTGGAGGGTGAACGGGCAGGGTGCTGGGGCTTGAGCTTGCACCCTAAGCGAGGACTACACCATCTAGGATCACCCCAACCCTTTATGCCTGTTGATTATGCAGCTTCTGTGTCTCACCAATAGCAGCTCAGATCGGGGATGGGGAGGATGGGGAGGTTGGGGGGTGACGCGTTCCCTAAACAATAGAAAGTGGTTCTTAAATCACTATTCCGGTTTTAATGAAGTGGTTTTTTTCTGACCACAAAGGAGGGCAGACAGCATCAGGGTGAGGCACAGAGGAGCCAGCAATTCATTTCCAGTGCAAGGAATAAGTAGGCTTGTAAGACTCCCCTTCCCTGATTGGTGGGGTATCCCTGTAAAAATACCTCCCAGCACGGGAGCCTGGATGTCAGAGTGGATGCATCTCCACTAGAACACAGCATTCACATTATTCAAAACAGCAAAATTCACTTTAAAAAAAATAAAATACACAGTGTTGAGTACATAAACTTTAAAAATAAATAAGGACATCCTAAGGTCCTGAAAGCCCAGAGAAACGGACACATCCACTGTCCAGACTTCAGGAGCAGCTTGGAGGCAGAAGTTGAGTTTTTGAGGTCCAAGGTGGGGTCTAGAGGATCTCTGACTCCTTCAGTGAGGCCACAGGATGCACCAGGAGGGCTCCTCTACTCCCAGCTCCAGTGGTTCATGAGATGGAACTGTATGAAGACTGTCCTTTCCCACTTTGGCAGGGATGAGCCTGGGTGGGGCTAGGCTCAGAAGGCCCCAGGAGCAAAACTCCTGGCAACAGAGGCGGCAGACCTGGATGGAGAGCTCTTTCCAGGTCTCTGCAGCTCCTCCACAGACACAAGACATGGGACCTGGAATGTGTGGTCGCCTTGCTATTCTTTTTTTTTTTTTTTTTTTTTTTTTTTTGCGGAACCGGGGATTGAACTCAGATCCTTGCGTTTGCCAGTCAAGCGCTTATCCTACTGAGCCATCTCTCCAGCCCTGCCTTGCTATTCTTACATCACTTTCCTGGTTAGATCAGGTGTGAGGCACAGAGCCCTCGCAGCAATTCATTCGCCTGCTCTCCCATCTAGGGCTCCACAGCCTTTGGAGCTGGGATTCCTGCCCCAGGAAAAGGCGCTAGGCCTACAAGGTGCAGCCAGCTACATTTTAGAGCCTGCCCAGGCTGGGCCAATGGCCCATATCCATCAGCTGAGCTTTGAGCAGACCCCCAGAGACCGGCGGTAGGCCTCTGTCACCTCCTGGCAGTCCGTCAGGGAGAAGCAGCTATTACTCAGGGGGTCCTGCTGCCAGCGCCTCAGGCGGCTGCCAGGACCCTGTGAGAGGGGTTCTTCAAGCCCAGTGAGGTTGTCCACAGACACACAGCCCCGAAGAGGGGGCTCAGGGAGCCGTTCGGGCAAGTCCAGCTGGTCAAAAGACTCAGAGGACAAGATGCTGTCCTCACTCACAGCCCCCGATGGGGAGGGGCGGCTGGCCCGGTTTGGGGGGTGTGGGGCAGCCAGTTGGTCCAAGGAACCAAAGGTGGTGGGGGCAGTGAGCTCCAAGGTTGCCCTTGAGAACTTGCCATTGACTTTGAGGATGCCCTTGCGATGAAAAAGCAATCCCGGGGGCTGTGGAGGATTCTGCTGCTCCTGTTCTCCACTCACAAACACGTCACCAGCATCCAGGAGCTCCCCAGACTCACTGGGCTCCGGAGAGGAGTAGTAGCCTGACTCACGCTGCTGAGACTTCTTGAGGATGCCCTTCTTGGGGAGCAGGGGAGCGGCCTGCCCTGCACCCTCAGGAACTGGGCTAGGTTCCTGTGTGTCCACCTGTGTCCCCTCTAAGGAGCCTGACACCCTCTTTTTGAGGATGCCCTTTGGCAGCTTGAGGCTGCCCTTCGCAGGACGAGTGTAGGCATCCTCAGCTAGATCAGCCTGGAGAGACTGGGCCATGTCATTCTCCTTGCGGGACTTCTTGAGTGAGTGCTGGCGCTCCAGGCTGGGTGTGCTGCCATCTCCACTGCCACCGCCACCTGGCGCATGCTGTCTGAGGAAACTGCACACTTTGGCCCCGTTCTCCAGGAGTGGGCGGGAGGATCGGCGAAGCCAGTCAGCCATGGAGGCACGGGCAGAGTCACTGCCACTGTGCCCACTCTCACGTACAGCTTCCAGCTCCCCCACACGGGTGGGATAGCCCCAGTTGACCCACCAGTGACTGGCCACATCCTCCAGTGTGGCTCGGCGGGTGGGGTTCACCATCAGTAGCCACCGAATCAGGCCACAGGCATCTGAAGACAGAGGTAGGAAATTCAGTTTGGTAGTTGCAAGAAAGGATACTTCATGGCTTCCTCTCACTGGCTGGCCCCCATCTGGGCCAAGATGCTGTTCACCCTTTGGGCTCCACACGTGCCAGCCCAGGCTGCTCCCCAGGCTAGCTTTCCCAAGCAGACTGTACAACTGCCTCTTTGTCCCATGACCCCTTCGTTACCCCATGTTGGAATGTACATATAAAGCATACTTTCCTTTATCTCCACTGACATTCAACCCTCTAAGAGTAAGGACTGTACCCAGAGCAAACTAGGGCGCATCCTCATCTCTTCTTGCCTTCTACATCCCATGTGAAAGGACAGAAAGATCTCTGAGGATGAGAACCAAAGCAATAGACAACTGTAGCCAAGAGGATCTAAGTTCGATCTTAGGAAGCATTTCCCAAATAGAATCAAGTATGCTCACTGGGGAGGAGTACACACCTTCTCCTTTCTTGGAAGTCTCAGATACTGGAAGCATGAGCCTGGAGGTCACCCTAATCTACTACAAGTCACAATGGACTGTTGCCCTCTTGACTTTAGTACCACTGTTTAATTCTCACCTCAGAAATGAAGGACGCTCCCCAGGCCCAGATGAGAATACCCATTACTTTCACTCACCGGAAGGTTTGGGTGGCTCGCAGTATGCCCCACTGCTGATCTGCTTCACCAGCATCTTGTGATCCTGCCCATCAAAGGGCATGGTGCCATGTACCAGGATGTAGAGGAGAACACCCAGAGACCAGCTGTCCACCTGAGAGAGAGTAAGTGAAGGATCAGGTCAGCAAGGATACCCCATCTATAGCCTGGGGAGCCACCAGCCTTGCCTCCATACTAGGGGCAAAAGGACACAATGGAGGACTGAGATGCCAGTGTGTAACCTGAGGATAACCCAGGGATAAAGATGGGACAATGTACAAGGTGCAGAGGCTCCAAGTCTCACAGGGGAAGATGCTGTCCATCACTTCCCTAGAGGTGGGGGTGGATACAGCCATAAGCACAGGAGCAATGGCCAGGCCAGCCCTTCTGGAGTAGCTGTGACAGCTGCTCTGTCTTCCAGGGAGGCCGGATTAGGTGCTGGGCAGGTAATGGGAATGAAGAAAGTGACAGGAACAAGGACAGGGAGATGGAGAATCATCTAGCACCAGTTCTACTATCCCTGAGAAAGGAAAGGACTAGAAAACTAGCTGATTTGTCTCATAAGGCCTAAAGTCACAAGAAAGGACTGAGGTTGGTAGAGGAGGTACCGCTTACCTCTGGACCCATGTAAGGTTTTCCGTTGACAATCTCAGGTGATGCATAGAGGGGGCTCCCACAGAATGTCTGCAAGAACTTGCCTTGGTGGTAGAGGTTGGAGAGGCCAAAGTCAGCGATCTGCAGGATTAGGACAAATATGGATGTGGTCATGCCAAGGCCTGGGATGCTCTGCAGTTCTCAGGCTGCCCTTCTTCAGACCCGGGGAAACCCCCACAGAAGAAAGGGTGCCCTGGCCCCAATCCCACACTGGGCACTGTCACCATAGCTCAGTTCCTATAAGAAAGTGCCTGAATGATTGGTGTTCATGAAGAACCTGTAGGCAGAGGTATGTGGGGCCCCAGGAAGCCCAGTGCTTGAAGACCCTTTTGATCATGTATGCTGTGTTCCACCCCAGGGATTCCATCCCCGGCCTGTGCACACCCTCCTGATCCTGCACATCCACCTCTCCTGGGAAGCCCTTCAGCACCTCAGATACTTTGTGCTGCCCCAGAGTTTCCAATGACTCTCTGCATCTCTATGTATCTTCTAGCCTGACAATATGCTTCCCTATGCACCTCCTCGTCCCCCTGCAGCTCCTTGCACAGGGAAGGGCCTCTAGAGGCTCAGTGGATATTTCTGGACTACATGGAGGATCAGCCAGATGAAAGAGGGGCAGTCGCATGCCACTGCCACAGTCCCAAGGAGCAAGGCCCCGAACGCTAAACCATGCCAGGCCTGAGCTGCCCTCCCTTCCAGGGCTCCCCTCTGTCCAAAGAGATCACTAAAGGGCAATGCTTAGAGCAGGACAAAGACCATGGCTGTGGCTCTAGCTCAGGAGAAGGGATCTTTTGGTAGTACTTCCTGAGCCTTTGAGTCTGAGGGCCTTCGGTCCTGACCAAAGCTCTCACTCCTTAGAGCACCTTTCCGCTTGGCCTCAGCTAGAGGCAGAGGTCAGTAACCTGTTGCTCCCCAACTCCTCACTCCACAGAGGGCTGCTGTGCCCAGTGTGGGGAGGGACTGTTTATGAAACTCGCTCCTTTGCTTATTGTTTTATTGGCCTCTTATCAAACAGTTACCAGGGGAAGCCCATAATGAGGCCTATGACTGGTAGAGAACAGAGTGCATGCCTGTCCGGGTTAAGTGTGTTTACCAGCACTGCCTCCCCTACCACGCCAGTCAGCATCAAAGAAAGCCCCACCTGCTCCGGGAACTCGCAGAGTAAGGAGAAGGCCTCTGTACCATGGGGCACAGGTCAAGAACCTCAGAGGGGACTATGTTCTATGTCAGAAAGATTCTGAAGAGGGTCAAGGTGCAGAGTCACCATCCTGGGTGCCTGATGGGCCACTCTCGTCTGCATCAACCAGCTCTAGTCTAGCCTTTTTCCCTGTCCAGTCCTGAGACCTAAAATCACCCTGTCAATACGATCTTCTCTTGACTGACAAAATGGAAGTACTTCAGCCTAGGAATCCAGGAGCAGCAGGCAATAGGAAGGTGGCACTTGTGGTACTGCTCTGTTGGGCAGGGTGCCAAAGGCTGCCTAATCCCAGCAGATTTGGTTGCACGTGTATACGTGTGAGCATGCATGTGCACAGGTAGGGAGAATGCTGACGGTGGCCTTGTGTCTGCTAATCATGAGGCTGTGTACCAAGTCTGATCCTAGATCTAGACTCCTGTCAGCCTCAGGACATCCAGAAAGCACTGCACTGTGAGTCAAAGATCTTGGTTCTAGCCCAGGCCCTGCCACTTGTTAGCCATGTGACACCATACAAGGCTTGTGTCCCCATCCTGTGGGAACACAGCTGTTGAAATGGGTGATGGCTAAGGTCCCAACAGAGAAGTCTGTGCTCTGCCTGACCCCTTCAGGAATCCCCTAAAAGCTACAGTGCAGAAAACCTAGGGTGAGATGGGGACAACATGGAAGCTAAAGGTGGGGCGGGGCTCACCTTGATATTTCCATTGGCATCTAAGAGGATGTTCTCTAGCTTGAGATCTCGGTGGACAATCCCATTCTGAAAGAGAAGGATTCGAGTCAGGGGAATGGGGAGGTGTGGCAGACACAGAAGGAGCTGAACAGGATAGAACACAGGCAGGCTGGGATACCCGACTTTACTGACATATAATGCAGGAAACCAGAGGCCCTTTGATTCTCAGCAGAGACCCTCAGAGCCAGAGACACCAACGTTGCCTGATCTGAGAGTCCTGACTGCGTGGTGTCTGCCTATATGATCCTGGGCAAGCCATAGAATCTGCCCAGAGTCCAGGGACAAGCCCCTTAGAGTGTGGCTGGGGCAGGTGGGTGCTCACCTGGTGGCAGTAGTGCACTGCAGAGACGATCTGCCGGAAGAAATGCCGGGCTTCCCGCTCGCTCAGCCGCTGCCGCTCACTAATGTAGTCATACAGGTCTCCTCGGCTGGCGTACTCCATGACAATCACAATCTTGCTGCTGTTCTCAAACACTGGGCAGAGCAAGGTGGGTGTCAGGCCTTGCCAGCTATCCACTGTCCCCCATCAGTCCTCACATACTCTTTCCTGGCCCCAAACCACACAGGACCTCCTTCCAAGGATGGTGATCAATAGACAGGAAATATGGACCAGAAAGGGCCTTTGGGGGTGCTCAGCACCTTCTGTGAACAAGACGCTAAGCCTGAGACCGGTGGCTGGCCCTCAGTTCAGGCTTTCGAGTATTCTGAGAACTCCTCGGAAAGCGGAGACCTTGCCTGGATAAGATGAAATGCCAGGCTCTTTGGCTCCGAACCCACCACTTTTTCACCTTTTAAGATCAATCAGTAAGAATGCAGGTTTTCTAGGTGATCGTGGATAAGTTATTCAGCCTCTGTTTCTTCATTTGCAAAGTGGGATAGTAGTGGCTATTTTGGGGGCTTGGTGAGAAACAGATAAAAAACAGTGACAGCACCAGGTCTGACAGAGCCATGTCCCATGAGCGCTGACATATAACTAAGCACTTGAAAAATGGTGTCTATTATTATATTTATAATAGATGTTCCCATGAGTGAATTTGAAAAATAATGCCAATAATGTGTGCCTCAAAGCTCAGAGGAGGGACACAAGTATATTAAAATGGACCAGGAGGGGGCTGGGGAGATGGCTCAGTGGAATAAGCACTTCCCTGTCAAGTGCAAGGGCCTGAGTTCAATCCCGGGTTCTGCCAAAAAAAAGGAAATTTTAACTTTAAAATGGACCAGGAACTGTGCAGTGCTGTGGAAAGCTGAGGCAGTCACCTCTCCCACCAACTCTGACTTCCCATCCAGGGTACACAGGCCAGGCTTTATGTATAAGGCCTCATCCAAGAAGCAATCAATGAGTATGTGGTCGTTAACTGGCTGGCTGGCTTCTTGGCAGTCAGCCCAACTGAGCTGGCTCATCACCATGTGTAGGAGGGGCCTTCTTGTCACTTCAAGCCTTGTCTTGGCTCCAGCCCCTTGAAAAGGTATGGAGCACCTGGTTTACCAGACAGGCCCTTCAGCTAGTGTATGTCAGAACATGTATGTCCGTGCTATTGCATCTTTGCATGAAACAGGTCCTATGAGTCTGGCCTGCTTGGCCAGCCCCAGAGCTGTAATTGTCTGGTCTCTGAGAAGGCACTGAGGGACAAAGCTTCTCCTGAGAGGAGTCCCAGCTCCCAAGAATCTGGACACAAAGTTATGGGAACAGTACTTTTTCTAGGGGATGGTATCCCACAGCATCCTAGGGGGTGCTGGCTGAGACTCCACCCCTATGGTTCTCAATGCCTTTGCAGGTATACAACAGTGCCGTGAGACTGGGGACCAAGAACACTCAGGTCAATTCTAGGAGCAACTAGGATATGGTACTGTGTGGCTGAAACAGGTGCAGGGCTCCCTGGATTGCTAAGGATCTTACTGGGCTAGGAAGTTCCCGGGACTGGAGTCTCCTCTAAGTCCACAAGCCCTGAAGGCTGTAATAGCAGGGTGGGAGTAATCTGGGGGAGGCTTTCAGACACCCAGTGACTGTGATGCCCCTTTATCTGCTGAATCTGTATGTGCAGAAGAAGCTGCGTCCTGAGCGTCAGAGCTCAGTTCCCAGACCCAGGCAGAGGCATGGGATTGGAAAGAATTCCCACCTAAGAACACGTAGCTGCAATGCTGGATCACCAAGTTCAGCCTGGCTCAACCACTACTTTGTCATCTGCCTACTCTACCCTGAGGGAAGTACGCAGAGATACAATTAACTTTCTCAGCCACTTGTCTGGGTTGCCGATGGGACAGGTACAGGCCTCAGGGCTGTGTCAATGGTTCTGGGCTTATTCTCCTTAGGATTTCAAATCCTAAACTTTTCTATTTTTTCCTAAAGAAATTTTCAGACAAAGCCATAGGCTCTCTTCCCTCCCTGCTGTTCCTCTGTCATCCCTGGTTCCCATCTAACTACTATTACAGCAAGGCTCGGAGCAGACAGGTGTGTGGGGGAGGTACTCCCCCTCCCCCTCATCACTTTGCCTTGGTCACTGGGTCATGGAGAAGAGGGCAACTGGGGTGGGGAAGCTGATGTCAGAGGAAAGGAGGCCAAGAGAGACAGTGAGAGGTAGGAGATACACTGTGGCAGGAGTGACTCAGAGCACGGGTTGGATTCTGAGAAGTCTGGCTCTGGGGATACGTGAAAAATAGCACCCACACGCCTGGAGCAGGTGTAGGATGGTGCATGTGTCAGCCTTCCTGGATTTCTAAGGATCTCACTGGGCTGGGGAGGTTAGGGTTCAAGCAGGGAAAACCAACAGCAACAACAAAAAGCTTGTCCTTCCTTGGGTCTCTCCCAAGAACAAGACACTCAGTGACATCCAGTTTGGTCTTTGTAACCCCCCTGTGACACAGAGGGGATTATCCCATTTTTATGAACGAGGAACTGAGGGCCACAGTTGACATTAAATGCTTCGTCCTAACTCATGTAGCTAGTTTTCAAATCCTGTTTTTAACTGACTCTAAAGCCCCTGTCACTTTTATGTCTTTGTGTTGTTGGTGCTGTCTTCTCTTTTATACTCAAGCATATGCAACCCAAGTCCCACCTCCACATGCCCCATGCTGTACCTTCATGGATGGCAATGATGTGGGGGTGGTTGAGTGACGACATGATCTCAATCTCCCGCCGTATGTGCATTAGATCTTGCTCATCTTTGATTTTGTCTTTCCGGATTGACTTGATGGCCACCTGGGAAGAGAGAATGCAGGAGATTGAGGAGAAAGGTCAGTAGATAGAAGCATCTGTGGGGGTGATTTGGTGAGCTCGGTCCTGGGGATCTGCTTGTTGCTGCTCTGCAGGTCTCCGGCTGCACTCAGACAATCCACCCTGCCTCCACCAGGCTAGGTGGTGGAGAGGCTGGAGAGCACCTTGTTTGGAAAAAGTTCTCACTTGGGTCCAGCGCAGTCCATGTTTGCAGCAGGAAGGAGTATGGACCAACAGCTTTCTTATTCAGGGTCTACAGATGGACAAGGAAGGTAATGACTTGTGGCCCTGAGCCTACTGCTGTATAATTTACAAAGCAAACTTGCCACAATGCACTGGGATTGCAACTGTTTTTCTCACCCTTGGGCCCTTGATGCCAAGCATATTGACTTGTGGGCACTGAGAAACAGTTGCACAAAATGCACCAGCCCTCACTATAATGCTAAGAAGTAGGCACAGAAAGTCTTGTTAGCTCCGTTTACAGGTGAAGAACCTGGAGCGCAGAGAGGGCAACTGACCCGTATAAAGCCAGGTGTCACTGACTGACCCAAACTGGGGTTAGGCTACTGGCTCTCAAGTTCCAAGTTTAGTTCTTTTTTATTGCTTTGACCTTTAACTTGCTATAAACATCTCATCGCTATCCAAAAGATAGAAAGAACTCAAATTTCTATCAATACATGAATAAATAAAAGGTGGTACATACAATGGAATATTATTCAGCCACAAAGATGAATGAAAAAAACATTTTTTGTAGTGCCAGGAATCAAAAGGAATGAAATTCTGACAGACTACAACATGGCTGAACCTTGAAAGTATTTTGTTTATTTTTTTTTATTACAGCATGTTTGTAGTACATAATGATCACATTCCTCATGGGTGAACATGGAAAGTATCATGCCAAGTGAAATAAGCCAGTTACAGAAGGACAAATAGTCTACAATCCTACTTACATGAGGTAACTAGCTAGAGCAGGAAAGTATAGACAGAAGTAGAGCAGAGGTCCCTCATAGGGCTATGGAGGTAAAGAACAGAATGGGTAGCTATTGTTTTATGCATACTGAGCTTACGTATGGGGTCATGAAAAGGAGTTAGAAATGGGTAGTGTGGTGATTTACAGCATTATGGATGTGTATAATACACCAGCCTTTGGCTGTGGGGCTGTGGTCAGGAACATGCTCAGGCTTCCGAAGAGGACTGCCTCCAAGACACAAGAGAACAGTGAAACCACCAATGCCAGTCAGCAGATCTGGAAACGCAGGATGTGCGGATCATCCAAGTCTGTGACTATCCATTCGCAGGCTCAATGCTAGAAAAGCACCCTGGCTCACCAGAAGGACAGGCACAGGGCATAGCTACTGAGAGGGTGCGACCCAGGCCTGATGCCAGAGAAGGTGACGTGGATACAAGGATGTGGACCCTGTACGGGCTGCTCTGGAGATATGAGGACTCTAAGAGGACTGACCACTATGTGTACCACAGCCTGAAGGTGAAGGGAAACAAGTGACTCTCATAGCACGCATCCACAGGCTGAAGGTGGATGAAACCGCAGGAAGCTTCTAGCTGGCCGGCTGAGGCCCACACCTTGAAGGCCAAGGAAGTGCAAATGCCATGGGCACCTCTAGGCTAAGGAGGAGACGATCAAGACCCTGTTCAATTTCCCTGGCAAGCACAAGGGCCTGAGTTCAATCCCCGGTTCCGCAGGAAAAAAAAAAAAAAAAAAAGACCCTGTTCAAGGAGGAAAAGAAGTAGAGCCCCCTGTGTGGACACAGTGGCCTCAGTAATTACAGAGACTGGTCATGAATAAAATCGCCTGGGTCCATTGAAAAGAAAATCTACTGAATTTGTACAAATGGTTAAAGTGGGGCTGAGGAGATGGCTCAGTGGAATAAGCACTTCCCTGGCAAGCGCAAATACAAAACGAAACAAAACCCCCAAATGGTTAAAAATTTATATATTTACAA
>NW_004524707.1:580359-650254 GCF_000260255.1 Octodon degus
TAAGGAATGTCCCTTCCCTAGCAACGCAACACACAAACAGCTAGACAGACAAAAGTCCTTCAGGACTTGCTATCTTAGTCCCTAAAGGTGAAAAAAAAAAATGCTATACAAAGGTTAACTCTTTTTAAGCCAGACATAGTGCCATAAAACTGTAATCCCAAGCTCTGGGAGGCTGAGGCAGGGGGATCACAAGTTTGAGTTCAGTCTGAGCAACTTAGTGACTTAGCAAGACCTCATCTCCACTAGGAGTGGAGCTCATCATAAAGACCCTAGATTCAATTCTAGTACTGGAGAAAAAAAACCCAAAAAGACTAACCACCTGGCTGGTGTGTGGCAGGCTCAGAAAGGAGGGAATGAATAGAACAGAAATGCAGGAAGAGCCGTCAAGAAGCAGTTCAGGCCCCTCTGAGAGACAGAGGGGCCTGAGGGTCTCTCTGCAAAAACCCACTCCACAGAGACAACACCCACTGTGGTGACTTATGGGAACGCATGGCCAGGAACACACAGATGCTACCTGAGGACCCAGGGGACCGGGGTTTTCCAGATTCTGTCCCTGTCCCTGTGGGTCTTGTCCCTGTCTCCCTCCCTCTCAGAGCCTTAGTTTTGTTTTCTGCAGAATAATCAGGTTGCACTAGGCTGTCAGAGGGGCTTTCCCGCTCGGTTTGCATGAAATGAGCTGTACAAATGCCACAGGACCTCAGAGGCTGTGATCTCAAAGGTTGCCAAGTTGCACCAGGTGCTGGGTGGGGTGGCAGGGGGTGGGGTGTCCAGGCCGGTCAGTTGGTTCCTGGCACGTCCTGCCCAAGAACAAGAATGGTAAATACAAGACTTCCTCTTCACAGGAGATAGGCAGGTTGTGAGAAATCCAAAGGCACAGAGGAGGTAAACGGCTCCTTATTCAGTTTCCCAGGAGGGTTTGCCTCTCCTCAAGATTCAAAAGGAGACAGAGAAAAGGAAACTTCTGCTGAGGGGGGAGCGCTAATCCAGCCTTTCACAGGCTCTGGAGACAGACAATGGCTTCCAGCTTGCACAGGGACAGTGGGCCCTGCCAGCCTGTGTCCGCCATTGGACAAGAATGCGGAATGGGCCCTAATCCCGAAAGAGGAGCTGCTCACAATGGCCACAGCCTGGTCACCCGGGCAACAGGCCAGGGATGGCGTGCCCTCCACCCTGCTCCTCCCCTGAAGCTGCCTCAGTAAAAGAAGGAGGCCCCGGCTCTCTCTTGGGCCTTCCAGGAGCCAGGCAAGGAGGACAATGGCAGGCGGGAGGGACGGTCACCATGGAGCCTCCTGGAGTAGCGAGAGGTGGAGAGGCCCAGCTGCAGCTGCAGGGGATGGGGCTGCCCCTCCTGTGCCGACTTCCCCACTCTCTCCACTCAGTTAGGCAGGATGTCTGAGGGCCTAGAATGGGGCAGGTGGTGGGGGTATGGGGTACAGGAGCTGAATCCTCTAAAAGTAGAGGTGTCTCTCTTTTGTGGATTCCACGCAGAACATCATTCTCACACACCCCTCTCCTCTCCCAGAAAGGGGAAATTTTATGGACTAGTTCTTTTTTTCTGTTTCTTTCCAAAATAAGAAAATAGGTAAAATTCTGAGAGTGCTTCAGAAACAAAGATCTATTAAAAGTATAATAATAATATAAAAGTCTTATAGAAGCAAAAACACTAGACAGTTAAAGATATTTGAGTTTCAGATACACACGAATGCAAAGACGAGGCACATCTTGTTTTTGTGCCCATGTAAACAGAAAGATCACCAGCTTAAGGTTAGAGCTCTAAAGACAGCTGACCTAAAGAAGGTCCCCAAACTGTAGGTTTTTGGGGTGCTGGACAGAGTCTTTATGTGGCCAGAAAATGCAGAAAGTAGAACCTTGACAGCCTTCTATGTTAGGTCTCAGGAGGTCACTGCTTGACTGGGGCATCCCAGGAAGAACTCAGGTTGTGTCATTACCTTCCCACTGGTTCTCCTGCAGGTGACAGAAGAGTGCAGTGGTGGTGGTAGTTGGGTTGGATCACAGCTCCCTAATCTCTCCCAGCCCCACAGGACAGGCCTCTAGTTATCTCCTGGCTAGCCTGTTAAAGTAAATTAGATATAGCACCAGCTCAGGCCTACACAGAGATCAGTACACAAAAAGCACTCACCATTTGTTTACTGGTAAATAAATCCCAAATAAATATTTATTGGCTAAATCATGACTCTGCTGATCTTTGACTGATAAGACCAGTGCCTAAATAACATTTCTCCCCTTCTTCCTAGCCTTAGGTGGAGTCCATCTGAGTGCCAAGAACTAATTTTTAGAGACCTTTGTTCTCATCAACTATGTTCAAGAATAAAAATCAGCTGACTAAAGTCAAGTTGGAGGGTAACAACTGCCCAGAGGTAGAAAGGCCACATACACAGAGACAGTCTGGGTTTTCCTGGTGTAATTATTATGATTGCCTCTTTGGTTTTGCAAACTGCTTGAGTTCAGACAATATATTATTTGGTCATCACCCTCAGTCAGAGGAAGGAAACCCAAGCCCAATGCTGACAACACGGACACGAACACACGCCCAGCGAGTGCTCTCAAGAACCCATGTATCAAATACTTGCCTTTATCCACCTGTGCAATTCTAGGCAGGTTAGATGACTTGGTTAACTTGTCTGGCTAGTTTCAATATCCTCATCTGAAAAATGAAAGGACACTGATTCTCCAAACATGCAGTAGGCTGCCGAATGCCTATTATGTGCCTGGTATTGTGCTAGGTGTTGGGGATCCACACGAAAACTGGAGAGCCCTGTGTCAAGGCTCCCTGTCTGAGGGGGAGACTGTAATTACAGCAACTGCAGTCGGGTGTGATACTGTGCCAGCTGAGGTACCCTTCCTGCCGACAGGCTGCAGGAGCACTGCAGGGCTTGCTTTGCCTGGAGGAGCAAGGGAAACCAACCCTGGGAGAAAGCACTTTTAGATCTTGAAGAATGCCTGAGGTCTGCTAACCAAGGATGGTGTGTTAGGGAGGGGCAGCAAGGGCACCACTGGGAAAGAGCAGGGCCACCACAGCAGGATGGCTCGCTGTGCTCCCTTCTGTGCTCCAGTATTCTCCATGGAGCATCTTCTGCTTTTGTGCCCACGAGGTGCTGGCCAAGAGTCACAGCAAGACCTTTGTTATACGGTCACATTAAGCTGTCTGAACATAATTCTTGAAGATCCTGTCCCAGTGAGCATCTTGCCCTTACAGCAAGGCAGCAGGGCTAATTCTCCATTCCATTTTGCACATAGTAAACAGACTTTCCCAAGATTCCCAGCCCATTAACACAGATTCAGAAAGGGATGCTGCCTAGAGAAACTTCCATCCCAGAAGACAAAAGTTCCTTGGAGGTGCCCAGCCCGTCTTCCATCCCCCAGAGAAGGGACTGCCCTGTATCTTGCACTGCGCCAGGCTTTGCAGCCATCCTATTTAGAGATACACAAATACGTGCTCTCCTTTGCCAACACGCTAGAAAGCAGTGCTCAGGCTCAGCTGGTAAATGTTGCCTCCTTCCCAGGAACGCAGATCAGAAAAATTTACCTTCGGGAGAGGATGGTGGGAAGTTCTTAGGATAAACAAGAAAAGGTCCAGGGATGCTGACTCCAGGTGTTGAGGAGAAGGGTGCAGCTAGGCATCTCTGATCATAGCTATCGCAGGGAGTTAGAGCCAAGGTCCCTGACTGCTCCCTGGCCTTTCACGGAGCAGCTGCTGTCTGGGAGCAGGCAAGG
Organism: Octodon degus; assembly: GCF_000260255.1. Classification (NCBI taxonomy): domain Eukaryota; kingdom Metazoa; phylum Chordata; class Mammalia; order Rodentia; family Octodontidae; genus Octodon; species Octodon degus. Next base: position 584,095 of record NW_004524707.1, read on the forward strand.
AGCTAGAGGATGACCAAATTAGATAGTGGAGGCAAGGTTGGGCTACATTGGCCTGGGCTGAGCAGAGAGGAAATGAGCATGGGGGCGGCTCACCAGCCCACCAAAAAAGGGAGCCCAGCAGGGAGCAGGAGTGAACTCTGAAGGGAGACTCAACCACTTGCCCCAAAGCCCCAAACTATGCCACCCTCAAGCCCACTCTGCCAGGTACCTGGGCAAGGAGCTCCCCTGCCCTGCCCTGTTGTGTGGTTTGGCTGGAGCCCAAGGACAAGAGTTGCCTGCAGCCTCCCTCGCTGCTGCTGAGCCCACAGGTGCAGGAGGAGCTGCCTAGGCAGAAGTCACTCACTGAAGCTGGGGCCCTCTGAGAGACTGGGGCTTTGAACGAAACAGACCAAAGTGGCTCATCTCAAGGAAGGCTGCACATGACCCACACGCTTTCTGGGGGCAGCACAGTGCTAAGACAGATGAGTGCCCAGGAAGGGGAAGGCAGGGCTTGGTCAAAGCCAGCTTGGCTGGGATAATAACATTATATGTGTTAGATACACTACATTTATAAACATTTTATATTTATTATCTTATTGAGTCCTTGGAGAATCCCATGAGGCAGAAATTATTATAATCCCCTTATTACGGATGAAAAAACCAAGGTCAAACAGCTGGTAACAATTTGAACCCTTACAGTGTCAACTCTGAGCTAGGCACCGTCCCTGTTGTGGTTTAAAAACCAGGAATGTAGCGCAGTTTCCCCCACCCAAGGTCCCTCAACAGAGCCACAAGGGGCGGGGGGGGGGTGTTAAGGCTGGTTCCCAGTGACTCTCCCCACCCTTGTCATTCCTTGGGGTTCCAGGAAAGGCAGTGGGAGCTGGCTGCTGGATTGGCACAGCACACTGAGGCAAGTCCAGGCTCATCAAGGCCAAGTTCCAGACCAAGACTCAGCACTCGGTCATCCAGGGCTTGGGGTGGACACATCTGGGGCCTATGTTTCAGGTTGCCGATAACCAGCCAAGAAAGGATAAGTCACTTCCCTTCTCTGATCCCCAGTTTCCCACCTGTCATTGAAGGAGTAAAAGTATCTCAGTCATTTTCAAATATTTTGGAATCTCACTGAGAGATCCAAGATATAAAGATACAGAGGTAGGTCCAGTTCAGAGAATTACACATTTGAACTCCCTTCATTCCCTACATTGGCACCCCCTTGGCAGAGTGGCTTTCATGTACCTGGCTCCCAAGGCTTTGGTGGCCCCCACCATTCCAGAAAGCCCAGCATGTGTTTTTCTCTTTAGAGGAAAAGGGTGGTCAGGGGAGCTGGGAGAACCACAGGAGGAAATGTCATTTGGATACCAGGAATGTGTTCAAGATCCAGAGCAAATATTTGTTTTTTCTCTGATGCCCTCTTGGAGCCGCCATTAGTCCCACCCACCTGTCTCTCCCTCCCCACAATCCTATCTGGCTCCTGGTAATTCCATCTGGGCAGGTTGGGAGCGGGACGTATGCAAGAGAGGTGGAGAGAAATTTGGGATGAAAATCCCTCAACAGGCTTTCCTTCTCATCTAGCCGTCATCAATAATTCCCATTCATTCAAGACAGCTGCTATGGCCCTCTCCCCAGTGCACCACACTGAGACATCACCTCTTGCTCTCTCTTCAAAGGGGACAGTCAAGAAGCAGACTTAGTGGGTGAGGAAGACTGCAAAGCTCCAGGATGGAGAAATCATCAGCACAGCAGAAAGCTGCTCTCCAAGAAAGAGGGGGGACCCTGAGCAAATTCCCAGCAGCAATACTGGGTGGTCTATGGTGCAGGGAGGTTCAGAGCAGGTCCCAGCCCACTGATCTTATCTCTCTACACACAGCAAGAGGCAAAGGCCAAGGAGTTTCTTCTGAATTTTTTGTTCTGATGTAATAAGAGCTGGAATCCCTGCCTAGAGCCATTAAAAGCTGATTTATCTCTGAAATCAAATGAGACCTTCCCCCCACATCCCCAGCCCCCACAGTGACCCCAGTCAAAAGCTTCATGGAATCTCTGAACTTCTGTCTTAGTTTCTGGGCCACCCAGGCCCCACCAACCAGTATTCCACAGAGCAGGAGCAAGGGGCACAAGCCACGAGCAACTATTTTCTCGCTCAAGCCCTGACAAAACCCAGGCCCAGCAGTCTCAAGCCTGGAGCCTCTTTGAACCCTCACTCTATAGAAAGAGAAAGAAAAGGAAAGCCCGGAAGTACATGATTGCCCAAGAGCTATAACCTGGCACCAGGCTGCTGGGGACTGAGCTACCCCTTAGCAGAAGAAACAGACTTGGTGCTACTGATGGGCCCTAGCACCTACTCTTCCTTCACCAATGAAATGACTTCTTGAATTTCAAACCAGCTAGTGGCTGCAAAAGCAAACACAACCCAAGGAGGGGAATGCTGCCATAGCCAGTAGAGCAAACTATGGTTACACTCACAAGCACAAGCAGCACACACACACACACACACACACACACACACACACACTTCTCACAACAAGCACCCAACTGAATCTGGCAAAACATAATCCCTAAACCACCTGTTGTCTAAAAGGCTTGTTAAAATATGAATTATAGGCTTCCAAAAGAAATTCCACTGACTGTAGAACCAGAGGATATTTTAAACAAGCACCCTCCCCCCATTCTCATGTACACTAAAGCTGAAGTTTGAGAAACACTAGCTAACTTCTGGCCAATCCACCATCCTTTCAGATAAAAGTATCAATTTTCACTGCAAGTTAGGCTCATTAGAAACACTTCAAATTCACTTTTGTATCTTACTCAATCTTCCTAGCGGCTTGTGAAGCAGACTGTTTTTCTACTGCCCCCCCCCAACCCCCAGGGGAAACTGAGAATTCAAAGATGCAGGAAATTGCCCAAGGTCACAGATTACCATGACAACACACACACACACACACACACACACCCCAAGTCAACAGGCCAAGTTCCTCAAAAGGCCCTAAATCCAAAAGTGTTTTAAGGGACAGTGCACCTGGCACAAGAGCCTGCTTTTACATCTCCCTGAATCGAAAACCCAGCATAATGAAATTGTGATTCAGTTTTAAGGCTGGGTAAGACCTAAAGGTCAGACCCACTCCTGTGCAGCACTCCACTGTGTGAGACCGCCAGACTGTAAATGCTGAAAATCCCCGTATCTTGTTCATCCTACCACACACCTATTTATCAAGCCCATGTTAAGATCCGATGCCTTCTACTTTCTCTTTCCATTCTACTCTACTGAACAGTCAATAGTCCAAACGAAGTTCAACTTAACCACACCTTTTCTAAGATGTGTTGCCGGAGGTTCTCAGTGCTGCTGCCCCTATAATCTTGGACAGACACCTCCACAGGGAATTCCCGCCGGGTCCCCGCGCCACGCCGCCTCGCAGTGGTGCAGAGGCACGCTGCGGCCACGGAGCGGTGCGCACCCCGCCCATGCCCCGCGCCGTGCCGAGCCTACGCCGCGGGTCTCACCAGACGTCCCGAGCTCTCTCGCGCCTTCTTCACCTTCCCGTAGGTGCCCTTGCCCAGGGTCTCCAGAAACTCGTAGCGGTGCCGCAGGTTGTGCTTGTGATGATGTCGCTTCACCGCCTGCTTCTTCATCAGGGGCTTGGGCGACTTGATGAGCCCCTCGCCCATTGGCCGGGCGAGCTCGGCGGTCAGGGCGGTGGCGGTCGAAGGAGCCGGGCCCGGGCGACGCGAGAAGGCCAAGGACTCCATGGCGAGCAGAAGGTGAGCGCGGGCTGAGGGCAATCGATAGGCTGCGTGGAGAGGCTACAGCGCGAGGCACATGTCCCGGACTTGGACCTAGATCGGGAAGTTACAACCGGGAAGTCACAGTCGCTACGGAGCGAGTTGCAAAGCGCCGCAGTCCAAGTTGTTATAAACGCTCAGAGCTGGAGGCCCAAGCCACGCCCCCGACGCCCATTGGCCCGCTCGCCGGCGGCGCGTGACCAGGACCTCTGCATTGGCTCGCTGAGGTCCCAGACCCGCTCCTCCTTCCTAAAGCAGGGACTGGGAAAGGGGTCCGGAGCCCCGCCCACCTGGGTCTCGGGGACCGGAACAGGGACTACAGGGCTGCTGAGGGTGTTGGTACTACTAAAGTCTGACTTTGAGGGCCCCCAGAACTGCTCTAATTTCTGAATAGCACTTGGTCCTGATTACAGCCACCAGCTCTATTGCGCTGTGTTCTTGAGTGACAACGCGCGGTCTTAGGATGCTAGAAGTCACCATCATTTGCTTCTTTCTCCCAAGCCAAAATCTAGGAAGTCACTTGACAATTTTTATGTCTACAAAGGAGCAGAGAGTGGAACGGGAGGGCTCGTGGGCAGTTTGTGTGAGTTCACTTCTCTACAGTGATATCAACATTGACTGGATCCTGGAATCCTGGACCAGGAGGTCCTTACTCTTCATGAAAGAAGGCTTGTAGGACACAGGTGTGGTGGGACTTATGGAGTGTTCTTTCATTAATTTAAAAAAAAATATATATATTACACTTCTTTCTAGTAAATAGCTGCTCTCCCCAAGGTTTTCTTCTCCATGATTTTAGAGCCAGGAGGTCTTGTGACATCATGCAGTTTGGCTTGGAATCCCCTTTTAGAGTGAAACAACATCCATAGGCTTTGCTACTCTTTTTTTTTTTTTTTTTTTTTTTTTTTTTCCTACTCTTCTGATGGGGGTGGGGGGAAGGAACATGTCTGCACCCTTCTAGAATTGATAAACCAAATCTATGTAGTGACTATTGTTCTGCCTAAGGCTGCACAACTAGTGAGGTTCAAACCCTGGTCTGTGGAGAGGACAATGAAGACAGTAGGCTTTCGAGAATAGATTTCTAGAATTTCTAGAATTTTTAGAATAGCTTTCTAGAATTGATAACTCAGATCTCTGTAGTGACTATTGTTCTGCCTGAGGCTGCACAACTGGTGAGCTTTAAACCCTGGTCTGTGGAGAGGACAATAAAGACAATAGACCTTGATCCCCTTCCCTGAGGGAAACCCTACCCCCTAAAGCAGACAGGGCCTTGACTGGGCTCCAGCTGTACCCACATCTCATTCCATTCCCCCAGGAGGATGATTCTCCACCGGTGTATTTAGGGGATGCTGAGAATCTGGAAAGACTAGATCCCCAGGTGGCAAATTTTATATTTAGTGTTAGCCCACTTATCTACTTCTACTGATCCTTTGACCCTTCCTACTGTGATTCATAGATGTCTCCATCCTTTCATGGAGCCCTTTGGCCTTTGTGACTGAGACGATCAGGATCCCCTTACACAGGACACTAATCTCCCCTCCCCCAAATCTGGGGAGCCATAGAAGATGGTAGCTGGTTTGGCTTCTCCTCTTTTGCCCAGATTATCTGTGAAAACAGAAAGAATTCTGTTATGCTGCTGTTTCCTTCCCCTCCTGGTGTCTGTAACCATTCGAAGGTGCCTATCTGGACTGATTAGGAATCTTAAAAAGAAGCTTGGATGAACTGAGGTGCTGGGATACCTCAGTTCTTTCCTGACTCTGACACAAATGAACTGTGTCAGGGCTCTTTACCGGGTTCTTACTCTACAAACACTGATGCCCACTGGGTGCTGGGCCAAGGGAGACAATAATGACAAGATGGATATGTTTTTTTTTTTCTTTTGGTGGATATGGTTTTTACCTTCAGATAATTTTCAGTCTCGTGAGAAACAATGCTATACTGAAGGAGAAATGTCCTTGATGGGGAAAGAACATAATGCTCTTGGGGTGCATAATAGGAGGGAGCCCCATCCCAAATGGGTGAGTAATAATGAGGCAGTGCTTCCTGTAGACAGGGCTTCGAAAGCTGAGATCCAAAATTCATGGGGTGTCAGCCAGCTGGATCAATATTTCCTTGTAAGAAAGACAAAGAATTATACAGATAAGCCCAAGACCACCTTTTAGGATGATCAGCTGAATGTTTCTAAGACCCCATGAACTGGTAGGTGTGTAAAAGCTGCTCAATAGATGCTATAGGCTAAAAGCATAGATATGCAATGGAATCTGAAGACTAAATTGAAAGGGCCTACATATGACTGATCTCCCTCTTTACTAGCTAAAGTGATAGCAGCAAAGGGGTGCATTACCTGGATGCTCTTGGACATTCCCCACTCCCGACCATGGCTTCCTTGACTACAATCAGGATGGATGACCAAAGACCCTAGAAAAAAGAGTCTCCCGCTTCCAGCTAAAGTGCAGCCTGGCAACTCACAGGGGGTGAATGACATGTCTCAGTGACATGTCTTGGCTATTGACTGTTCCCAGCAGGCAGCAAGGAAGGCAAACAAGCAGACACAGAGCCAGAATAATGCGCACCTGAGAAATGATCCTGACTGCTGGTAGCCAACTCTCACATTCCTTATAGGGACATCTAGTTGGTAGCAGAGTGAAATGCCTGACAGAGACTTGGCTGTCAGCAGATCTTGGGGAATTCCTGTCTTATGTACAGATGTGTGCCTGGGCTTGGATGTCCAGACTGAGCCGAGCCTCCCTTTCTCCTGTCTGCCTCAGTCTCCAGGCCTGGGAGGGAAAAGCTTCCACTCACCCCCATGCCCTGCCAGTGATTAATGTTTCAAAGGCTGCTCTTGGGGACAACCATTTATTGTATCTATTATGCACATTGGGAGACAACCAGCCTCACAATCTATGTTGCAGTGTGTTTGTGTTGGTGGAGGGCTTGCAAGCAGCTTAGCATGACAATCCTGTGACGTGTCCTGTGGTGCATGGCATGAGCAGGGTCATAGCTGGGGGGAAGCCAGGCCACGTTTTGGGTGAGGTGGGGATTTGAGCAAATAAACAAGTCCCCAACACCTCTGGGATGAGACCTGAGAGGTGATTAAGAATAAGTTCCCTGTTCTCAGAAGTTTACAGTGTAATAAAGGAAATACAATAAGTATTAATTTCCCGTAGATCCAAGGCAGAAAGTGGGAGGGCTCTTAAGAGAATACAAAGTAGTACATGAGTTGAAAGAACCGGTCTTGTTTGGGCTTGGGAGCTTCATGGAAACCCTACAGGAATCCAATTGAACCTTGAAGGGTAGGTGAAATTGAGAGTGGCTTTGACAATGAAATAGGGAGGTAGGGATGAGGGGAAGAGAGAAGGGATGGCCAAGAGCATGCTGTGTCTGATGGCCTGGAGTGATGGTGACAAAACCACAGCATGTGTACAACAGGGAGCGTGCCCAGCCCTTTCTTGACACTCAATCCAAGTCGCTTCAGCATTGCCCAAGCATTCAGGTTTCATTGCAACGCTGGCACTTTGCAATAAATAAGTGGGCTGGCTGGGGAGATAGCCCAATAGAATCACCTGCCTGGCAAGCACAGCACCCTGAGTTCAATCTCTAGTACTGAAAAGAAAAATTAAATAGAAATAAATAAATAAATAAATAGGTGGACTCTGGGTTGCAGTTTGGGCACCTGGGTTGCAGGTTTGCCCTCACTGCTCTTGTATCTCCTTCCTTGGAATTAGTTTAGTTTAGTGCCTGAGCCCCTGTGCCTCTTTCCTGTGGAAAAAGAGAACGTGGGATGACTCGGCTCACCCTCTACGTCCAGTGGAGATCTGACAGTGGAGACCTCAACCGTCAAATTGCCTTTCCCCAGAACTCAGGATGAAATACAGCCCGGCCCACACCTTGTGGACAGGGCAACCTGGAAGATAATGACCTTCCCCATTCCTGGGCGGGGAGAGCCTGGATAGGAGCCTGCTTGTTAAGACTAGTTTTCCTAGAGGAGGTGTAAGTCTAGAGAAGGGTGTAAATCAGAGTAGTCTTCACCAAGTTGCGATGCCTGGCTCAAAGCTGCCCTCTATTGACTGAACTGCGCCTAGCAAGATCCGTGAGTCCCCATCCTGTGTCTGTACATTGAAGTCTGGCTTTCGTTTGCTCTCTCATTTAACAAATACATACTGAAAAATCACAATAATAGGCATAATGGTCTAACACTTACTGATCCTGCCTGGTTCTAGGCATCTTGAATACAGTGTCACAAACAAGAACACCCAGCTAGAAGTAGCAGAGCGGGGAGGTAAACCCTGTCAGTGTGATGTCACAACTGGGAGCCTAATGATTGCCTTGCCTTGTGGTACCTAGAAGAGTTCTTGAAGTACAAGATGGAATTAATGAGCTTTGGACAGTCTAAATTCCAGTAATCTTTACCAGGAGTTTGGAGAATTTTTTGCTGAAGGATTTAAGACATTTTTCAGGATCTCAATTAATGTTATTTACAGGCAAAGCCCAGAAAAATGTCTATGAGGGAGAAGACAAGCCAGAAAGCTTACTATTTCTCTGGAATGGAGAGCTAAGGAACAGAGAGAAAGGAACCACATGTCCTAAGAGCCAGCCCCACTTTTCACTTCAACCCACAAAGTGGCCATGGCCAAAGACTTTCTCTATTGAGAGTGGTTCCCTATTGCCAAAGAGGGATTTACTTAAATAAATCAACTCTGAGACTTGCTTCAAATCTGTTGTAATCCCACTGCACTAAGCATGGGTGCATTAGAAACCTCAGTTGCTCCTCTCGTTTTGTCTACCTGGAACTTGATTCCCTTCTCATGAGGCTTTCAGGAGCCTTGTTCCCTGACTCACTCACAAGCTGGCATGATGTTTTGGTGCCAGAGTCTGGCAACCTGGGCTCCAGGCTCTTCTGCCAGCGATTGACTGTGTGTGCATCTCATTTCCTGCAGCTCTATGAAAAAGAATGATGATGCAGCTGAGAAAGCACGCCAGCCGTTGTCACTTAGATGAGCTCTCCTGATGAATTAGTTCTCAGCACAACTCTGTGGAGTAGGGCCCTAACACATAGTCATCCTCATTGAACAGATGAGTAAACTGAGGTACAAAAAGTAAACAGCTGTCACTTCAAAGTCACAAAGCCACCAAATGGCACCAGAACTGGCAAACTTCGACATTCTTTGGCTTGGAGAGGATTCCTAGTTTGCCCAGAATTTCTAGCAGACTGAGCTGCTCTGTGTCCTAGTTTACTGATATGAAAAGTGCCTGCTGCCTACCTGGAGGGCTTCCTGCAGGACAGAACATGATGCGAAGCTGTCAGATGCGTGGCTTCCTTTCAGTCTGCCTGACTTAGATCTTCCCGAGCCCTTGCCCCTAATTCTGGCAGACACTCCCCTGCATGTGCTAGGGGTTGGAGGAGACAAAGAACTGATCAGATGTCTGAGCTGATGTAGCAAAGTCAATGAAGGTAAACTCTGAGCTAGGAAGTGAGCATTGCAACCCCCCAGAGTTGGAGCTCTTCAGTGGAGGGCAGAGAGAGATGACCAGAGATCAGAGGAAGAATTTCTTAACTACCCCGCCCCCAGGAATGGTTTTTAAAATCCAGACCAAAGATACTCTGAGTTTTGGGAGGTGGAATAGATGAATGTCTGTGTAGGTTTAAAGCCTAGAGCTTGTAGTTAGTATATTAGAAAATGGCTCTTACTCCAGTGTTAATGGCGGAACAAAAAAACCCTTCCTCCTCTGCATCTCAGTATCCCTTTCTTGATCTCTGAGGCCTCCATTGCTTCAGGCTTGAGAAATGTGGGGGTGAAGAGGCCACACTTATGACTGGGGTAAAAGGTTTCGAGCGGTTCCTCCATGGGTCCCCCTGTTTCCAAGAACTTTCTACTAACTGCCCTAGGGTGTCTTTGCTGCAAGTTGCTCGGAGATCCCTGCTGGACCAAGATTGTGTACAATACAATAAAATCCCTCATCTTTATGGTTGTCAACACTCACATATTCACAGCTTTATTGGTTCTTCATCGACCTCAGGAAGTCAGGGCCTTGCATTAGACAGGGTATGCAGGGGGGTGAACGTAGATGAGGCTGGAGTTATGGAAAACACCAGCTCTGCTCCTTGTTGGCCACATATCCTCGGGCAGGTGACCCAGTCTCCTGAGGCATGGTGAGTTCCTCATTGGTCGAAAGAGACCCTGAACTTGGATGTGCCTTGTGGACAGTTACAGGCTTCCTAGCACATAGGTGTTTGTGGTAATGGGTGCTATGACTCAGGGCCTAGTTACTACTGTCTATGTAAATGCTGCTCCCTAAGAAGGGGTGAGTGTCTTCTTGCTGCCACGGTCCTGTCTCGGTCCTGTCTCGATTCAGAGAGGCTGGGAGGGACCAGACAGGAGAGGACAAAGAGGTGGGAGGAAGTGTGCCTAGTGCTGCCTCTCTGCCCTCTGCCTGGCTCCTGCTGGCAGCCCAAACCTTTGGCCTCCCAAGCTGCTCATGGAATGCAAACCCCAAGCAAAGCACATTCTTTAACCGGGTCACCAGCTTCTGGCCCTTTGTAAGGGAAGGCAAGAGCCAGCGTTTCTCTTGGCCCTGAATGACACCAGTATAGACTGGTGTGAGCCAGCTCTTACAAGGCTGGATTAATCAGCTGGTTGTTATCCACAGCTCATAAAAAAAAAGCCCAGCTATGACCTGTCATCCTTGTTGGAGTCCACAAGAAGAGGGAGAGGGAACCTCTGTCCTAAGTAGGAGAATTAGAAATACTGCCAGGCCTGGCCTTGTGTTAGCCACAGGCCTGGAGGAGCTAGGAGAAGAGGGGCATTGTAAAGTGTCTCTCACAGATGTTGCTGTCTATGAGTTCTTTGATTTCTGACTTTCTCAAGCCCACTGTTGGATACATGCTTAAATCTAAATGCCCCCAGATGTCCTGGGCCACAGGGGTTGGGGATATTACCAGAGCCCTGAGGAGTACCCCTAAAATGTATGTGTGTGGGTGGTAGTGAAGTGGACTGGAAGACAAGGGCTTGCATTCACCAGGTACACAGTGGAGGGGGCATCCAGGGTGAAAGGCTTGCTGGGTAGGGAGCTGAGGAGCAGCCAGAGGATTTAGGGAGTGTGGAGCAGAGTGGGGAGGGGAGGCTGGAAGGGCAGAGCCTTTGTGTAGGGCCCTAGAGCCTGGGAGTTGTGTGGAGAGCTAGGGGACACCAAGGGAGAATGCTTCAGTTCCATAGGATTTAGTCAGATGTGTAGACGAGAACAATTTCTGAAAGGGCAGAGCGAATTGAAGGGAAACAGGAGTGGGAGGCTACAGACATTTCTTTATACAAAGTGAGGTGGTTCAGAGGCTGCGCAGCGGGTGGGGGAGAGGAGGGAAGGTGAGGGGATCGCTTTCTAGCCAGGGTTGTGATAGCTGCTCGAAGTGCTGGTGGCAAGGGCTTGCATTAACAGTAATAACTGGCGTAGAGCGTGGAGAGGCCAGAGTGGCTGAATGAGGAGCCTGGCCCTGGGCACCAGCCCTCTCCCCAGTCTTCTCTCAGGGAGCCACCGGTTGCTTACCCCACATGCAGCCCTGGGGAGGGCTGGCTCTGTGCCAGGCACCAGTCAGCAAGGTGAGCAGTGAGGGGAATGAGACTGAGGTCCCTCTCCGAGTGGCTAAGAAACTCTTGTGGAGGAGATCTCACGGAGTCTCATTTTCCTGACCTGTAAAGCAGACCAACCCCAGCCTTTGGGAGTGCGCAGAGGGTCCCTCTAGCCATGCTGAGGAACCACAGCATGCGCTCTGCAGGGGGCTGCAGTGTGGCCAGTTCAGGGATTCTGCCACAGCAAGGACTAAGGACTGCAGAAAGTTTCAGCAACGCCCTTTCCAAATGAAAAGGATGCTGAGCACAGACGCCTGCGCTGAGTGTGCCTTCACAGTAGCGGGTGCGGAGGGTGTTTGTGAGGACAAAACTATGTGCATGAGCAGGTGTGTATAAGGAATGCCAGTGTGTGATCTGCAAAATTATGGCACATAGGCGTATTTGAAGTGTAAGGTGTGTGTGTGTGTGTGCATGTGCGTGCGCATGAATGGTCATATCCATGAGTGTGCGAGTGAAATATGTCTGAGTTGGAGTGAGGGGTACATGTATGTGCAGGTGTGAGATAATTTTTTGGGTGTGTGTGTGTGTGTGTGTGTGTGTCTAAGGGTGTGGGGTAAGTCAACCCAAGTGTGCTGGATGCTGTACAGGAAGCTGGGCTGGTGTGAGGTCCCTGCTGCCTATGTCCTGCAGAATATGCGCTTGCAAAGAGCTCACTGGCCTCAGGGGCAGGGATCGTGGGTTCCTGGTGCTTTGCTTCAGAGTCAGGAGTGGGAGCTCCTCTTAGCCAGGCACCCGGTGGCCTGCATGTGGAGCTCAAATGAGCCAGGATGGTTGGGAAAACAGCCCATGGTCTGAATGCTAAAACAGAGGTGTGCGTCACATGAGAGAACAGAAAGACTATGTGGAATTAGCCCAGGATACTGAGGCTATCTGCAGCCAGCCCACTCACTGTCCCCAGAGCCATCTCTCCCTCCTTTGTCCCTGGTTGCAGCGGGGATGGGGAGGGATAGGGATGAGGACTGAGGGGCACCACCAGGACAAGCGCATCTCGCTTAGGCTGACTCACTCCTAACCTTCCTCCTCAGGGTCCCGCACATGCCTGGCTAAGGTCAGCACAGACCCTAGCATGTCTTTACCCCACCCCCAGGCTTTCTTGCTACTTGTATCTTGGCCCCCTCCCCTGTTCTCCAGGCCCAGTTCCAACAGTGGACTCCTCCAGGGAATCAGTCCTCAGGGATGCTCATGTTTCCTGTCTCATTCATCAAACTTTCCATGGTGCTGTGAGTTGATTGTAATCTCCAAATCAAAATGCTGAAGTCCTATCCTGTACCTGTGCATGTAGTTTTGGAAGTAGGGTCCATGCAGATACAATCAATTTGATGTGAGATCATGTTGGATTAGGATAGGCCTCAACCCAACAACTGATGTCCTTATAAGATGAGGAAAATTAAGAAACATGTGAAGATGGAGGTGGAAATTGGAGTGATGCTGCCACAAGCTAAAAAGCCCTCAGGATTAGCAGCCCATATCAGGATCCAGGAAGAGGGACAGGGGAACCACATTCCCTGCCCTACTCCACGCAGAGCATGCCCCTCATTATAGGCCACACGGGGGTGGGAATGTGTAACTGAGCTCCTTGTATTCTCTGCCTACCGAGCTCAGAGCAGTGATGGAGTGTGTACACACTGATCTGAGCCAGCCTTTCAATCTTCCCAATTATTAACTGTGCTTAAATAATTAGGGTCCTGCTACAAAGTGGGATTGGGAAAGACCAGCTGTACCCCATCTGCTGTGCAGGAGGTAGGAGGCCCAACCCAAGCGAAGGGGTTATTAGAATGATGCCCTGAGGAAATGAAGGTCCGCTGAGGGCTTGGGCTAGTCTGCTCTCTTATGAGACCCTCTGATTACCCCGCAGGTGGGCCTTGCTCAAGAGAAGGCCTGGAAAGCTTGGCCTGCACGTGGCTGCAGATCTGCAAGCCCACCAGGATTCCCTCGTGTCCTAGAGGATGCCTGGTGAGTCCACCTGCTTCACTGTCCTCAGAGGAGGAACTCAACAGAATTCTCTGTGCTACTAAGGCACAAACCAGGTCACACTCCTCCTCCACTGACAGTCATAATGTGTTCCTAATCTGCTGTGTGCATAAAGCGCAGCCTCTCTAGCAAGGCAGGCAATAAGGACTTGCATTAAAAAAAAAAAAAAAAATTTAAAGGGCAACCCTCCCCCAATTTCAAAACAAGGGAATAGGAGAGGAATGTTGGATATTGTTATCTTTAAATTAGTTACTCATGGGCTGGTGAGATGGCTCAGTGGTCTAAAGCACTTACTTAGAACAAGCTTAGCAAAGCACAGGGACCGCGGTTCAATCCCCCAGCACCACATGCCAGCCAGCCTGATTCCCAGTACCAAAAAAAAACCAGATAATGCAGAGCACAAGATATAGTTATTTAATTGTTCAAACAATATTAGCACAAATGCTACTTTTCAATAAACTAAGAGGAAATTAATAGTATAACTATCTTAACTATATGCTTTTTTTTGGTGGCACCAGGGATCAAACTCAGGACCTTGTACTTGCCAGGCAAGCACTTATTCCACTGAGCTATCTCCCTGGCCCCTTAGCTATATGCTTTTATAGATGCTTTTCCCTTTGTTTTCTTCTCCATTTCCCCATCCCAGGTTTCCCCATCCCAGGTGTTCTTTCCTTTCGAAGTTTCTTCTCATTTCACAGGATCTATTATACATTTGTACATTCTGGATCTCATTTACTCTTTCAGCTTTTCACACCACGGAGACAATACGATGTTGACATGTGAGTCTGATTTATTTCACTTATGAATATTCCCTCAAGATGCATCCATTTACCTATAGAAGTCTCCAGTTTATTCTTCTTTATGGAAGATTAATACTCTATTGTATAAATAGACCACATCTTTTTTTTTTAATCCATTTTTCAGCTGATCAGCATTTGGGTTGTTTCCAAGATCTAGCTATCACGAATTATGCTGCTATAAACATGGATGCACATATATCACTCAGGTAGTTCTTCTGGGAAGATATGTAGAAGGGGACTAGCAGGGTCAAATGGAACTTCTTTCTTTTTTAAATTTTTATTTATTTATTTATGTGTGTGTGTGTGTGTGTGTGGCCAGCTCAGCCCACCTGGGGGCGGGCCAGCTGGCATGTGGTGCTGGGGGATTGAACCGTGGTCCCTGTGCTTTGCTAAGGTTGTTCTAAGTAGGTACTTTAGACCACTGAGCCATTTCACCAGCCCTCAAATGGAACTTCTAATCCTAGTTTCTCAAGGAATCTCTATGCTATTGTAACAGTGGTTGTACCAGTCTACATTCCCACCAACAGTGGAGAAGAGTACCTTGTTTCCCTGTAGCTCTGCCAGCATCTATTATTGGTTGATTTCTTGACAATAGCCATTCTTTCTGGGGTGAGATGGAATCTCAGTGTTATTTTAATTTGCATCTCTTGAATGACTAATGATGCTGAACATTTTAAAATATATTTATTTGCTATTTCTATGTGTTTATCTGAAAAGTGTGTATTCATCTCATATGCCCATTTTTGGATTTGGTCTTTGAATTTGAGAGATCTTTTTTTGAGTTTTTTATATGTTCTTGATAGTAACCCTTTGTCTGAGGAACAACTGGAAAACATATTTTTTCCCACTTTGTGGGTTGCCTCTTCACTCTGTTGGTGGTTTCGTTTGCTGTGCAAAAGCTTTTTATAAGATGAGACCCCAGTTATTGATTCTTTGTGATAGTTCCTGTGTAGTTAGGGTTTTATTCATAAAGTCTTTGCCTATATCAATGTCTTCAAGAGTTTTACCTAGTCTATCTTGCAGCAGATTTAATGTTTCTGTTTTGAGATTTAGCTCTTTGATCCATTGAGTTTAGTTTAGTGCATGGTGAAAAATATGGGTCCAATTTTCATCTTTGGTAGGTGCAGAGCAAGTTTTTCCAGCACCATTTATGAAAGAGGCTTTCTTCCAATGAATGTGTTCAGCATCTTCATCAAAGAGAAGGTGACTGGGGCCAAGGATATAACTTAGTGATGTAAATGCCTGCCTAGCAAGCACATGGTCCCAAGTTTGATCCCCAGTGCAGGATTAAAAAAGATAAGGTGGCTGAATACATCTGGAGTTGCTTGTTTCTGCATTTTCTAATCTATTCCATTGAGCCTCATGTTGTTTTTTTCTGCCTGTGCCATTTTGTTTTTATCACAGTAGCTTTATAGTATAATTCTAAGTCAGAGATTGTGATGCCCCCTGCCTTGCCTTTGTTGTCCAGAACTGCCTTTGCTGTTCTAGGTCTCTGGTGGTTCCAAATGAACTTTATGATTGTTTCCTCTAATTCTGTGAGGTATGCTGTTAGAATTTTGATCAGAATTGCATTAAATCTGTGTAACAGTTGCAGCAGTATGGCCATACTCACCGTGTTGGCCTTTCCTACCCAAGAGCAAGGGATAGCTTTTCATTTTCTGATATCCTCTTTCATCTCAGTAGAGCCTTGCTTGATCTGCCAGCTTGCATTTGCAGCCCCACTTCCTCAAGTCCTCTCGCTGCATTCTCCACCAGCCTGGGTCTGGCACCCCAGTAAGCCAAACCCTTTCCCTCGGTGGCCTTGAGAACACCTCTACATCTCCTTCAACAACAAAATTAATAACGTGCACAAAGGAGGTAGCTCTTAGCTTCATAACAAGTGAGGCCTCACTTTGCCCATTTTACAGATAGGAAAACTGAGACTTAAGAGAGGTTGATCAGTGTTCCCAAGATCAGTTAGTACGTGAGAATCAATAATGAAAACCTGGTCTTTCTTCAAAGCCTGTGATCAATCTCAGCCTGGCTGGTCTCTTTCAAAGAGTAGTTCGAGTCATATCATTCAAAAGCCAGCCCCAACTCCTCAGTCTGTCTCAGCTCACTCAGCCACCCAGGGTGGGCCTCTTTGTTGCACCAGCCAAGGCAGACACTCAGCACAGAGTGACTGCAGAGGGTCTACCAGTCTCACCATCAATACCGCAACTCCAGGAAGATAGGATCCTAAATCGAGCACCACACCAAGCACATACCAGGTGCTCACTTTAAACAACTGTTTGGAAAAGTCAATGGACTAAAAACATTTCAAAGGAACTTTCTTTCCCAGGGATCTAAATTTAGGAATATTTGACACTCTTCTCATACCGACCAGTCCTTCCCAACCTTGCCTGGATAATCCTCACCTTCCTTCCTCATGAGACAGTCTCTGTCCTCCCAGGTTGGACTTCTGACTCCGCAGGTAGCACCACGGTACTTGATCTTTTCTCTCCCAGTGCTTGCTCACCCAAGGCAACATGGAGTGGTGCTCATGAGTTTTGGAATTGACCTGGCTTAGTCACTTACCAGTGGGGGACCCCAGAGAAGTTATAGAACCTCTCCAGTTCCCAGTTTTCATATCTGCAAAATAGGACATCAGAGTTGATCTGAGGATTGAAGCAGGTGCTTTACCACCTCATGACATGGCGTCACCATTGCTGGTTTTTTTTTTAATTTATGTGTGTGTGTGTGTGTGTGGCCAGCTCAGCCCACCAGGGGGCAGGGCTGGCTGGCATGTGGTGCTGGGGGATTGAACCGCGATCCCTGTAGCTTTGCTAAGCTTGTTCTAAGTAGGTGCTTTTGACCACTGAGCCATCTCACCCATTGCTGTTGTTTGGTAGACTGGAAAATGAAGGTAAGAAAGGTGAGGGGCCTTCCCAGTGTGTGTGTGTGTCTGTGTGTGTGTGTCTGTGTGTGTGTGTCTGTGTGTGTATGAGAGAAAGAGAGAGAGAGAGAGAGAGAGAGAGAGAGAGAGAACATGCGTGTGTATGGTCAAAGGACAGGCCATCAACTCCGAGTCCTGTTGCCTCCACAGTGCCACCAGCTACCAGCTATGAGGCTTTACACTGAGATTCAGTACATCCCGGTCTCCTCAGCACACCCCAAAGTTCTCCCACATGAACTTCCTCAGCACACACCAGCTCCATCCCTGAGTGGCTAATTCAACCTTTCCTTCAAGTAATTATTTAGCAGTTACTGGAATTGAATGCAGGGTCTTGACACTGAGCTGCATCTCCAGCCTGGCCCTCTTTTTTTTGTAAGCCAGGGTCTTAAGTTGCCCACACTGAACTTGAACTTGCAGTTCTGCCTCAGTCTCCGAGTGCTGGGATTACGTGCATGTCACTATACCTAGTTTAATCTAACCTTTTAGAGTTGGCTGTATCCCTGCAGTTCCAACTATTTTAACAGTCCCATCCATGGTTACAGGGCCATTTTGTGCACTTGGAGAGATGCCGCCCATAGGGCTTGGCCTCCTCTTGCAAAGGTTGTAGGTACCACTGTTTGTAGACACCTTTTTTGGGTAGGGAGTTGGAGAGGGCTGGAGAAGCAGGGCAAAAATGGAAGGGAAACAGGACGACTGTACCACGGACATCCCTGTGGCAGCTTCCTCCAGGGCGCTGTGCCATTCCTTTCAGTAGCTGCCGCTCCTTGTATTTTTGTACAAGTTCAGAGGAAATGGAGATAAAAACAATGCAGGCGACTTCTCTGCAGTCTGCTCACTAGGGGGCACCAGCGGCACAGTGAGCCTTCTTTGCAGCGAAGGAAAGATGCGCCAGCAGGTGTCAGCATCCTCTGTGATCCGGGGAAGAAAAAAGTCCAGGTCCCAAAGAAAGGGCAAATATAAGTCCTCACCCCTTCAAGACTCAAGTTCCACTAAACCTTGAAGATCCAGTTGAGGGTGTCATGCTTTGTTCAGGAAGTTCCCTGTGAGCCCTCAGATACAGTCTGGAGATCCCTCCTCTTCCATCTCCACGGGAGATAACTACCACCACGGGGAGGATACTGCCTAGCTGCTCCACACCCCTCAGGGCAAGTAGTTTATTTATCTTTGCATTCCCAGGGCTAGCACGGCTTTGGTTTCAGGGCTGGTGATGGAGCCCAGGGCCACATGCATGCTAGGCAAGTGCTCCACCATGAGCCTACCCTAGCTGGGCACAGCTTTACAAGTAACTGGGAACCACAGAGATGCCATACAAGCTAAAAGAAGGGACATCCTGGAGAGGCTTTTTTGCCTTTTTAAAGCCAGGAAGCAGTTCTTTCTCTGCTTTGGATGAGGGGGGAAAAGAGAGCTTTTTGCTAAATAAAGGCTAGACAAGAGGAGGAACCTGATACAGACTGAGTGAATACAACTTAGCCAAACATAGACATGGATTCTTGGTACAAAGACAAGGGAAACCTGCTGTTTTTTCAGGAGTGGGGCAGCTGGTGGTGGCTGTGGGAAGATGGGATTCTTCAAAGGGAAGAGCGAGGATTGGTGGCCTTATTTAAATAGCTTGAAAACATCAGAGAGGTTGTTACTTAGGGTCCCCACTATCCATCAGGATGCCTTTCCACCCACCCCTGTAGAGGCAGCAGAAAAGATAGGAATATAGAGTTTAATTATTGTGCTGCTGTTATTAACCAGAGTGTAATCAATCTATCCTGTGTGGATTTCAATGCCACAGTGTACATGGGAAGGTTTCACACAGGAGCACTCTGGGGACTGCTGGGGACAAAAGGTCAGGGCCTCTGGTGTGAAACAGGTGGCAAAGGGCAAAAAAGAAGGGAGATGTGGGGACCAGACACAGGGCTCAGAGTCTGCCCCTTCCCCATTAGCAATGTCCAGCAAGAACCCCAAGGTCCTTCCTTTTGAGGCTGCTGGCCTGGCTGGCCAGATGAACCCTTGACTTCCTCCTGCAGGCAGCTGCCTCTGGCTTCGTGTTCCAATGCTTGCTTAGCAGGTGAGGTCCACGGCAGGTCCACAGTTGACCATCAGATGGAGGAGGGATGTAGTCCAAAGAAGAAGCTAGAGGGTCAGAACACCCCCTCCCCACCGTGCTCTATTATTAATCCCAAGAGACTCTCAATCTAGTTCAGAGCTAGGGAAAGGACAACAGTGGCCCCTCCTCTGGTATTGGGCAGCCTGAAAAGTAGCCCAAACTGCTCTGTCAAGACCATGCCTCATGTCAAGAGTAGTGATACAATTTAGATTTAAGGCATGGGCCCTGAACAGCTAAGAGTCAGAGACACATAGAGCTTCCACCGCATCGCTCAGACCCTGGTTGACGCCCCCCACGGCCAGGAGACAGTTCTTTATGACAATACTGGAGCAGGCACAGCGGGGTGTGGGCATGGCCGGGAGGACTTCCCATTTGTTCTTCCCTGGGTGGAAGGCTTCAGCTGTCTCCAGGACTGTAGGCTGGTTTCCTAAGAGTGACAACAGAATCAGACCTTACCAATCCAGCTACCAATCCCTGCCTCCCTCTCTTGCAGACACACAAGCACACACTGAGAAGCTGCTGTGGTGTCCTTGGCTCAGATGCAGCCCCCTCCTCTTCCCTGTCCTGGGCTGGTGGCTTTCATTAGGCAGCACTCTACCCCTCCAATCTTCTCCCTGTCTTTTTGTTTTCTTAAGAATAAGCATTCACCCCTCACCCCTGGTTTTTATCAGAACTTTTTAGAGCACTGCTGTATCCCCTCTGCTTTTCATTACAAAAGTTATCATGTTGGGCTGGTGAGATGGCTCAGTGGTCTAAAGCATCTACTTAGAACAAGCTTAGCAAAGCACAGGGACCGCAGTTCAATCCCCCAGCACCACATGCCAGCCAGCCCCGCCCCCTGGTGGGCTGAGCTGGCCACACACACACACACACACACACACACACACACACACGTTATCATGTGGTCTAGCTTCCATGGTCTTTTCATGCACAAGTAATGTGGGGCTATGTCCACACTTGAATTAAGTGTGCCTCAAGCCCTACTGCCTGCATCTCTCTGCCCTAATGACACTGGGTTTCCTCCATTACAGTCCTGCCTTCAAAATACCAGCAACTTCTGAGAGGGATAGTACATCAAATTTTAAATCTGTTAGAAGCATGTATTGATTAGATGTGTTCCTATCCCAAGATAGGGTTGGGTATCTAAGGAAAAGAGATGGTCAGAAGAGGATGAAGGCCCCTCCAGTCATTCCATGGATTTGTGCTCTTCAAACCTGGGTTACATGGCTATCAGCATGTCCCTTATTCTCTCTGAGCCTCAGTTTCCCCAGTGCAACAGGACAGAAAGCCTTCATCTGGGTTCCCAAAGTGGATAAGCAAAGTCCCTATACAAGGGAGAATGGGTTGTGAATTAAAGCATTTAGAATAAAGAAGTAGGCAAGCAATGTACAAAAAGCCACAGGATTCTGCTGCTCATGCAAAGTGCCAGGGATCCACAGAACACAAACATCCCAGCCTGGAAGTTCAATCCTTACCAAGACCCCCAGCTACTATGACTCGTCCACTCAGAGCGCCAGCCACAAAGTCTGCCCGCCGCTTCTTGAGGAAGAATGAGCGTTCCATCTTCAGCCATCCCCCTACAGGCCACAAAGAAGAAGAATCAGGGGCTGACCATCCCTATCAAACATAGACAAGCCCTAAATGGCTCTCACCCTAGGCAGCGACGCCCTTCCATTTACTTTTGTGGGTGTGCACAGCGCCCCCTGCTGTTTGCAACGACCTCCTCTGCCACCGGTACCCACCCCATGCTTCTTGTAGCTTAAAACATGGAAATTCCCAAGCTGCAGAGGAAGCTGATAGAGAGTAAGCATGGGAGTGGACATCCCTCTGTTTCTCCATCAGTAAAGAAAAATCCCTCCCTGATTAGATCCTGCACAGATACTGTAAGAAAATAATACATAGAAAAGGCTTTGATGAAAATAACTAACTCATGGAAGACAGCCCTACACAGATTGAAATAACTTGACCCTGTAAGTAGTCCTGAGGAACACAGCTGTTCAGATTTTGGAGAGGCTTCCCCAAGTGGGTAGGTGGCCTTGGGAACATGGATGGGATGGAGGGAAGCAGGGGTCAACCTGAAGGAAGGCAAGCAGCCAGCACTTCCCTGGGGAAGCCCTGAAAACACAGGGCAGAGGGTAGCCCCCAACTCACCCTGTTCCATGTCAAACATATCCATTGTTCGCAGGAACTTGGGCTGCCGGTAGAGTCGACCCTGTCGCAGGCCTCCTACACTGTACAAGTGGTTGTCCAGGGTCACAAAGCTGGAGAAGGCCCGCTTGCAGGGGATGTTGGGAAACTTGGTCCAGGAGCGAGTCTCGATGTCAAAGACCTCGAAGGCATTGACTGCATACTTGGACTGGCGTCCCCCTGGAGGCCAGAGCAGGTTGGAGGTGAGCAGAAGAGGAGGCCCTGAGCACAGTGGCTGGACCTCCCCTTCTTCTGTTACCCATTCACATAGGAGGATCCCTGAGGGTTGGGCCAGTGTGACCATCCCCCATGTCAAGGAGATGGAAGGAGGGGAAATGTATAACAGGCAACTCCTCCTTACCCAGCACGTAGATCTTGGAGCCCCGGAGGAAGGAGGTGGCAGCATATCTTGGGGTTGGCATGGGTGCTAGTGACACCCACATGTCCTTGAGCATGTCATAGTGCTGGAGGTGGTTGTGTGGGCGGAGGTCCAAGCCCATCCCGCCTGCTGCATATACTCGGTAATCTAAGAGAAAGGCCACATGTACTCCTGGCTCAGGTGCCGGCACCAGGAGAAAGAGCCACCAGCACCCATTATCTACTAGGGCCAAGCGAAGTTTGATGGCACCATTCTGTTATTGTGGCACAGCCTGGTCTTCCTGGAACCAAGAGGGCTTTCTTTAGAATCCAGCTCTTGGCTAAGTCCAAAACACTAAGTCCTGTACAGAGGGAGATTGTGGTCCAGACGAGTTCTGGAGCATCCCCTATGGTTTTGTCCACTCCACTCTTTCCTTCCTGGGCAGTCAGAAGTATCCTTTTGATGATGCTCTCTAGTGGTGGCCTGTTC
The DNA here is from genome assembly GCF_000260255.1 of Octodon degus. Classification (NCBI taxonomy): domain Eukaryota; kingdom Metazoa; phylum Chordata; class Mammalia; order Rodentia; family Octodontidae; genus Octodon; species Octodon degus. Next base: position 606,281 of record NW_004524707.1, read on the forward strand.
CCCAGGAATTCCCAGATGGAATTCTCTAGAAACAACAGGAATCTTTAGACACAGGTCAACCCCACTGTCCCTGGCTTTGTGGAACACTGGGCCATCTCTGGTTCTCTTTTTCTACCACCCACATAGAGGAGTGCCGTTTTCCTGCATGGATTAGGAAGCTTTTGGGGCCAGAAGACATCCACACTAAATGAGAGGTGAGAGACTGGCCCCTCCCATAAATCCTGCCCCTCTCTCGCTGCTCTTGGCTGTAGGGGAGGCTTTTCTGGGACCTCCATAATGAACACCATATGACAGAGGATGGACAAGCACCCTGCTGCTATGCCCCAGCCTTCTGCAGGGTCCTCTCTTTCTCAGGGACCTGCCTCTGGGTGAATACTACTCCTTTTACTTTACAATCTTACTGAAAATAAAATAAAAATCCATCCCTAGCCTAAGGCTGGGAAATGGGGCCTGATATTGAAAGACTCACTTAACATAAGCTCCCCCTCCCATCCTGTTACCTACAACATTTTATCCTGGGAATCCTCCCATCCACACTGAAAATACCACACCTTTCTGCTCAGCTCAATTCTAACTCACCCTTTCACACTCACCTGGGGTCCTGGAATTTCGAGCCTGGGCCAAAGACCATCTCAGTGCCACCTGAGTGATGGCATCTCTATCACCCCGCTGGCCACATGTTACTGAAATCATCCTTGTCTGTTTCTCCCACTAGGTTATAGGTCTTTGAGCATCTATTAATCTGTAGTTCCAGAATCTTGTTCAGTGGCTGGCACCCATGCGTGTTTATTAACTGCTGAACCCATTTATTGCCATAGTTAGGAGCACAGGCATGATCATCACTTACTAGTTGTGTGACCTTAGGTCAGTGACTTGACCTTCTTGGGTTTTATGTTGCTTCACTCTAAAATGAGGATTCAAATAGCACTCATCTCACTGGAGAGGTTGTGACGGTCAAAGGGGATAAAGCACAAGTGGTACAGATTGGGAAGTTCTTAAGCTTTCAGGACAATCCATTGATACCTGCAATGGAGGGCTCTCTTTTCTGTTCCCCGCAGACCTTTAGACGTTCCAACCTTCTTACTGAGGGGTCACAGAAACCCCCACTGGTCACCTTGTCCTAGGAAACTCTGGGATAGAGTTTCTCTTTAGTCACCTTCATTGATCGGACCCTGGCTTCTGAAGGCAGGACCAGAGGTGCCTGTTTTCCTCTTTACTGGAGCAGAGCAGGTGATAAAGAAATACTGGTTTCTGGTCTACCATAGGCGTAGCAAGAGTGGAAGGATGGTGATGGGAAGAGGGGTAAGTCACAGTCCATACAACCTGTGCTGCCTGGAAAGTATACAGTGTGTGTGTGTGTGTGTGTGTGAGAGAGAGAGAGAGAGAGAGAGAGAGAGAGAGAGAGAGAGAGAGAGAGAGAGGTCCCCTAACTCCCATGGTACATTTCCTATAAAACCTTTGCATTTGCAGAAGAGCTTCTGGACTCCCTTTATACTCTGGGCTGTACTATACCGCCTAGCCCCCATGAAAATAGCTGTGATCCCACTTGGCTGAGGGAGAAGGATCACAAGTCTGAGCCTAGCCTGAGCAATTTAGTGACTTAGCAAGATACCCTGTTTTAAAATAAAATTTATAGGGGCCAGGGAGATGGCTCAGTGGAATAAGCGCTTCCCTGGCAAGCGCAAGGCCTGAGGTCAATCCCCGAATAAAATAAAATATAAAAAATAAAAAGGCCTGGGTACGTAGCAAAGGCACTGGGCTCAATTCTCAGTAATCAAGGAAAAAAAAAAAAAAAGAATGAAATGAGAAGCTTTGAGAAAGTGAAATGAGCACCTCAGGACTGCACAGTCAGCAGTGTCTGTCCAGGAACTTAGTGAAGGAACTAGGTGCTGCAGAATCACACCCCTCGGGAACATTCTGGTGTCTACTTGGGAGACTGTGAGGGGGAGGAGAATGGGAGAAGGAAGAAGGGCCTCAAACCCAAGCCTCCTTAGTAGGGCCTGGTGATGGTGTGAGGAGGTAGTGAACACCCTGGGGACCCCAGATAGTGTGTGGAGGTGATAGCCGCTGAGGAAGGGTTTGAAAGGATCTAGGGTGCCTGGGGGTGTGGTCATTCAGTTGATGCTGGGGTCTGCAGACACATGGCACCCAGCCCTGCAGCCCATGCCCTGGTAGTGCTCTCTGGAAGTGGTCTGTCCAGCTTGTGGGCAGTCCCTGGAGTGGACTTCTGCTCTCAGGTGCAATTCCTAGCTACTTCATTTGCCGAGTCTCAGTTTCCCCATCTGGAAAATAAAGTTTCTAGGATCATATGGGATCAAGTGTGATCTTAGGCCCTCCCGACAGTACTGATTTCTATTTCCTCATCTACCCTACTCCCTTTTCTCCCCCCACCCGAAGCCCTGGCCCTCTTACCTTTGGCCGTGACAGAAATGCCCATGGCAGCCTCACGCAGCGTGCTTCTTTTTTTCCACTTGCCCTCGTCAATATTGTACATCTCCACGACCTTCAGGGGCAGCTGATCAGTGCCCACGCCCCCAATAACCATAATCCTCTTCCCCAGGGCTGTGATGGCCACCCCGGCCCGGGCTGTGGGCATGGGGGGCAGGGCGGTCCACTGGTCGGCCTCGGGGGAGTAGACCTCGAAGCAGTCCATGGGGATTCCGTTGTCATCGCATCCCCCGATAGCATAGACCTGTCCCCCGGTCTCCAGCAGGGAGCAGTAGACCCGGCGACTGGGCAACGGCGCCAGACGCTTCCACTGGAAGTCCTTGACGTTAGGCACCTCCATGGTAGCCCCGGCGACCTTGTCCGCCCACAGCACCGGGCGAAGTTCGAGCCCCGTGACCCGCGGGCTACTCCGAGCCGGCCTTCGGGTCCCCTGTCGCTTCCATCTCGCTCGGGGGCGCCGGCTCCCGCCCGACGCGAGCCAGCGCCTCACTGTCCCTCAAGTCTCAGCGGTCCGGCGGCGTCCACGCGTAGCCCTGCGGGAGGACCCGGGCGGATTAGGGGGGCCGGGAGCTCGCGCCCTCGAGCGTGAGGGGCGCACGGCGGGCTCCGCTGTCCCTCGCCAACTTTAACGGGAGACGCGATGGCGGAGGGCGCCACCCCGCGGCGCCACCCTACCCTGCACCGCCGTTCCCCTACCCCCTCCCTGCCCGGAAACGCCCGACCGAGTAGGGGGCTTCCGGAGACTCCGGGCGCTAGGCTGTCCCCTGGCGAAGGACAGAGTGAACGTCTGGCTGCCCCCCATCTGGACGCCCGTGTCCCCCGCTACTTACATTGCCAGGCCCGAGCGGCGGGGCGCACACGGCGCACTCCCCGGGCGCCCGGATCCCCAACCCCGCGGCGCGGGGAGCGGGGGCGAGCGTGCTCCGTCCTTCCCCGGTCCGCACGCTGCTGTCACACATGCAGATGAGGAGAACAAATGAGCAACAGGAAGGAGAAGCCGAGCCGCCGGCCGGAGGAGGCGGGAGCCTTCCCCAGCACGGCCTCCCCCGGCGCCGCCACACCTGTGCCGGGAGCCCAGCGGCTGGAAGGCCGGCGGGGCGGGCGGGCCTCGGACTGGGCCGGGCCGGGCCGGGCCGCGCGGCGGAGACGCTCACCTCTGCATCGGGCACGGGAGCCAGGGACCCAGATGACGGGACCAGACTCCTTCCCGGTGAGGGGGCGGGCGTTTGCGAGTGTTTGTTTTGCATGAGGAGGCGGAGAGTCCAATTACCCAGTTTGTCTACAGTACACAGACCCAGTTCGTGACAGGCTGGCTTTGCTTTGGGGGAGGTATTATCATACGGTTTAACCTCACAGAAACAAGTTCCGTGGGAGTGCTGCGCGCGGAGCTGGCAGGTGCCTCCAACTCTAACCTGCGCTTACTGTGTGTGCACAGCGTAAGCGTCCGTCCCCTCCGCTCCCTCCAGCAGACACACTGGAAACGAGGGACAGACGCACAGGTATGCGAACGCACACCCCGAGCCACCAACATTCATAAATGCAGACAGACCGTCTCTTTCTTACCTAGGTTTGAATCCTGGCCCTGATAATCGTTCATTCCAGACTTCAGTTTTCTTGCATACACTTTCACCTAGAATTTTTAATTTGAGATAAGTCATAAACGTACATGTGATTGTAAGGAGGAAATTCCCTTTACCCAATTTCCCCCCGTGGTAACATCTCATAAAACTATAGTAGACTATCACAATCTCTGTGATAGAGTTTGTCCAGTCAAGACCCAAACATTTCCATCTCCAGAAAAATCGCTCAAGACACCATTTTATATGCAGCCGGGTTCTGTCCTCCCCTCCCCCCACACCCGTAGCAGCCAATAATCTTTTATCCTTTTTCATAATCTCCTCACTTCAAGAATTTTAGACAAACAGAAACATACAGTATGGAAACTATTTGGATCACCTTCCCTATCATTCCCTGGACTTCTATTCAAGTTGTTGTACATGTCAACAGTTCATCCCCTTTTATTCCTTGGTGGGGCTGTGTCCTTGCAGGCTTTTGTGAAGATTGAGAAAATATTTATCAAGAGTTCACTGTACCTCTGACACTTGGCAAGGGCTGGGTACAGTGATGGTGAACCGTTTAGAGACTGAGTGCCCAAACTGTGACTCAAAACCCACTTATTGGGGCTGGTGAGATGGCTCAGTCGTCTAAAGCACCTACTTAGAACAAGCTTAGCAAAGCACAGGGACCGTGGTTCAATCCCCCAGCACCACATGCCAGCCAGCCCCGCCCCCTGGTGGGCTGAGCTGGCCACACACACACACACACACACATAAATAAATAAATAAAAATTTTTTAAAAACCCACTTATTTCTAGCAAAGTGCCTACACTGCAATCAAACCTGAATACCAAGGCTGTAGTTTAGGGAAAAGAAAAATTTTCCAATGTTTGGCTTATGTTGAGACAGAAGGCTCTGTGTGCCCGGTATGAATGCCATAGGTTTGCCACCACTGGCCTACTAAATCTTTATCAATACCATTACTGTGGGCCAGGGAGATAGCTCAGTAAAATAAGCGTTGCCTGGCAAGCACAAGGTCCTGAGTACAATCCCGATACCGCTAAAAAAAAAAAAACCCACAAAACCATTACTGCTATTATAATTTCTTGGGAGAAACAGAAGTCTCAACTCACAGTAGGCCCATCTTAATATAGTTGTAATAGAATTATGAAGCTCTTGGCTTAACAGTTTCACTGCTTTGTACTTTAACTGTCAGTACTTACAAAATAAGCATAACTCACATTACCAACCCAAGAAGCAGCTTGGGTTGAAATCCATAGACCATCCTCAAAGGAGCTTTTGGGGGTCTGGCTTCAGCTCCACTTGCGCACTGAGCCTTCCACTGGAGTAGTAGGGATGCCCGGCAACCTATCCAGCTGGGGCAACTTAACAAGCACGTACACAGACTGCCATACCACTCTGTGCCACAGCTTGAGAGAATGAGATAAGCTAAAGCCCTTGCACATCCAATTTCTCATCATCTTCCCCTTCCCCAAGCCTGGGAATTGAACTCAGGGAGTCCTGAGTTATACCCACAGCCCTATTTTTTATTTGGTTTTTAGACAAGGTGTTGCCAGATTGTCCAGGTGGGCTTTAAGCTTTGGAACATCCTGCCTCAGCCTCCTTAGGATCTGGGATTTACAGACATGTGCCACAGTGCCTGGAAGCTTTTTCCTAATCCAAGGAGAGGTCTCCAGGGCAGGTGTCAGTGTCTGTGACATACGGAGGAGCAGCCTGAGACTCAGAGAAGTGACTTACAGCTACTCAAGCCTCTCAGGGTGGATCTAGGTTGGAAATTCCAAAGCTAATGCTGTCCATCTTTATCACAATGAAGTCACAAGTGCAAGAATGGAGCATCATCAATAAGCCACGCTTTTCCACTCTCGTGGATTTTGGCGTCTTCTCCAACTGCAGTGAAGGGAGGAGCCCAGGCCCCTCGAGGGTTTGCAGCACCTGCCCACACTGTCTGTACCAGGTTGCACTCCCAGGGAAACTCTGGAATCTGATCCCAGAAAAGCCCCTGTCCTAGCCCTGGCTTATGCTGGGTACTACGCTGTAAGCAGGCCATGGGATCTAAAGGTCCCGGGCTTTGGAAAAGTACTAAGAACAGGATGTCTTCTGGGCTGTGCCCTAATTGCTTATTCTGGAAGTCCTGGCTTGTGTCCGCCCCTCTTTTTTCTCCCCCCCCCCATGGCTTTTCTTCCCCGGCAGGTGACATCCTTTAGTCCTTACATCGAGTGCACATTAAAGAAGCTTGTAACCTAGCAACCACCACTTAAGATTCCCTGAGTCACCTGCAGTTTCCATGCCTGGGCTGAGTGCACCAAGCTGTGGCCTTCAGGAGTAGCAAGCCCAAGAGGAGTCCAGTGACTCCTTGGATCCTTTACCACCCAACTTGGTGTGTAACCACTTTCTAGGTCAGGAAGTCTGTCCTCATGTCAAACCTAAATCCTTCTTGCTGCAGGATCTTGAATAGCCCTGGGTCTGGCTTTCTGTTCTTTATTAAAAAGTATTTGATGGGTGCCGAGAGTGTACTTTTGTGGTAAAGTGTGTATTTGGCATGTGTGAGGCCCTGGATTCGATCCCCAGCACCAAAACAAACCAATAATTGTGTGACTTTTTGCTTTGGAAAGAAAAATAAATGGGGGATCTATTTTTGGGGGACACCAAGGTCTCAAAAGCCACTAAAGATTAGGCCTTTGGCACTTTGGGGTATTATAATATTTATTATTATTTATTATCTACAGTCAAGCTTATAGATGATCAACCCCAGGAAAAGACATTAATCTTTTTTATCATTAATTATTATTATTTTATTAATTTTATTGAGAAACAAATAGCAATGAGACAATTTCAAAATGGATTAATAGGACAGTTTCAGTAATTAATACATTGCATGTTGTTGTCTTCGTAGTGGCTATTCGTAGTGAGATGCAGACATGATAACCTGTCCAAACAAATCTTTCTTCTCATTGAATTAAGAGGAAGGAGTTGTATATCTATCCTAACTATTTTATAAACACAGATACAAAATGGTCCTTCATTTTCATCTCTTTTTTTGTTGACATTAATCTTTTAAAAAATTCACACTAATGATTTGTTGGGGGTCTAACTTCCATACAATCAAATGCAGTTTTATTCAGAATCTATCGAGATTCTGTTATGTATTCAGCAAGTCTCTTTCTCGAACCCTAAGGCTGGGTATGCGGAAGCTGGGTGTCAGGAGGGAAAAGGATGGTTTAGGAAACCAGCACTGTGGCATGCAACCGATGAAGCACCTGCTTGGGAGTTTGGAGGCACAGGTGGCTTCCAAGAACAGGGCACTTTTATTTTATTTATTGCAGTACTAGGGATTGAACCACAAAGAGCCACATCTTCAGATCCTTTTAACATTTTTTAAATTTTGAGACAAGATCTCTCTAAGTTGCTAAATTGCTCAGGTGGGGTTCAAACTTGTGACCCTGATCCTCCTGCCTCAGCCTCCCTGACAGCTGAGATTTCAGGTGGGCATCACTGTGCCCAGCTCTATCAGTTGCAACAGAATCTCCTTCTCCCTCCCTACACATACATGCTGCCCTCCTCTCAGGGAAAACCTCTCACCCTTCCTTGTACCATGCTGGTTGGAAGGACTCTTGGGGAGACCCCCCAACCAGATGGTCATTTCTGTACAGCTCCCTGTTTGCAGAGCCCCACAGATCATAGGATATTGGGAGGTTGAGCCAATTCTGAAGACAAGTCAACTGAGCCTGAACCCCCACTGAGCCCCACCCTTTGCACCCGTCTTGTCTAAGTCTGTCTTGGTCAGTATCTCTTTCCATCTGGCTAACTGAGCCCACTTCCGCTGCAGTCTAAACTTGTGGCCTAATTTTCAGGACAGCTGGTGTCAGAGCACTGGATAATCACCTGCTTGTTTTTAACCAGAAGCCTAGTCTGTGTGCAGGTGGGAGAGATGGTAACTCACCCACTTGGGACAGAGGTGAGTTGCAGGCAGACCAGGGGAAAGGAGCCTCCTTCCTGAGTCTGGCCTAAGCCTCATCTAGGCATCCTTCTGCCAGCCCAACATCAGCCCAAGGAATGACTTGGGGCACCATTGCTACAGTCAGAGCAATCATTTGCTTCTGCATAATCTGTCCTCAGGACAATGCTGCCCTACGGTGGGGGGAGTCCCCAAGAATGGCCTTGGCTAACAATGCTCCCCCTTCTGCCCAGCAGCCTTAATTATAATTGAATTAGCAGGGAGCTCTTTAAAGAATCCACCCTGCTTCTTCCCTAGCTGGTACACAGTGAGGTAGGTGCAGGAACAGAGAGGGACTTAATAGGAATGAATTAAGGAACTTAAGGCCTTTCTCTGTCCTCTGTGCACCCTTTCCAGTGATTTAAGGAAAACTAGGATCTCAGGTATGGAATAGGGTGGGGGAAGGGTCATCCCAGTTTCCAAATTTGGCTTTTAGACTCAGAAGCTGCACAGTCAGGAAATGATGAATTGGAAAACTGCACGGTGCTCGGCTATTTAGGGTACACAAGGGTCACAGTGGGAAGAGACATCTCTGAAAGACCTCACTACTTCCTTGTATTTATTCAGGAAATTGTAGAGGAAATGTGGTTTATTATTAGAAGGCTGAGAACTGGGTTATAAATCAGGCAGAATTTCCTGACCAGCAGTACGGAGAATCTTAAAAGCCCAACATAAGGAGAGGTGAGAGGCTATGATGTCACCTCTTCTAATGAGGATTCTGGAAGTTGCTAGAAATAGGAAAGGCACAGGACTTTGAGTCAAGAGACCTCTGTACTGGCCTGAGTTGGTCATAGGAGACTGTGCAGCCCTAGGTGGGAGGGCACAGTGCAGGGCTAGCTTGCTCTTGTACCTGTGACACAGTCATTGGAATCACATGCTTGTGTGACTTGGAGATCAGAGCACAGTGTTGTGGACACCAGTGGCAACCTCCCTACACGTGTGTGACCTGTGCTCGTCGCTATTGAGTAGACATCGTGTGGCCTAGACAATTCCTCTTCACTCAGTGCAAAACAAGAGGTCCAATACCAGTGCTTTACAGGACTGAAGCCCCAGAGAGATAACCATCTGCCTATAGTGACAAAAACAGCAGACTCGGGCTGGTGAGATGGCTCAGTGGTCTAAAGCACCTACTTAGAACAAGCTTAGCAAAGTACAGGGACCGCGGATCAATCCCCCAGCACCACATGCCAGCCAGCCCTGCCCCCTGGTGGGCTAAGCTGGCCACACACACACACACACACACACACACACACACACACAAATAAATAAAAAAAAATTTAAAAAAAACAGCAGACTCTACAATGAGCATTCTCACATTCTTCCAGGGGACACAGGCACACAGAGGTCTGACCCCACTTGCTCTCGCAGGCATGCAGGCTCCCTGAGGCCCAGTCACTAGAGAGGACCCTGTTGCTACCACCACCCTCATTTCCCTGCGACCATCCCAGGACAAGGGGCCGTATAGATGCATCCACATCTGTGAACCGGGGGCACCCCCCTGGAAGCCCAATCATGTTTCTGTGTTTCCCACAGCTGTCAGGGCAGTAGTAGAAACCCCAAAGGCTCCAATCATACTGCAATCTGTCCCTTTCCCTAAAAAGGAAAACATACATATCAGTCACCAGGCTTGGGGCCTGGCTGGGCCCTGGGGCCACTAGGAGGCCTGGTCCCCCTCCATTTTGCAGTGCAAAGGTACACAGAACCTTTAGGGGCTCCAGGCTACTGTGTGGAGCAAGCAGAGGCTGTGGGTGGTCAGGCAGCAGTGGCCCGCTCAGACATGGCTTTTTAAATGCCCATTAGTAAGTTCATATTGCCATTTCAAGAGCCAGCAGTATCCTCCATTCCTCTTAATTAAAGAGAGCTCCACATCCTGACAGAGCTGAGAGAGGGCTCTGAATGATTTACACACCAACCAGCCCTGCTGCTTCCAGCTGGGAAATCGGCAAGAAAGATTGACTGGCAGATGGGCCAGTCTGCCTGTCATGGATGGCGTGTGTGTGTGTGTGTGTGTGTGTGTGTGTGTGTACACTAGGCATGGGAGGGCAGATGGGCCAGTCCTGCTGGCAGACTCAGAGTAAGCAGTGCCACAGACCTAACGTCCAGTCCCTGTGAGCTCAGCTCAGCAGGCCCAGAAGTGAGGCCTGCTGCAGTCAGGGCTAACCAAGGCTCTGAGATCCCTGCCTCCCACTGGGGTTTCTTTTCGGAGTAGAACTATCTTATCTGGAAGACAGGGTCACGGCACAAGGCTGTCATCCCCAGCAGAAGACAGAGGCTACTCCCTAGAGATGCCTCTGACTTGCAAGGAGGCAGGAAGTACAGAGGCAGAATGGCTTATCAGTTGGGCATTGGTTTATACAACGTGCATCATAGTGGCCAGCTATGAATCACAGTGAATAGCCATTTCCAAGAGACAGGAGCAATCAGAACTGGAACAGGAACTATTACCTTGAAAACTAACAGACTGAGGATACCGGCTGGTGGGAGTGGGGGGCACTACCTGCTACATTTCCCCCTATTTCAGTTTCCCCGGCAACTCTTGCTGGGCATATCATATGTGATCTTCTGAGACAAAGCCCACCTAGATGCAGCAGACATAATTTAGGCCTGTATGTTCCATAACATTATTCTGGCAAGGTAGTGGGGCAGTTAAACTGATCTAGGACAGGATCCAGTATGTCTTGGATGCTCATAAATCTTGGTCAAGTGTTTGATTTACTGCTTTATTCTCTTAGATCAACCACCCATAGAGTTCAAAGCAAACAAACAAACAAATAAACAAAAAAGCAGCTAGCAGGGGGCAGGGAAACAAGGACTGAGGTAAACAGAATCCAGGTCAGTTAACAAAAATCACAGCTGATGGGGGCAGGGAAGCAAGGACTGGGGTAAGCGGCCTGAAAAGACCCAAAAAATCAAGGAGAATAAGGATGGAGCAGCCCTCTGAACTGCATCGTCAGGCTTCCATTGTGTTTGTGTTGGTCAGCATGTGTTGTCTCTTCAGGGTGAGCCTTGGAGGAACTGTCCCTATAAAAATTTTCAGCAGATCTAAGTCTGGATTTCTGAAACTTGTAGAGGTAGTTAATATGTACCGGGGTTCTATGTGAGTGCAAGAATGTCTACAGATGTAGCTGGTCTTTTAACTGGTGGCAAGCTGTTTCTGTAGGGTTATTATTTCTGTGAAATCCATCTACATATCTTTAACTAGGGGGAGTCCACTACAATGCATGGAGTAGGGCTAGTGACAGAGACACCAAAGCCTGAGCTGGCTGCTGAGGTACAGGTGTCAGTGCTGTGGCTTGAGCCTGCAGAACCAACGATGGGTGCAGATTTGGCTCTGATCTTTCAGGAATATCAGGTAAAATTTTTCTGACTAGAGTTGATATTTCAGTCAATTGGATTCCCAGAGGGGTTAGGCCTCTGGACTGGATTATTTTGCATCATTGATGAAAGGTTTCCAAACAGCAAAATTCTGGACAAATCAACCCTGCAAGAGAGTTTTGGTCCAAATAGTTTTGTCCGAAATGACCACAGCATATCTAGCCTGTCAGATCTGTACTCAGCAGCTGTCACGGGTCCATTTCTTAGAACAGTTCATCCTAACACAGCATGTGGTACCTGAACAGTTAGGTCTTCATCTAAGGTGACCTTGTCAGCTTTCTTGATCATAAGGACAGTGGCTATTAGAGTGCAGAGGCAAAGGGGTGAGGCAGCCTTAGAGGTAACTGGGTGCTCCCAGGGACCAGCAGTCTGAGTAAGCAGAGAGAAGCCAGCAGCTCCAAGAAATTTAAGGAGTTTCCTTCTTGTCACCATTTTCTGTCAGATACTGTAGCAGAGCTTTTGTGTTTTTTCAGCAGGAAGCTGAAGTGTTATTAATCAGAAGTGCTTTTTCAAAGAGGAAACAAGTTTTTGAACCTGTTGGAGGTTGACTCCAGGTCAGTTGGCTTTTGAGTTCACAATTGGGATCTTTCCATTTAAAGGCAAAGAGGGACTGGCTACCAGGATCCAACTGAAGGAGGAAGAAAGAATTTTTAAAGTCCAGGTAGGTGTACCAGCAGGCTGTGGGTGGCAGAAGACTGAGGCGACGTGTATGGACAGCAGTCTCAGTGGCATCGACAGCTTGGAGATCTTGAACTGGCCTTACAGGCAGGGAGAAGTGCACTGTTTGATGCATGTGGGGGTTTCCTTTGGACAGAGCTTGATCACCAAAGGGGCATGATTGATAGCAAGCCGTGGGGTGAGTCCTTTGTCCATACTTACGGAAATGGGTCTCTCTCAATTTCAGGGTAATGATTATCAGGCATTTCGGGCTGATGTAGGTGCTAGTCTTCCTCCAGGGGTTTAGTCAGAGTCAGTATCAAGTCTGGGACAGCAGACCCAAGTGTGAGAGAGGCTGGTCATGTCCCATGAGAGGTAGAAAGCAGTCACGCATGTACAGGAATTCATATTTGGTAATGTGCTCTTCAATCTCACTGGATCTGCTCTGGCAGAATTTCTTTTTAGTGGGGGCTCCAGTGAGTCACTTCACTGACTTTAGACATGTCTATTGGCTTCCTGCCTCCCTCTTTGAGGTCCACCAGGAGAGCAGTATTACAGTAGTGATGTAAGACTTCATGGCCCTTTATCACATTATAGTCCCAGTTTGGACCCGCTTGGGGGAGGACTATGTTCACTCAAGTGTCAGGATCAACCACAGTGGCAGAGACTTTTGACTTTAACCAGGCTTGGGCCCCATCTAAACTATGGTGGCATTCTTCGGTATGAAACTGAGTCAGTAGGAGTTGCTGACAGTATAACAGGAACCTCACGTGCAGGAGATGGAACTGGTGGTGGTGTTGAGGCTGGCAGTGCAGCTTGGGGCTGCTGAATGTAAGGAAGAGGCAGGTCAGACTCAGCATCGTTGGGCACCACAAGATAAAGCTTTTCTGGCTTGGGTTGAATCTGAGAGTCTCTCAGACAGCCTTGTGGGTTTGTTTTGATGACTAGGATGGCTTTCTTGTTATGCAGGACACCAGTGTGGAGTTGACATGGGAGAGTTTTTAACTCATTATGTAACTGAGTCTAAGTGAGGTGGCCTTTTATCTCAGGATTTTCCAGTTGAAGGGGCTTATGACAGCAACTTACAAACAAAGGAAGGCATCTTTTCTACAATGTTGATAGTATAGAGATCATGCCCAAAGTGATGGCTGGATGCCTGTTTGTGTTTTCTATAACATCTGGTAGTAACAGAGCTTGTGGTAAGGCCAGGTTGATGTCCAGGCCCAGAAGCAAGTCTTTGGTACCTCCGGGAGGAGAGTTTCCAGAACTTTAGGATTGCAGTTATCTGTCTCAGGGTCATGGAGGCTCATGGAAGCTCATTGTCAAACTTGACTATGCAGAGTTAAATGAGAGAGAGGCTGACTGGCTTGGTGTGAAGGAGATGTCCCTCAAGGTTGTATGTTTGTGCCTGGCAGAAGGGGTGAGAGGCAAGAGTCCCAGTTGCCCTAGTGATAACAGAGGGAACTTTCGCAGTTCTTTTTTTTTTTTTTTGCAGAACCAGGGATTGAACTCAGGCCCTTGTGCTTGCCAGGCAAGCGCTTATTCTACTGAGCCATCTCCCTGGCCCCAGCTATCTCCCCAGCTCCCAGAGGTAACTTTTGAAGGCAGAGACTCTGTTCCATTATCTACCAGGAAAGTCACAGGTAAATTTTGCAATGACAGTGGGCTCTCAGGGGCCCAATTTGATAGAGTTTTTTCTGTCCTATCTATTTAGGCCTGACAGAGCACAACTCATTTCTCAGGGCTGACCAAGTTTTCTTCAGTCAAAATGTAGAACTCAGAGGGAATTGATAGTCATCTCGGGTGGGCATTAGATGACACTGTCAGACCAGGATAGGGGGTAAGCAGAAGGCTCTGTAGGGAGGGCCTCTGTGGCCCAGTGCAGACAGCAGCTAGCTGGGATCAGTTCACTTGGCTGGAAGTAGATGAATCAGGATCAGGGAGTGAAGCTAGAGGTGTTAGCAGCAACTGTGGCAGCCAATAAGGGTGCCCAGGCAGAATTCTCGAGAAGAATGGGCCTCTTTTTCCTTTGAGATGCAGGGAGTAGTATGGTTTCATATTTAATTCTATAAAAGTCCCTTTTCTGCAGTTGAGGACATGGGTTTTGACTAATGAGTTTCCATTCTACCTTCCTACAGGGTATGTTGTGTACCCTTGAATGATGGCACAACAGATAGAGGGTGAGTGCTCCCCAGAGAGAGACCATTCAGATGCCCATCTTGCTTTGCCTCTTCGGGGACTTAGGCTTCACTTAGGTAAGGAAGGTGCGAGGCCTCCATTATGCCACAAACCGATCACCACAGAACCACAGGTGACCACATGGAACCACAGCCACCATGACCAGTACCTCTCAGTGTTGGCGCACAGACAGAGCAGCCTCTTGCTTATGCTATCATCCCCCCTCACTCACACATTCATTCAGCAGGTACTCAGGGGTTGAACATTCCAACCCCCTTTCCTTGAGGTTGGTCTTAACTGGCAAGAGTTGCTCAAGCTCCTCTGAGGTCCCAAGCTCTTCTTGAACTGAGCAGGACTGACAGACTGACTAACTAGGATGCCGTGGGGGGCTCTTACCAGAATCAGGCAGGCAGAGAGACAAACAAATTGCCTCCTCTTGTCTTTGTGGTCTAATGTGAGCCACTCAAGCAGAGAGCCAGGAATCCTCCTCTAGGCCTCCAAGGGCACTCAAGAAATCTCAAGGGCACACCTTCCCACTGGAGCCTGGAGAGGTCTTGCTCCATCTATGAGGGCCATGACCAGTGACCAAAGAGGTCAGCTCATAGTCAATCTTCCTAGATGACACAGCAGATTCAATAGCAAGCAGAAATACTGAAACAACTCCCAGGATTTGGAGGCATTCACATGGATGGGCACTGAATGGGCTCATTCCCAGAATGTCAGGCCCCAATCTCTGGTGGTCTAGGGCTTATATTGTACTGCATAAGCAAGCAGGAAGTACAGAGGCAGAATGGCTTGTCAATTGGGCATTGATTTGTACGATGTGTCATAGCGACCGGCCATTTCTAAGAGACACGAGAGACAGGAGTAATAAGAACTGGAGCAGGAACTATGACCCAGGCAACTAACAAACTGAAGTATACTCATAGGAGGGTCATCTGTGTGTGTGTGGGGGGGATGTTCTGCTACATGGACATTTTCTTCTTCCTTTAAGAGGAGTTCTCATAGCCTGACACTCCTTTCTCATCTCCTTGACAGCACTGAACTTTGTCTGACCAACGTTCAGTGGGATCCAAGGCTCTGGCTCCTTTATGTGCCTGGAGAGAGAAGGATGGGGGAACCACAGGCTGGACTGGTGAGAGAAGACCCTCAGCTCAGGATCTCTAGAGACTAGGAAGTATGAGCAGTCACCCCTGGAGGGCCGGCACCCCTGGAGGACCTGGTACTCTGCTGTCTGTCCCAGCTCAAGCTTTGGGGTGGCCCTTTCCCCACCTCATGCCTCTGTTCCCCTGCCCCCACAATAAAAGCTCACCTTTTCCCTGGGCACCAGAGGTAAGTCCAGATCCCTGTCCTGCTGCAAAGAGGCTCTCATTCATGGAGGCATAAACCAGATAGTGCAGGACTGTACAGAGGAGGTATTGTGGCTTCTGCTTTCTTTCTCCTCCCTTTCTCCTGTGCTGCTTCACAGCACACACACACACACACACACACACACACACACACACACACGCTTGTGCCCTCCTCCCCAGAGGTGCTGGAAAAAGAACCATGCAGAGGAGGAGGTAGGGCTTGGGGGCAGGCATCATCCTCTGGCCTGCTCTAAACCCCACTCGCATGGGAGCTAGACAATCTGCTACAGCAGCAAGGTCGCCATCTGCTAGGCTGACCTGTGTCCCCTCTGTGTGGTGAGGGGGAGGAGAGGAGGAGGGAAGCGTGATAGGCTGGCTGCAGTGGGTTGTGAGAGTCCAGAGGGGAGAACTGGTGCCACTGTGGGTGACACAGAGGGAGACCTGTTCTCATCAGCAGGTACCCTCAGGCCAGGCAGGCTGCAGCTAAGGAGGCCCAAGGAGCCCTGAGGAATTTGCACTGCTGCCCCCACTGGGGACACAGAAACAGGCTTCGCCCCTTAGGCACCCTGATGCAGCCTGCCACCCAGAGATTGTGGCTTCCTCCTACTTACCACCCAGTAGCCCCCAGCCCTTCCTTGGTATCACTAGGTAAGGAGCAAAGTGATCCCTGTTCCCACTCTGACCTACGAGGCACCACCGGTGGGGATACTGAGTGTCCCTGCTCCTCTGAGGTCCCAGGCCAGAATGGGCTATTCTTTTCCTGGATGACAGCTCTCCCCTGCAGTCCCAGATCAGGAGCTGTGTTCGGTGAGATTCTTTAGCACAGATCACAGATACAGTGACACCCTAGCACAGGGTTGGCAAATGATGGCTCTGAGTGCCAGCCTTGCCCACTGCCTAGTGGAGTACAGCCTGTGTGGTCTTAAAATGGTCCTTTTTAAATGGTTGGTGGGGGAGAAAACAATTTCAGTACATGTGAAAATGATAGGAAATTCCCATTGCAGTGTCTATAAATAAAGTTACGTTGGAACGCAGCCCTACTCGCTCACTCATCTCTGGTGGCTCTCCAGCAACAGCAGGGGTGTGGCGTCATTGTGACAAAATATGTGTCTGTCCCACGAGGCATATGCTATTTACTCTCCAGCCCTCTACAGACCAAGTTTTTGCCTTCCCTCACCTTTATCTTTCAAGGGAGCAAGAAGGACGCCATCTTTTTTTGACAATCTGCCTGCCTCTGCCTCCCTAATGCTAGGATTATAGACATTCACTCCATTCCCAGAATGAAAGTGTGGCGGGAGAGTAGGAAGTCACCCTGGATCTTATAACTTATCTAAAGAGGGTCCTGGGAATGGGGTTATGGTTCAGCAGTAGAACATGTGCTTAGCATACATGAAGCCCTGAGTGCAGCACACACACACACACACACACACACACTCACTCACATACACTCACACACACAAACACACAGGGTCCTGGGTTTAAACTTCAGTCTGTCTAATCCCTTATCCTCTCTGGAATACCACTATTTGAAGATGGCCTCCAAGAGCCCAAATAGGGAGACTAGGACTTACGTTTCAGCCACCCAGACTTCCTCAGGCTCAGAGCCTGGTCCTTAGGTGCAGGGAGTTCAGCCCAAGCAGCAAGTCCACACATGACAGCAACTTATCGCCCGCTCCCTTCTGCTGCCTGCTTCTTCAGCCTTTGCTATCTATTTTCATCACTGATCAGCTTTCCTTTGGGGAGATTCAATTTGCATTTAAATAGAAAACCTCCTAAATGGCTGTGATATGACTTTAAGGTGCTAATTACAAATTCGTTCCTCTTTAAATATTAAGGCACCCGTTCATCAGGGGTGGTAGAAGGCAGGAAGAATGCTTGGTATTTATGAGTAATGAATTTTGAGCTGTTTACTGCAAAGCGCTTACAACTCTCCATCAGCAGAGGGCAGAGAGGAGGTGTTTGGGAGATCTATGCCAGGCCAGGAGCCTAAAATCACTACAAATGAATGTCCAACAGCAATAATCTTTCAGAGAAACTGGGAGGTGGTTGGAGGATGACAGCTGCTAAAGAGGGGCACCAGAGGCTCTCAGGTTGCCAGTTTCAGAGGTGCTTTTAGTGTCTCAGGGTAGGGTCCCTGCTTGTCTTACACACATTCCCATTACCAGCCCTAATAATGGATATCCAGGGAGGACTCCAGGAGTACTTGCTGCATGAATGAGTGGAACCAAATGAATCACTTGTGAGGGAGATTATTCACTGAAGCACTGATAACCTGGAGGATTCATGAGTCTCCCTGTTAAATGGTTTGTTTCCTTCGCATTTGTTCTAATGTCATGTAGATGCCACACTCCTTGCTTTGGAAGAATAGCACTGTGTTGGGGCTGGGTAGATAGCTCAGTGGAATAAGTGCTTTCCTGGCAAGCACAAGGCCTGAGTTCAATTCCCAGTTCCGCAAAAAAAAAAAAAAAAGAAAAGCACTGTGTTTTGTTTTGTTTTGTTTTGTTTTGTTTTTATTTTGTACTGGAAATTAAACTCAGAACCTTTGCTTTGAGTTACATTTCCAGCCTTTTTATTTTTATTTTGGGACAGACTCTCACTAAGATGCTAAATTCTCCAGGTTGGAGTCAAACCTGTGATTCTCTTTCCTGAGCCTTCCCAAGTGCTGGGATTACAGGCATGCACTACTATGACTAGATTAGCATTTTATAAACTAATAATTTCACCTTCATGTGCAGTATTTCATAATAATAATTATTAAGTTTGTGAGGTTTATCTGTTTTCTTCTTTTTTATTCATTTATTTATTTTTTTTGTACAAGGTCTCACTACGCAGGTTGGACTCATTGTGATCCTCTTGTTTTCAGCTTCCTGAGCATTGGGATTACAGGTGTGTGCCACCACACAGGCTCAATGTGCCTGGGGGTGTTGCTGGCACAGCATGCAGTACCCGGGATCCAACCTCGGTCCCTGCGCTTGCCTAAGCAGGCGCTTAGTCTGCTGCATGATCTCGCTGGCTTCTGTTTTCATATTCCCATTTCATAGGTAAGGAATCAAACCCAAGCCGGGTGCAGTGGTGCACGACTGTAATTTCAGCACTTTGGAGGCTAAAACAGGAGGATCGCTGAGATCCTGTGCTATACAGGGTGCTGAAGGCCAGCTTGAACTACATAGGGAGACCCTGTCAGAAAAATAAGAAAGCAAGCAAGCAAGAAACTTAAACCTGGCTCAGCAACTGGGGTTCAATCTCTGGCATGCCATGCCAGCCCCACCCCTGGGGCACACTGAGATTGTGATTGAGACTGGGCATGGTGGCCCTCATCTATAATCCCAGTGCTTGGGTAGCTGACAACAGGAGGATAACTAGGAGTCTGATCTGTGTAGTGAGACCCTGTAGACCCTGTACTACATACATTTTTTTAAAAAAATCCAGGAACTTAAACCTGGAGAAGTGAAGGCAGTCTCAGAGCAGCCACTTCAGTCTGGAGCCTAGCCGAGGCCTGAACTCCAATCTCAGGCAAGCAACCTGAGGGCCACACTTCCCCTTATCCTGGTGCTGGGCCGGTTACTTTAGTGTTCACAGTGTCCTGCCCTAAAGCTGTCCCTGTCTTCAGGATGTTGCGACCCCAAAGTCTAGCCTGGCCTCCCGTCCAGGGTTAGTGCCTAAGCTCCAGTTCCTGAGCATTTCCTGCTTTCACCTTGGCTTTGTGTTTTCTGTCTTATATGCTCATCCCTGGGGCTGAAGTCCTTTAGTGTTCACCTGAATGTCACCTCCTGCTGGTTGCTACATACAGGCGTAACAGTCCCCATGTTCCATAGGGCTCCAAAGTAGCTGTAGCACACACATACAGCAACAATGGTGGCCTTTAACAATCATCATTAATGTTCAGAGCATGATGCCAAATCCTCTGCATGTTCTGTATAATTTGTACCTCAAACAACTCCAAAATAATGACAATAGATAGCAAGTATATGGCTTGTATTATGTATCATGAGCCAATCTGAATTTTGTATGTGTTAATTTAGTCCCTAACATAGAGATTGTAATTATGGCCATTTTATAAATGCAAAATCTGAGACTTACAGAGGATAAATGACTTGCCTAAGTTCCCAGAGCCACAATGGGGAATGAGGTCCAGACTGCCTGGCCCCAGAGTCTGCGTGGCCCTCTATACAGGCATGCTACCCTTCTCACCCCACGGTCAGTGGTTTGAAGGCAGGAACCCTGTTGATAGGTCATTCTTGCCAAACAAAACCCATTACAGCAAAGCACAGCTGACTGTACAGATTAGCTACTCCATAAGTGAAGCTAAATTAGGGCCAGAGGGCAGAAGCTTCAGCTATTGGTGAGGGTGGTCGGTCTGTATTCTGGACAGCGACCTCTGAACTTAATTAGCAGGGTTAAAACCAGATGGGAAGGAACCTTTAACCTCAAGGGCAAGGAGATCCAGCTGGGGAGGAATCTTGGCCCTCCTGCACTCCCCAGATCAGCCTGTCTGCTGTGGGCACCCCCATCTCAATACTACCCTGCTCCTGTCCCCACTAGCAGGGACCCTGTGTGCCAAGATGTCTCTTTGCATGGATGGATCGAAATAAAACTTACCTGACCAGGGAAAAAAGGACATCCAGTGATCATCTATAAAAGCCAGGAGGGTGAGCCTGGAGGGGTTCTGGCAGGTGCCGAATCAGAATCAGAGACTCACTCCTCTGGGCGATGTTGGCAAAGAATCCTGGAATCCCCAGGGATTCCTGCGGGATGGACTCATCCACAGCAGCTGCCTGGGCTGCTGAACTGGGAGACAGCCAGGCCCTGCACAGGGCACTCAGCCAGCCCTCCCCCAAATCACACAGAAGCCAGAGATGGGGGGTGCTTGAGCTCCAGGGGCTGCAACCCCACGAGAGACCTCGGGCAGCCAGCACAGTGTGGTTTCTATGCAGACGAGCACCTCTCCTCCCTCAGCAAGGGCCTGCTCTGGAGGAGAGGGTGAGGGGGCGGATGCTCTCACAGACTAACTGCTATGGAAACTAACCAACAAAAAGATTTAGGGAGCCGGACTGTCTGGCAGAGGCAGGCAAGCAACAGGAAGAGAAAGGGGCCATTAATGGGCCAAGAGCATGTGGCCACCTCAACTCGACAACGACAGCAGGGTTTCCCCTTCCACCTTGGGGCTTTAGGTAAAAGGCAGAGTATGGGCTGAGCTTCCAGCATTTGGGTACCAAGAGTCACCCCTGATTTTTGTCTTTCTGTGCACAGATGGGGCATCAGTGGTTCAGAGAGACTGGGCAACTGGTAAGGAAATGCTCAGCAGCACCGGCATAGCTTGACTTATTATACCAAGTAATGTCCCTTGCCAGGTCAAGATGAACCTTCCTGAGCCACCGAATCACTCCGCCTGGGGAGACGGCTTGCAGGAATTCTTAGATGAACAGCCCAGTGTTTCCTTAGCAGCCAGCAGGTCACTCTGTAAGCCCACCCTGTCTGTCAGAGCTGAGAGCAGGCTGTGCCCGGTTCTAAGGAAGCAGGCCAAGGCTGAGACACACGTGAGATGTGGGGCTTCTCCTTTTCAGGACTTTTAAATCCATTTGGGAGAATCTTCTCTATGGAGCAAAAGAAAATATAACAAGGAAACTCTTTTGTTCTCTGAGGAGAGGTGACTGTTGGGGGAAGAAAAATCCACTGAGCCCCAAAAATCTCACCACAATTTAGCTGTGTACCTTTAGGTAATTTTTTCCTTCTGTAAAATGGTACTAGAGTGGTTGGGGAGAGAATTAAATGAAGTGCCTGGTTCAGAGTGTTTACCATTTTTATTACTGTCGTCATCATTAAGTCATCTGATGCTCAGCTGTAAGATTGAGCCTATAAATCTAATTTCTCATGGGGATTAAATTTAAGGATTAATTATGCAGTTATACCTGACAGAATAGTGGCTGCAGGGTATACACATTGGCCCCGAACCATCAAACCAAGCCTTTTATTATATGTACACTTTCGTGGTGCTGGCACTTGGGATCAAAGCCAGTGTTCTGCACATTCTAGGCAAGCACATTACCACTGAGCTAAGCCCCATTCCTATACCCTACTTGGGTTTTGTTTTGTTTTGTTTTTTTGAGCTTTTTTGTTTTTTCTGTATTGTAGGGAAGGATCTACAGGGAGTTCAGGGTCTCATACTAGATTGGACTCCTAGTGATTCTCCTGTTTACAGCCTCCCAAGTGCTGGGATTATAGGCATGTGCCACAACACCTAGTCTCATTTGCCGTCTCAGCATGCCCCAAGGGGCAGGACTGGCATGGCAGGCCCAGGGATTGAACCCCTGGCCCCTGTGCCTGCTTGCAGGCGCTTTAGTCTGCTGAGCTATTTGGCTGGCCCTCCTAGTTTTTAAAAATATGAGTTTATACAACCAGGTAAACCAACCCTCTGTATGTGCGATGTAAGAAATATTCCTTGCTGTCTTATTCCCTGGCCCTTTGCCTGTGAAAAGAGGGAAGAGAGAACATACTGGCGGCACAGAGGGGACAGCAAAGGGAGGAAGGGCTTGACGCAGGCCATATTGATGTCATCAGTAATGGGCCCCCATGCAGAATCCGATATTCTGGATGTTTCCTGGGGCTTGAACATCAGTTTCTCAGCAGCCGCAAAGGCTGTATGTATGTATCGGGTAACTGCATTGCCTGTCTGAACTTAGCTCCTAGTTTCACAACCTGGTATAAGGAAGTGCACTGTTCACCAGTGTGCTTCCTCCATCTGCTACAGAGGCCATTGTCGCTCTGTCTCTACCAAAACTACCTCCATCTCTCAGGCTTCCTGATGAGCCGTGTGTGGGTCCCCTGAGCAGGGTGGCATGATGAGCACTGGCTGTCACTCTTAATAAAGAGTTGGCCCAGCGAGACACCCATCTATCAGAGCAGTCAAAGACGTACTGTGGGCCACATTAGAAATGTCTGAAAGAGATTGCTAGAGCCCAATTAAAGATGTGTGTGCATTCATGTGTTTTGTGTGTGTGTGTGTGTGTGTGTGTGTGTGTGTGTGTGTGTGTAAGGGGACCAAAGAGGTAGAAAGTGGAATATAATTAAAAAGCAAGTAAAAGTGATCCCTAGGGACAGACAGATCACAAACTAACAGCTTGCCTAAGGGGAAGCTGCTTGGGTGACACTGGAGATTAGGGACATTCTGCCCAGTGACCCAAACCAAGGGGATGCTTGCTGTGGATCTGCTTGTTCTATGGCGGGATGCCAATCAATCAGTGAATTCCATAAACCATATCTGAGAATGATGCTGAACTAACTTTGGGATTCCCTATTCTAAGAAATAGGTGGTGAGGGAACCAGGTCTTTTCTGTTTCACTTGGGGTTATAAGAATAAGAGGCAAATGCAAGGATGATGATGATGATGTTGCAAACGTGAAATTCTTTCGAGATAAGCTCCCTCATCTTTCCAAAGACCTCCTGTCTAGGGACAGGAAAGAGAGGGGGATGAGCTGAGCTTGTGACAACTAGGCTGCTAGATCACAGCAGCCCTATATCACAGTCTTGAGTGTGAAGGAATGAAATCCTGGTGATGATGTCTAATGCTCAGCCCAGGCCCTTTGCAATCATGAAATTGAGCACCAACTCTTTAACATTTTATTATTATTATTTTTGAATCTTTTATTTACTTGCTTATTTGGTACAGGGTCTTGCTATGCAGCTCGGACTCGTAGTGACCCTCCTGTCTCAGCCTCCCCAGCACTGGAATTACAGGAATACGCCACCATGCCCAGTTTGGGGCCACCATGGTGCTTCCGAGGCTGGCATGGCATGTGGTACTAGGGATCGAACCCAGGTCTTTGCTCTTGCCAAGTAGGAGCTTAGACTGACAAGCTATCTCCCCAGCCCAAGCACCAACTCCTGTAGCAATTTTTGCCAATATTCAGGGGCAAAGTTACTTCTAGCTGAAATTAGCAGGCTGGGGGCCAGGCTAAAAAGCCAACAAAGGAAGGAGGGATGGGGTCAGCTGGGGTTCTGAGACACAGATAAGTCACCACGCTGGCCTTATCTGCAGGGTCAGGATAGATCAGCTCAGTGTGTACTGCCAGGGCTCCTCTCTATGCTCCACCCCCTCTCCACCCAAAAATCAAGGGGTCCCAGCTGAAATATAAAAAGGGGTCAGCTCTGAAATCCTGCCTAATTTAAGCTCTGCTCACAAAGGAGGCCAGAGAGCAGAGGGAGGGGTGGAAATCAAGTAAGTAAATGTCAGCCCTGCAGTTGGGCAGAAGCCATTAGCCAGGAAGAGCGTCCAATTAGAAGCAGCTGAATTAGAGCAGTGAAAGGGGCTGAACTTCAGAGAGTGCTGCAGGGAGGGACAGCATAAGGGGCAGGAAGGAGGCCCAGCTCGATCAATAGAGGATTACTGGGAGATGAGCATGGCTTCCACATGACGGGACACCCAGTCCAGACGCCCTTCACAAAATGCCCACACAGCTCCTTTGTCCTCTCCCAAATCCTGTCTCAGGGAGCCCAGCCATCTCACTGGCTATTTTGGAAACGATTTCTCTTTTTTGCCTAAAACCAGAGACCAAACAGGCAGCCCTCAGCCACTGTAGGATTAATTGGAACACACAAAGAAGAGAGCAAATCCCTTGGCAAATGGAGCCTGGGAGATTTCATTTTTCCGCTTTTCAGTACAAACCTACTCAAACAGATGCTGAAATACATCCGTCTGCTGTGTATGCAGGGAAAGCCAAGTCGGGTCACATGGAGATGTTTTCATTTAAAGCTGTAGTAATTATTTGATTTCGTAACCAGCAGTTGTCCAGGTTGAATCTTTTTTTTTCCTTTTTACAGTAAACTCTTCCTTATCTAGAAATGGAAAAGGTGATTGCTTCCTCCCTTTCTCCTATTATTTGGAAGATCTCAAATTAAGTCTCTTGAAAGCCATATAGTGTATGAGATATCTAAATGAACCAATTCCCCTCAATGAATATTTTCATTATGTACCGAAAAAATATATTAATGAAATATTTTTGGAGCATAATTTGCCTGTGATACCCATGTGCCACCGATGCCAGGGCTTTAGGGGAGAAAATCTGGTCTGACAATGAAACTAAAGTAGCTCTGATGTAGAGCAGTTGAATGTCACTCATTCCTCTTACAAACAGCTAATGTGCATCTCCTGAGTACAAAATGTGAGACGGTATTTGAGTTACAGCCTGGCCATCCAGGAAGCTTCCTGCCTCAAGGGCAGCTGAGACACAGGACACACCTCTGGAGAGTGGCAGGAAACAAGTGTGAAGTGACACACGGTTGAGCTGCTCTTTGCACTTTGCAGAGGGAGACAGGAAGCAATTGTATCCATCTGAGGATGGTAGAAAAGACCTTGCTGGAGAGGCGGCCTCTGAGCCTGGCCTTCAAGCAGGTGTCAGCCTTTACAAGGCAAAGCAGAAGGCGCCTCAAACTGACTATGGATCCCTGACTGAGAAGACTGAGGTGTGGCCTGGAGGGTGAGCGTGGGGTGGCTCAGGAAATAAAGGATGCCCTGTTAAATTGGAATACTTAGGCTCTACTGAAACTTGGTTGATGGAAGCTCAGAGTTAAGCGAGCTTTCTGGATTTTTATTGATTCAATATGGCAACTCTGTGCCAAGAGGAAAGAACTGCTCTCCTATATCAGGTCCTGGAATATTTCAGGTGCACAAATGTGTTATTTGTAAACTCTGCAAAAACCCCTCTGCAAAGCAAGCAGGAACACTCCCATCTTAGAGTTGAGGAAACTAAGGTTTAGGGGGCCTAAGCCACTCATGAGTTTGTGTCAAGCAGGTAAAGGAATGGCAATGCTGAGACCTTGTGCTAGGCCTGACCCACCCCAGAATGCCTTGTGACTGCTGAACGTTTGGGTGATGGGGACCAGAAGAACCAGAGACAGCCCTTACTACAATGGCAGGGGAAGACCCAGGCTTCTTGGAAGGCAAGGGGAGTCCTTGAAGGTTTTTGAGCGGGGTAGGAAATGGCCGGAGCAGCGCTTGAAAGATTGATGTGGCAGCAGACTGGGAAGTGGCTTTGGGCCAGGTGCAGAGTTTAGCAATCAGGAGAATGCAGTCTTCCTCGCCACAAAAATGTGCAGATCACTTTCTGGGTGCCAGGCACTGTGCCAGCCACTGTGCCAGCCCTGTAGGCTTTGGGGTGAGAGTCAAAGGCATAGTCTCTGCCCTTGCAAAGTTCAGACCCTAATGAACTAACGAGCAAGTGATTTCCATGGGGAAGGAGTGGATAAGAGAGAAGAATTTGGCCTACTTAGAAAATTATCAAAATAGCCTACAGATGGAGAGTTAAAAACCCAAATTAGGGCCAGAGACAAGGAGGTTGTACAGTGCTCATACAAACAAAAGCTTCAAAATATATCCTGGCATGATCAAGTGATTTCATTATTTATTACAAAGAAGGTTGGAGCAGAAGAAACATACCCCATTACTACCCAGCGATAACCCAAAATTTCAGTTAGGATGGCAATTCATGTCCTCCCTATTCCATGACTTGAGGAAGTATTTGTGCCTTTGTTCACCAAACACTAAAGCATTGCAGTGAAGAGAAAACACATCAAAAACCCAAGTGTAAGTTCTAAAACTTTAAAATGCTTAGAAGAAAATACACTTAAACCTTCATGACCTTGGATTAGGCAGGGGTTTCTTAGATAAAATATGAAGAGCAGAAGCATCAAAATAAAAGAAGATATGTCAGAGCGTGTGTCAAACTAAATAATGATCAGAGAGAAATTCTCCCGAGAATGATATTTGAGACTGACAGCATCGCAATGGAAAGGCACTTGCCAGTCACCCGCAGGTATCTGAGGAACAAGAAGCAGAGGAAGTGTGTTTAAAGGCAAAAAGGGGTAGATTTGCATAAGCTACTTGGAGACAAAGTCCACTGGTCCTGGAGGCCTGGGGCAGTGCTGGCATCTGCTCATTGGTAGAGATGCTTTGATGGGCAAGTGTTCTGTCAAGACCACCTTGTTTGATGTTAGTCTTCCCCCCAAAAAAAGAACTAGGGATTGAATCCAGAGCCTCTGCACTATGCTACAACCATCGCCTTTTTGCATTTTTGAGACAGGATCCTTTTTGTTGTTGTTGTTGATTTATTTATTTATTTATTTATTTTTGTGTGTGGCCAGCTCAGCCCACCGGGGGCGTGGCTGGCTGGCATGTGGTACTGGGGGATTGAACCGCGGTCCCTGTGCTTTGCTAAGCTTGTTCTAAGTAGGTGCTTTAGACCACTGAGCCATCTCATCAGCCTGAGACAGGATCTTATTAAGTCACTAAGTTAGGCCTGGCTGGAGCTTTGGATCCTCCTGGAGGCTTCAGCCTCCCTGCATGCTGCATTACAGGTATGCGCCTCTTACAGGCCTTTAGAAGTCCTTGGGAAGGTGCAGAGGCATAAGGCTTTCCCTTAGAACTGCCAGGCTCTGATTTTTGTCTGGGTCCAAGGGGTTTACCTTGCATTGTGAACTTTCACGCTCTATCAAAACTTCATTTCTATTTCTGACATTGCCAGTGAAGTGGAAGACACAACACTATTATGGACTACTGGACTTTTTTAGAATATTTGCTGAGTTAACACACCTATAATATTCAAATAACAGAATTTAACAAAAAAAGGGGGATACTGATGAATGTCCATTTTGTATCTGTGTATTCAAAGTGGTTAGGATAGATATACAGTTACATTCTCTTAATGAATAGAGGGATTTGTTCTAATAGTGTTTATAAATAGGATATCATGTCCGCATCTTGTACAGCAATTAACCACTAGGAAGAGAGTATGCAATGTGTTAATTATTGAAACTGTTCTACCAATTTGGTTTGAAAGTGTCTCATTGCTATTTGCTTCTCAATAAAATTATGGGAAAAAAACTTCATTTCTGTATTGCCTAATAATCTCATTGTATACATGTGTCACAGTTTAGTTAACCACTCCTCAGTGGATTGGGCTTTGGGGGTGATGATAGTTTTAAAATCAATTTGAGAGGGATATAAATTATATCTCAAGAAAAGTGGTTTTTTTTTATTTTAAAAAAAGAACAAAGCCAGGTTTGATGGCATTTACCTGTAATCTTAGCACTTTGGGATGCTAAGGCAGGATAATTGCCAGTGCAAGCCCAACCTGGGCAACTTAGCAAAATCCTGTCTTAAAAATGTAAGAAAAAAATAAATAAAATAAAAAGTGAGGCGTGAGGTGCCGGGAATGCAGCTCAGTCTTGCAAGAAAAACAAAACAAAAAACCCACCAAGCCAGCTGGGGTGGTGTGCCCTTACAGTACCAGCTACTTGGGAGGCTGAGGCAGAAAGACTGCTTGAGCCCAAGAGTTTGAGAACAGCCTGGGCAGAAAGCAAGAGCCATCTCTTAAAAATAAATAAATGACCTAGGTATAGCAATACATGCCCATGATTCCAGTATGTGGGAGGCTGAAGCAGAAAAATGAGATGGGCTGGTGAGATGGCTCAGTGGTCTAAAGCACCTACTTAGAACAAACTAAGCAAAGCACAGGGACCGCGGTTCAATCCCCCAGCACCACATGCCAGCCAGCCCCGCCCCCTGATGGGCTGAGCTGGCCACACACACACACACACACACACACACATAAAGAAATAAAATTTAAAAAAAAAAGAACAAAAAAAGAAAAACGACAAATTTTCAAATCTCACCTAGGCAACTTAGTGAGACCCAGCCTTAAAATGAAACATTAAAAAAGCTGTGATGGGGCTGGAGAGATGGCTCAGTGGTCTAAGGCACCTACTTAGAACAAGCTTGGCAAAGAAAGCATCAGGGACTGCGGTTCAATCCCCCAGCACCACATGCCAGCCAGCCCCGCCCCCTGGTGGGCTGAGCTGGCCACACACACACACCACACTCTCTCTCTCTCTCTCTCTCTCTCTCTCTCTCTCTCTCTCTCTCTCTCTCTCTCTCTGTCTCTCTCTCTGTCTCTCTCTCAAATAAAAAAAAAAAAATTAAAAAAGCTGTGATGTGTCTTAGTAGTAGAGCCCCCCTGGGTTTAGTCCTTTGTACTACCAAAATAAAATAAATATTTTTAAAAGACCAAAAGCTT
The DNA here is from genome assembly GCF_000260255.1 of Octodon degus. Classification (NCBI taxonomy): domain Eukaryota; kingdom Metazoa; phylum Chordata; class Mammalia; order Rodentia; family Octodontidae; genus Octodon; species Octodon degus. Next base: position 634,926 of record NW_004524707.1, read on the forward strand.
TAGCTCCAGGTAAATAGGGGTTCAAATCTCAGTTATCTGCTTGACCTAGAATGAAATAACCTGCTGAGCCTAAGTTTCCTCCTCTGTCAAACAAGGATTATTATAAACCTGAGGATTATTATTATTATAGTATTGGGGATTATTATTATAGCTTCACAGGATCACTGAGGGGGTGAAATAAAATAATGCTTGGAGTACTTAGCACAATTCTAGGTATAGTCCAAGCTCTGAGTTAAGGTCATGTGCACTGACTAAGGGATGAGCACCTGTTCTTGTGTGTGGTCACGCCGCACCCTTCATTCTATCTTGGGGGTGGGTGCTGGGGACTGAACCTGGGCCTGTGATGTGCGTTAGGCAAGTGCTGTGCTGCCGAGCTGCATCCATCCCTCTTCATTCTAGCACCTTTGCTCCACGACCTTCATTATGCAGCCTTCTTGGGCTGCACACAGTTAGGAAGGTACAACTGCACAGTTCCACTCCACACTTCAAAACCAGGAAATGCTCCTTTCAATTTTCCAAGCACAAGCCTCAGCATTAAAGCCACAAACTGGAAGTCCCCCACAGTTAAACTAACTTTATCTAAAGGTTTGGAAGCCACGCTTAGTGCCTGGTATTTATATTAACAGCACATCTTTGTCTAGAAGTCTAGGAAGCCATCTCAGGCAGTGATTAACTGAAGGTCTGCAGAACTAAGACCAGTGCAGTCAAAAATGCATGTTTATTTTTCTGTCGTTTAGAATGAATTGAGAGGCCAGGGAGATGGCTCAGCAGAATAAGCACTTGCCTGGCAAGTGCAAAGGCCTGAGTTCAACCCCAGTTCCGAAACAAAACAAAACAAAACAAAACAAAACAAAACTGAGAATTAAATGTATTGTTTATGCATACAACAAGTTTTTTTTTTTTTTTAACTGTTTGGCTTGTTTTCTTTCTTTTTTTTTTTTTTCAACACTTTTATTTATTTGTGTGTGTGTGTGTGTGTGTGTGTGTGTGTGTGTGTGTGTGGCCAGCTCAGCCCACCAGGGGGCGGGGCTGGCTGGCATGTGGTGCTGGGGTGTTGAACCGTGGTCCCTGTGCTTTGCCAAGCTTGTTCCAAGTAGGTGCTTTAGACCACTGAGCCATCTCACCAGCCCTACAACAAGTTTTGCTATGAGAGTATGATTGCTTGTGACATATGAATGAAAAGACTCCTTAACGATTCTTTTTCTTTTTTTAAATTTATTTAGTGCAGGGTCTACACAGACCCAACGCATAGTGATCCTCCTGTTTTCAGCCTCCCAAGTGCTAGGATTACAGGCTCACATCACATGCGAGGGATCAAACCCCAGTCCCTGCGCCTGCCTGAGCAGGTGCTCTAGTATGCTGCGCTATCTGGCTGGTCCTTTTGTTAACTAGTCTGATTGGACACTAGCATTAAAAAAAACAACAACAAAAGAAAATAAATAACTTTTTTTTCAGTTTTGGAGATCAAACTGAGGGCTCTGTACATGCTCAACAAGTGCTGTACCCCAGCCCAGAAACCATCTAGAGTAGCAACTTCTATAGGTTCTATTTTTTCTATCAGTCCTACTGTGAGCTTAAAAGAGGAAGAATTTACAAGGAATGGGGTGTGAGTCTGGTTACAAATCACTGTGTGTTAATAATAACTACTATTAATAAGCTACTAATCGCTACTTCTTAATATTACTATTTGAATATGCTCCATGCTAGATAGTTTCTGTGTATTATCCACTGCACAAAACCCATGAAAAGAAAATGTCTTAATCTCCATTTTATAGATGGGAAAATGAAAGCCCAGAATTATTTTCCAAAAGTCACAGAGGTCGCAAGTGGGGCCGCCAGAGCTTGAGCCCCCACATCTGCTGGCAGGTAGCATAACTGGCCTCAGCAATTTTGGGTCTGGATCGCCAGTGAGAAAGGATCTTAAAAGTCATGGTCTCTTCTCTCCTCTGCACTCTATCATGTGAAATCTTTTAAGTTTCTTTAAAGCATTATTCACCATGGCAATTCATTTGTGATCTGGGCCACACGGTGGTCCCTCCCCTAGAGATGCTGAAGCCATTAGTCCAGGGTGCAGCATGAGAGCTTGCGGACACTCATGGGCGGCGGCCAGAGAGCCACTGAGTTCAGTGTGATCGTCCATCCAACCCAGAAGGGCTGCAAGGAGGCATCCTGCTCTCCACTTGCCCTTGGCTGGATCAGATTTTCTCACTGGCCTGTAAGAAAAATGTCCCTTCCCAGGCCGGAGGCTGCACACAGTAGCTCCTGTTGGACAGATAAGCCCAAGCCTAGGCTCCCTGCCAGCAATCCCCGGCTCAGGCAGTCGTTTAATGACTTTAATTGTTGTATGAACAAAATCACCGCGACAGCAGTTTCTGGAATTTGATCTCCAAGGGGCCAGCTCTTCTCTCAGCTCAGCCTGGTAGACAGAGCAGCAAAGATGGCTGATTAAGCTTCCTCGACTTTCTCCTCTGGCTTCCTTCTGGCCTCCGAGAGCCAGGGGTGACAAGACAGGCCAAGAAGCCCTGTGTCCTTGCAGGCAGCAGACAAGAAAAACATCAAAGGACAATGACAGGCATGTAACTAGGAGCTGCAGGCACAAACACCCACGTGACTTTTCCTTTGCGGTCCTCTACTGTTGGCAAAGCTCATGCTATGCGGATTCTTTGCTGCCGTGGGCAGCACGAAGAAGAGAAGCTGAATTTTAACATCCAAGTTTTGGTTCTCATATTAACATAATTGAAAGGTAGCAGCCACCTTCCTCTTGTCATGATCCACATGTTTTGATACCTATTTTTATCTTAAAAATTACTTTCCTAGAAACTTCAATCATCCAGAAATAAAATCTATGGACTTTTGATTGCTGCAGGAGACATTTGGCCCTCATTTTGAGCCTCTTTACTTAAATCTCATGTTCAATCCATCTTGAAAGTATAGACCAAAAGTGTGTCCCAACTAGTGTATGTTGGGTCCTGACTGTGTGTTGGCACTGGGATGAGTGTTCAAGGACAGTTAGGACATTGTCCTTGTGCCCTTAAAAGTCCACAATCCAGGAGACAGTGAAACTGCAGCACTTGTCATGTGCCAAGTAGACTGGACCAGGAGAATGAGTAAAAATAACAATAAAACCCAACTGGTCCTAGGAAGTCTGGCTAGAGACATTCCCAACTAAAAGCAGAAAATTTAGATGCTGGATAGAAGTATCCAGGACAACTGAGAACCTGAAATCAGAGGAAGAAACACATAAGGTAACACCAACTCAGAAGCTACAGTGGTCAGGAACCCCAGTGTAGAAGCAAGTTGTCTTGCAGGCCTTAATGGTCCCCCCTCAAGGCAGCCCTATTCTATTCTATTCTATTCTATTCTATTCTATTCTATTCTATTCTATTATGTCCAGTCTAGGTGATTTCACCCAGTGCTTAATGACAACCTTAGGAGGTGAATGTTACTTTTCTACAGATGAAAGAACTGCAGATCAGCAAAACAGGTAGCTTGCAAGGACTCTCAAGTATTAAAGGTGATCTCAGAATTTAAGCATTTGCCGCTCTGTTCCAGTCCCAAGTGATGCTCGTGGTTATAAAATCAGAGCTGTGGAAGAGTTGGCAGGGAGGTCAACTAGCTCAGTGTCATCAAGTAACCAAGGAGGAAATTAAAGGAGAGGTCTTTCAAAACTACACAAGAGGGGCTGGTGAGATGGCTCAGTGGTCTAAAGCACCTACTTAGAACAAACTAAACTAAGCAAAGCACAGGGACCGCGGTTCAATCCCCCAGCACCACATGCCAGCCATTCCCACCCCCTGGTGGGCTGAGCTGGCCACACACACACACACACACAAAATAAATAAATAAATAATTTTTTTAAAAAACTACACAAGACTATATTTGAGATCTTTTGTATAAAAAGACAAGGAAGGGTATAACTACATAGCAGAAAGATTTCTGCTCAATACTGCCCCACCATAACGCTGTCAGAGTTTGGGTACCCGAGAAGCAGAGCCTGAGACAAGTGCTTTACAGTGATGCTCTTCAGAAAGGCTGTGAGCAGGAAGGGGGTGGAGCCCAGCAGAGCAGTGGCCCCTGATGGCCGGGGGTAGGTGGGCCCTTCTGAGCATCAATAACATTGCAGAACTGTCCTCTCTACATTTAGGTACCAAGCTGTGGCCCTCTTGTTTTTTTATATCAGTCAGCCTCTGCCTTCCAGCTGCCCAGAGCTGGGTCCACCTGGCCAAGAGAGGTGGTGTGTAACATTCCTTCCTCTGGCAGGAAGGAGAAGCAGTAGGGAGAGACAAAGAAATCCCTTATTGCTCTGTATGGGAGAGATGCTGAAGAGAAGAAAGGACTTGCCAGGGAGGGAGCTGGTAGCATGGTTTCCCTCGAGCTGGAGTAGCGGTGGAGCTTACACGAGCAGTATAGTGTGGTGTTGGTGTTGTAACTGGCGCTGACTGGGGAAGACTTGGAGCTCTTGAAAAGCAAAAGAGGAAGTTCAAGGTCAACTGGAGGAGGACAGAGTCAGTCTAGGAGCGGCTCCTCTTTATCGGCCTTGGAACCCCACGCCGCGCTGACTCGACACCATGATGCCTGGTGGACCTTTGCGTGGGCGCAGACCCATCATACTATCTACCAGCTGAGGGCGGCTCTCAGGAGAGGAGCACTTGGAGGCATCAGCGGCCACCCACACAGCAGTGGGGAGCGTAGAACCCAGGGAAGGGGTTTGGGCAGGGCACATCCATTCCAACACTTTGGACGGATTATAACCCATGTGCCTCTGCTTCCTCCACTACTTCATGAGCTTCTTGAGCAAGCAGGAGCCTACTTGCCATCACACCCCAGCTCCTGGCACCATGCCTGGCACACAGTAGCTACCTCCCCCCCCACTCCCATCAATTTCAACAGAATGGTACTCAGGGGAAAACTGCTACAACTTTCAAAGAGCAAACTGCAGTCATCTAAAAAACTGCCAGCTAGATGAGCCATCGTTGGCAAAAATCATGCTGGGCCAGTGTGGTCAGATGGGAAGACTGCGACTCCGGCCAAGGCCTCCCCGTCACTGCAGGGCTTGCTGACTCAGAGTGCAGAGCTGCTTCTGGAGAGCAGCGTACAGCCCCAAGTAGCCGCACCAGTGGCTTCTCACAGTGCTGTCCCTCAGGAAAGTGGCCAGGCTTTGCCTTTCTGCTCCTGGGTCTGGTACAAGTAGGCAGTGGACCTGCGGATGGTAAGCAGTGTTTCCCTGCACCTCTCCACCTGGCCAACTTTTGCCAGCAATGTCCTGCCTTTGAAGTAAGCCACTAGCAGATGCAGGCAGCTGCCTGTGTTCTGTTGCCAGCTCACAGTGCGGGACTAGGCATAAAGCATAGCGCAGGCGACCTCTAGAATCTGCACGGCTGCTGCCACTCAGATAAAGCCAAATCCCTTTACCCCAGGCCTCACTCACTGAGATGTATTTTCCACACCTGTCAAAAATCAAGAAAGGTTACACGGCCTCACCTGGCTTCAGAAGATGGCAGTGGGGGTGGACACTGTATATAGCAGTGGAAGTTGATGGATTTCAAAACAGAAATCAAAAGAGCAAAGGCGTGAAGTGTAAGGGAGACAGCTTTACTAGGTCTCTGTAAGAAAACACTCTGAGGTGTGGTAGTGCATGCCTGTGGTTCCAAAATGCTACCAAACTGGGGCAGGAGATTGCAAATTTGAGCCTAGCCTGAGTAACTTAGAGACTTAGCTAGACTCTGTTTTAAGATTTAAAAAAAAAGAAGAAAAAGAAAAATTAAAAAGCATTAGGAATGAAACTCAGGGCAAAGACCTTGAGAGAGAGCCACAGTAATGCCAAAATCAATCAATCAATAGTAGAATTCTTGGTGGGAATGTGAATTAAAGTGAGTGGGATAAAAATGCCCATAACGCCTCAGATCTTTGAGGGGCTCTGTCAGGACAAATCCGTGTCAACACCTTTGTCCCTGCCCTGGTTCTTCCAGTGAGTTTTGGTTGCACTGCCAGAAACACAAGCTGTACAGACAACTGTGGCATTTGTCTTTATCTGTTCCTGGGCTAACGTGTGGGGTGGGATGGGAACAGAAGAAGAAGAAAAGAAAGGTAGGTGGGAGAACTGGGGCCCTGAGAACAGCTTCCAAACTGCAGGTTTGTTCTGCCTGCCCACAATTCGTTTCTTTGAAAAAAAGGTTTGGATTCTTTTCCAATGTAGAGAATTCATATTTGTAAATTTCATAGAAGTATCCAGAGTGTTCATGTCCCCTGAGAAGTTTAGGACTCTTCCCACAGGGCAGGGCAGGGCTGGGCTATGCCCTGCTGCCTCCTCTGGAGTCCTGTACCCTGTTCCAGTCCCTGGACTCATTCATTCATTCACACCACTTGCCTGGCTTTAATTGGTGTTTGGGTTCCAGACTCAATACTGTTAGCAAATGCTGTAGGTGATTGTTTAGTTTGTTATATTTAGGGTTTTTTGTTTGGTTTTTGTCCAAGGTCTCACTATGCAGCTCCAATTAGTAGTGACCCTCCTGTTTTCAGCCTCCCCAGCACTGGGATTACACCACCATGTCTGGACTCGATGGCCAGCTCAGCACACCCAAGGGTGGGGCCAGGGCAGCATGTGGTGCCAGGGATTGAACCCTGGCCCCTGCGCTTGCCTAAGTAGGCACTTAATCTGCTGAGCTATTTCACTGGACTTAGTTTCTTGTTTTAGTATATTATGACATATATGTATCATAAAACTGGCCCTTTTTTGTAGTACTAGACATAGTGAGCTATATCTCTGGCCATTTACTTGTTTGTTCATTTGAAGCAGAGTCTCCTTACTAGACAGCTAAGTTGAGATCCTTCTACCTTGGCCTCCTCAGTGGCTGGATTACTGGGGTGTACCATGGTGGTCAGCTAAAGTTGACCATTTTAATCATTTTTAAATATATAGCCAGAGATACCAAACACACCTTAGTTGCTGTGGAGCCACCACCTCTATCCACCTCCAGGTTTCTTTCATTCTCCAAAAATGAAACTCTGCTCCCCTTTAACAGTAGCTCCAGGTCACTGGCTCCCTGCTCCCTAGCAACCACCTTCCTACTTCTGTCTCCCTGCCCTTGACTGCCTAAGTCCTTCACGGAAGAGGACTCCTCTGGTGTGCGTCCCTTGCAGACTTGTCAGCGTGGTGAACTCCAAAAGAAGATTTTCACAATGGCTCTCGAGGAACGTTGCTGTCACCCCATTCTCTCGTTGCCAGGAAATGAAGAGAGATGGCCACGTCTGCAGGGTTCCCAGAATAGTCTCCCTCCCACTCCAGAGATTGATTCATTAGGAGACCGTGTGGCTGTGATGCCCATGGCCCAGAATAGTCACAGGAGCCACCAGTGCTGCTGGAGCTTGGAGCAGCACTGGCTACCCTGCCGTCCCCCATGTCCTTCCTCCTTCCCACTCACCTGCTCCGCCAAAGCGAGGGGGAGGATGCTTGGGCCTGTGGTGCTGAAGCCCTGGGTGGCCTCTCATGGGTTCATTGCTTCTTAAGGGAGCTTGTTCAAAGGCAGTGCTGCTCAACACAAGCCAGAGACTTCTCTTTCCTTTCCCTCCACTCAAATGCCCACAGAAATCTGTCTCAGGAGCCAATGCTAGCCCATTGGGTATTTTTTTCTATTGATTATACTGGGCATTGAACCCAGGACCTTTGCACTGAGCTACATCCCCAGGCCTTTTTAAATTTTATTTTCCATTTAAGACATGGTCTCACTAAGTCACTAAGTTGCCCAGGCTGGGCTTGAACTTGTGATCCTCCTGTTTCAGCCTCCCAGAGTGCTGAAGCACTTTCTTACTTTGGTCTTAAGATAAATCCTTGCTTTGTTAAGGGACTAAGTTTAATATTAAAGATCAGCCTCTTCTTGTTACTCTAAACAATGACCCTGTACATGTGTGTGCATGTGCGCAGGCATGATGCTACGGATGGATCCCAGAGCCTCATACTAGGCAAGAGCTCCTGAAACACATCTTTCCAGGCCTTCAACAAGAATTTTCTTTGGAGATTGATGAGGTTAGAGGGGAGGGAAGGAGGAGGAAGAAAAAGCCAGAAAAGGCAACCTTCCAAACATCAATAACCTCTTCCTGGCATGGAAGAATTATTGTCAGCCACTGTAGATATGAACGATGTGGTCTAGCACTTCCCTGTGTATGACACTGGCAATGAAAATAACTTGGTTCTTAACCAATCATTTTAAAGAAGTGGTTGCACAGTGTTTCTGTAAATGTCGAAAAACAGAAATAGAACCTTGAAGAATTTTTTCCCATCTGCCAGCCCGAGCACTGGCTGGGTGGAGAGGTAAACAGTGCGGGCTGAATAGTAGGGCCCACTGCCACCCCACATGCCACCCCACACTGCACAAACAGGTGGGGTTGGCATGCCCCTCGGACGCACAGCTAGCTGGAGTCTGCCGCTGCAGCCAGTGTTCCACTAACTGGCAGTCGGACAGAGATCACCCTTTCTGGGTGGCAGGTCTGGCCCAGAAGCAAAGACATTTACAGGAATGAGTGCCAATGCCTGGCCACCCTGGGGACAGCAGTCACCGGTAACCGCCACCTGGCCACAGGGAGGGGGACTGGAGATGCCCTTCAAACTTGTTCACCTGTGGGACTTTGCACAGGAACAGATAGGAGAGGGCATGTGGGGTGTTGCTTTTGTGGTTTTGTGCATCTATTTGGGTAGGAAAGCATTTGACAAGGCAATGGGCTCCTTCTGGGAGGTTGCAGACTTTACCTTGAAAAGAGATGCAGAGATGGAGCACCAGGCTTTGCAAGAGGCAGCCGGGTTGTCAGAACTGGAAAATGAAAACACCTAGACAGCTAGGACTTCGCTGTTGACAGGAAGAAAATAAATCTCCGCGATGATCTCTTCCTATTACTGAGAGCAGCGGGGGAGAGAGCTGTGTCTTGGAATTTGATTTGGCCCAAGGTCAGGCAAACCTCAAGGTCACAGCTTCTGCTGGGCTTTGTGTAGCTGCAGTGGAGTGGGGGTGGGCCCATACCTGGCTGGGAGAGGCCCTGGAGCGGCCCCAGATCACAGGGAGAAGCAGCAGATCAGTAGACAGCAGGGAAAGGGCACAGTTACCACACACCACATACCACCCACACAGGAGCAGAAGTCTTGTGCTCTCCTGCAGTTTGGGATGAAGGGACTCTGTCCTTCCCAGATGGGTCCCAGCAGCACCGACTGCACCAGTACTGAGCCCACATCACAGTGTGTGCGTGGGGGTGTGCTATGTCCTACACAGCCGTGCTGTGGTCCGGACTCAGTCAGAAGTAGGGAAGGAGACATCCCCAGGGGCAGAGGCTGAAACCTGAGCAGGGAAGGGAGGTGGAGGCAATGCGTCTGGGGAGGGAGCACTTTTCTTTTGCCTGAGATTCTGCCATAACTCAGCATCAAAATGACAGTTGTCTCCTCCCCACATTTTAATTTCTCCACATTTTCCATTTCCTTTAAAATGTCAAAGAAATCTGTTATATACACAGCTTGTGTGATTGTCTTCAAGAGAATTTGGGGCAAGGCAGAAGTGGAAAGCGTGGCCTTGCTGGCATCTGCCTTCAGCTGGGGCCAGCTTGAAGGCAGCTCCTTGCCCCCCACTCCTACTGAGGACTGAACCCAGGGCCTTGCACTGAGCTACATCCCGGCCTTTCTTTCTTTTTTTTTTTAATTTTTATTTATTTGTGTGTGTGTGTGTGTGTGTGTGTGTGTGTGTGTGACCAGCTCAGCCCACCAGGGGGCAGGGCTGGCTGGCATGTGGTGCTGGGGGATTAAACCGCGGTCCCTGTGTCTTGCTAAGCTTGTTCTAAGTAGGTGCTTTAGACCACTGAGCCATCTCACTAGCCCTACATCCCGGGCTTTCGCCTTAGGTTTTATTTTGAGGCATGTTCCTGCGGCCCTCCTGTCTCAGCCTCCCAGAGTGCCGGGATTACATGCATGCACCACTCTTTAGGAACCTTCCCTCTAGATGACAGGCAGGAAACTGGTGTGAGGTTAGCCACGTAGGCAGATCCTGCTTGTTATTGAAGAGTTCCCTGTCTCACTTGCTGGCTCGGATGAGCATTCACGTTTTCCTTAACATTGGCCACCCTCTCCCTCCTGTGGTCTCCAGGCCCTCCGAGATCCGAGCACTGCCTTTTCACCAGCACATCACCCCCTTCACTCCTGCCCATGGTTCCCCAGGTCGCCACTCTCCCTGTCGCTCAGTGAGAATCCACACGCTTGCTGGCAGGCTTGCCTGTCACAGCATCCAATTTCCTCCCCCTGTTTTGGACTGAATCCTACTCACCCTCCTGCTGAGCTACCACATCACTCCCCACCCCCCACTGCCAGAGTCTGCTGGCTGCTTCTAAGGATGTCACTCAACACCACAATGCCTGTGGACTTCTTGCTGCCCTCACCAAACTGTGTTTCTTGACAGGCAGGACTGTCTCTTCTTTTTAAAATGCACATATTATTAGTGCATCGTAATTTTATAAAATCCTGGATATAAATGTGGCGTTTTCATATATGCTTGAACCATTTTTTTTTAATTTTTTTTTTGCCTTTTTTTTTTAAATATTTATTTTTATTTATTACATTTATTGTGTGTGTGTGTGGCCAGCTCAGCCCACCAGGGGGCGAGGCTGGCTGGCATGTGGTGCTGGAGGATCGAACCGCGGTCCCTGTGCTTTGCCAAGCTTGTTTCAAGTAGGTGCTTTAGACCACTGAGCCATCTCTCCAGCCCTGCTTGAACCATTTTGATTGTGGCATCCTCCTATTCCTTCCCTTTCAGTCCCCCATTCCCTTTCTTTTGTCTAACCTTATTCCCCCTTCTATGATCATCACTCTCATCACTCTCTTGTTTTAAGAGTCCACATATCAGGAATATGTGTGGTACTTTTCTTGCCAAGTCCGGCTGATTTCAGTCAACATGAAGGTCTCCAGTTACGTCCATTCTCTTACAAATGACATCATTTTTTTCTTTATGGTCAAGTAATACTCCGCTGTATGCCCACACCGTATTTCTGCATCCGCTTGTTCACTGATGGCACCTCGGCTGGTTCCAGCTTTGGCGGTTGTGGACTGTGCCATAGTAAACATGGGGATGCCGGTGTAGCTATCACATGCTGGCTTTAATTCTTTCAGGCCCATGCCAAGCAGTGGTAGAGCTGGGTCATGTGGTGTCTCTGTGTGTAGTTTTCTGAGTCTCCATATTGACTCCAGAGTGTCTGTACTAATTCACACTCCCCCTGGCAGCATAGGAGGCTTCCTTTTTCCTGAATCCTCTCCAGTATTTGTCTTTTTTTTTTTTTTTTGCGGAACCGGGGATTGAACTCAGGCCCTTGCACTTGCCAGGGAAGTGCTTATTCTACTGAACCATCTCCCTGGCCCCTTCTATTCTTGAAAATTGAAACTGTAGCCCATGATGATTTTGTCATTTTATTTCAGGGGCTGAGAGTGGCAAATATGCCCAAGTCTTTTCCTTCGAGCCAACTCCCCCCACAGGTGCTCGATCCCACTGCAGAGGGACTCCTGAGAGGCTCACACACTCCTGGGAGCCCTATGTAGTGTCTACTAGGGACAGAGCATGAGAGACCAGAATGTGGCTCTGCCAGCAGGCATATGGGGTATATGTCCCACACTCCACGCAGTTCCAACACTGCATTCTCCAGCAGGCCCCAGCTGGGAGTCCTCTTATTCAGTTTAATGTCCACACTGTCCATGGGGCTGAGGGAGCCCTGCTGGCTGCAGGCTCAGGGCCACAAGCCTGCCCCTCTCACATAGCAATCAGAAGCTCAGGTTGTCTTTCTGTGCCACTAAGCCACTCTCTATAAATTAGGGTTTCTTCAGTTTCCTCCGTGGCTTTAGTTCACTTGCTACCCTGGCCTCAGAGCCAAGGAAAATGCTGACTTATGTTGCTGGTTTATACATGAAGATAAACAGATTCAGGTGCCCAGTGCCCAGGCAGATGCTTAGCACAGCTGGGAAGGGGATGGGAGCTTTCAGCAGGCACTTCCAGCATTGGGTTGAGTCCCCTTGGGTTTGTCACTATCCTCCCCTGGTGTTGGGCCCTTGGGTTCGTCACTATCTGGCAAGCTACTCCACAAACACTATGCTGGTGGGTTTCTACAAAAGCTTTGTTATATAGATATCCACGACTGATTACACCACTGGCTCTTGGTGACCAACTTCACCAACCTGACCTGTTCCCTCCCCAGTGATTGGGGGTGGTACTGAAAGGCCTTTCCCTCTAATTCTGTCCCAGTCATTCTGAGATGGGGAGTCCCCATCCTGAAGCTACCGAGGGAGAGCGGCACCACCACAGCTCATCAGCATACAAAAGACACTCCTCCCAGCCCTGAATCCCAGGGTTTTAAGAGCTGTGGACCAGCAACCAGAGGCACAGACAAGTATTTCTTATTAAACTGCTTCGCTCTGGCATTGGGTGGGGATGGGGTGCAATGGCAGTACTCACACTTTAGCATGCACAGGGCTCACCAGGGGCCCCGGAGTGGGCAGGACCTGAGCAGGCAGGGGGTTCTCCAACCCCTTGACTCCTGGGGGCTGCAAGTTAGAGGCGCTGTGTCAAAGGGAAAGGCTGAAGGCGTGTGTAGGGCAATGGTTTCATTGTTTACCTCACATGCATTGGGTCCTAGAACTACAAAAGAAAAACAAACAGGTCCTGGCTGGGTGCTGCAGGGAGGCCCACATCATTAGTGACATAAAAGCTTGAAAGACCCCAGGATTCTGGGGTCACATAAGAACTCAATGGCCACTAGTAAGATCTGAATATACTGAGGGCTTTCTAGGAAAGTTTGGTTTTTGATAATGCTTGATCTTATGAATAACAGAGGTTTCTAGAAGCTAATTCCTCTTATTCCTGTATCCGGGTCTCTTCTCCTTTGTCTCATGCAGAGGTTGTTAAAGCTAAAGGCTTGCTTTCTGAGTTCTTCTTGCTTCTCTGCAATAACTACATTGCATACAGCTAATTAGTCTTTATGATCTGCCTTAAATATTACCAACATAGCTTGGTTCAGAGGTACCAGGCCAGTGATTTATCCTTCACGCTTCTTACCTCATGGCCACAGAATAGTTGCTACAGCTCAGTAAGACCAGCATCTCTTAATATCACCAAAAATCTAATCATATTCAGTTTTTCTTGATCATAGCTTTTTCTGCATTTGATTTACCTGAATCACTATAATATTACATGTAGTTGTTGCAAACAAGACAGTTCCGAATTTCTTTTTTTTTTTATTTTATTTATTTATGTGTGTGTGTGTGTGTGTGTGTGTGTGTGTGGCCAGCTCAGCCCACCAGGGGGCGGGGCTGGCTGACATGTGGTGCTGGGGGATTGAACCGTGGTCCCTGTGATTTGCTAAGCTTGTTCTAAGTAGGTGCTTTAGACCACTGAGCCATCTCACCAGCCCCCGAATTTCTTTTTGTAAGATAAAAATGAATTCCTATTTGTTTAAGCAGGATATACTGGATTTTTATGTTCCTTATAGTCAACATATGATACAGTATATAATTACGTTTTGAAACAGGGTCCTGCTACACTGGCCAAAGTGTTCTCACTCACACTGTGATGCTTCGGCTCCAGGCTGCCCAGTAGCTAGAACTATGGGCACATCCTACCACCCTTGGCCAGTAAGCACTTTTGAACTCACCATGCAGGGAGGTGATCCTCTTGCCTTAGCCTCCGGGGTGCTGGGATTACAGACATGCACTACTGCATCCAGCAACATTTATTGCCATCGTCTATCATGAAACAACATACTTCCTGTCCACGTGTGCTAACACATGCCTACAATTTCCTGCACTCTGGGAAGCCAGGGCAGGAAGAACAAAAGTTTGAGCATCCCAGCCTCGGCAACTTAGCTAGATCTTGTCTCAAAACAAAACAAAAAACTAAATTTTAAAAAGCAGCGAAGGAATTCAGAATATAGCTCAGTGTGGAGGTCCTGGGTTAAATCCCTAGTACCATAGAAAGAAAAAGGAGGAGAAGAAAAAGGAAAAGGTGAGCGGGAGGAGAAATAGAACAGAGGAGGGGAAGGAGGTAACTATAATTCCATTTATGGCTGGACATTTGTGTAGTCTGTTTTTACTATTAAGACAATTGCTATAGCACCTGTCACGGTGCTCATAGCTCCTTGTGCCTAGCAGCAGCTCCTCCCAGGAGAAAAAGGTCGGACTATAACACTGTACCTTCACAAAGCCAAGAAGGGGAAGAGCCGGGGTCGCTACCCGCCCTCCTCAGGCCTTCATGCTGTAGACCCTTTCTAAAGTTTCAAGATAAAAATGCCATCTTGTTCTAAGTTGCTCTCATGACACCGAGCGTTTCCTGGGGTTTGAGTAACCACATTCCTAGTTCAGTGTTGTGTTTTGTGTTGGGCATTGAGCGCAGGACTCAGGCTTGCTAGGAGCTCCGCCCTTGAGCCATACCTTAGCCCTACCTTAATCAGTGCTGTAGCCTTTCTCACAGTTGGCTGTACAATTTAGAGTGACTAAAAGGCAATCTCCAGGTTAGCCCTGTAGCTGGCCATGCTGTCTCCTCTTCCCCACCAGCAGGAGAGGTCATTGACTCCATTCCCTGACAAAGCTCACGAGACCCAGGATCAAGCAACTCCTCACCGGGAAACAAAAGGAAATGGTCCTGTATTTCGCCAACGGAGTTGGATAAAAACTGATAACAAAGTTAGGCACAACTTAATGAAGAAAACCAAACCAGGTCTATAAGGAATCACACCTGAAATGGATAACATTTCTGCTGTATCAGTGTTATGGTTGTGTCTAGTTGTCCCCCAAAGCCTCATGCAGTCATGGGGTAGACTTCTAGAGTTTGTGATTAACTCATGATCCCCTGGGACTGTGGGTCTGCTGGGCTATGGGCGTGAGTGCTGCACCAGCCTGGGCAGGTAGCCTGATTGCAACTTAAGGGAGACAGGCTTGCTCCTGTTGCCACTGTTGCTGCTGCTCCTGACCTTTCGCTCTTGCTGTTTTGCTGTTTTCTGCTGCCATGAACACTGCGTTCTGCCATGTGACACTCTTTCCTGGAGTTGGCTGAGAATGGACTGAACCCTCCACTAACTGTGAGATAAATAAACCTTTCCTTTCTTAATTCTGGGTGTCAGGTATTTGTCCCAGCAATGAAGAAAAGTAACCAAGACAATCAGTGTCACTATCATTTTGCCATACCAAGCTGTAAATGTTGTCACTGTCTGCTGATTGCACATGTTTTATTGGGAACCTAATCTATCTTTCTTTCTTTCTTTCTTTCTTTCTTTCTTTCTTTCTTTCTTTCTTTCTTTCTTTCTTTCTTTCCTTCCTCCCTCCCTCC
>NW_004524707.1:650354-652132 GCF_000260255.1 Octodon degus
TTCTTTCTTTCATTTTTTTGAGACAGGGTTTCATTGCATAGTTTAGGCTGCCCCTGAACTCATGTAGCCCAAGCTGGCCTTGAACTTGCAGTAGTCCTCTCACCTCAGTCTGCCTAGTGCTGGGATTACAAGAGTGTGCCACCATGCGCAGCCCTAATTTTCTCTTTGTTTCTAGTCTCTGTACTGGTAGGTTGGCTCAATCATAAAAATGTGAGCTCTTTTGTTTGGAAAGAAAAAGTAAGAAAGAAGAAACAGAAAAGAAAAAAAATGAAAGAGAAAAAACCACAGCAGGCTGAGTTTCTTGTTTGGAGCTCTGCTTCATGTGGAAGTGCACTTAATGTGGCTGCTTACATTACTCAGGGGATTTGCTAACCATCACTGTCTGCCAGAGCTGCCTGGTCCTCTCTTTCTTGGTTACAGAGGGCGGGCCTTTCGGTGTAGTCTGAGTTCCTCCCTGAAGTCGAGGGCTGGTGCGGCGATACTAATGCTTGGTGCGGTGCTCTGCTCCTGCAGGGCCTAACCAAAGAGTGACTTCTTTTCCACAGTGATGTAGACAAAAACCACAATGAGGAAAATGCCAAGGATGGCAAGTCTCAGGCACACTGGGAACTGGCTCCCCATGCCACTCAGGATCCCCACGCAACACTGCTTCTCTTGGGGGGCAGTCCAACTCTTGATCCTGTGGTTCCACGTCCTGGCAGGACACCTGTGGAAACACGAGTGGCTCCTGGGGCCATGCACAACTATTTTCTGAGCACCCCTTAGAGTTAGTGTATAAACCTTGACTTCAGAAGAAGCGACCACAGTGTGGCTTTCTGTACAGCCGTGGATCGACACCTATGCTAACTTGCACAAGTGACTTTCTATCAGCCCGCAAAGCACTGATCTGCCATTACTGCCCACCAGCCTAGCCTCTGCTGGTGCTGATGCAGAGCCTGATGCATGAGGCTTTTACATTTCTTTTTTTAAAGTCTGTGCTTTAAAGTGCAAAAAGATAGCACATTTGCTGAAATGTTTTAGTGAGAGCCTTGCTTCTACTTTTCTAATCCCACAAAACTTAATATTCATTCAAAAGGTAGGGTGCTTTCTAGGAAGGCTGACTTCATGGGGCTGTCTCTCTACCACTGAGCCACACCTCCAGCACTCCATGCCCCCATTTTACTTTCTGACTGATAAAATGACCTGTCTGGGTTTTATTTCAAATATGTGTTCCCCAGCACCACACTCCTCACCCATCCTTGAAGATATAAATGTATCCAAATGACTTCCATTAGGAGGCCCAGACAGCAGTCTCAGATTGAAGACGTGGTTTGCCCTTTTCCACTGTCAACCCAGCCTGATTTCTTTATGTCTGATAGAAGCAGCAGACTAGAGACCACCAAGGTTCTATGGGCTTTGAAATTATGCACCATTATAAATTTTTCTAGTCAATGGATTCTTTACAGGCTCAAGCCCTTCCCAGAAATCTGAATGACAATTTTTTCCTCAGGAGTTACACAGCACACTAATGCCAATGTTTTCATCTACTCCCAAGGGACGTTTGTTACCTTTTTCCTTTGGAAGGCTTCCAGCACATGCAACAGGCTTCAAGAGCTCTTGTTTTAGTGGCGGGAGCTCTGGGTCTCTGATAAACACAAAGAAAATGTCAACAGCTTCCAATGCCTTGTACAAAAGGCACTGGTTTTTATTCTAGAGTAAGAAAAGCATCTGATCTGAGAACTAATCAGTTTATGGCACATCAGGTGGTTTAATACTTCATAACCCAAACTTCAAGTTTG
>NW_004524707.1:652232-653883 GCF_000260255.1 Octodon degus
TATATATATATAGGGTCTCACTACACAGGTTGGACTTGTAGTGATCTTTCCTGTTTTTCAGCCTCCCAAGTACTAGGATTACAGGGGCATACCACCATGCCCAGTCTTAGTCTTCATCTCAGTGCGCCCCAGGGGTGGAAATCGAACCTCAGCCCCTACATCTGCCTAAGCAGGAGCTTTTTGGCTAGTCCTCAAGTTTGTTTTTCTTCAGTAATTAGCAAGAACAAAGGGGCCCATGAAATAGTTTACTTCAGGGACTCACGGAAGAGTGGTAGATGCAGGACTGATGAGGTAAGTGGCGAAAATAGCATTTTTTAAAAAAATGTATTTGGTTGTTACAGAGTCTTACCACACACCTCATACTCACCTCCTCCTGTTTCCAGCCTCCCCAGTGCTGAGATTATAGGCTTGAACCCTATGCCCAGACTCGGTGCCAGCTCAGTTCGCCCTGGGGGCGGGGCTGCTGTGATATGTGTGTGGTGCCGGGGATCGAACCATGGTCCCTGAGCTTGCCTAAACTTGCATAAGCAGGCACTTGAGTCCGCTGAGCTATCTCACTGGCCTAGCATTTTGTTCTTAAGTTTCAATTTCTTGGTTTGCACTCTTATTTTATTTGTTTATGGCCTGGAATTTTTTTTTTTTTCCAGAACCAGGGATTGAACTCAGGCCCTTTTGCCTGCCAGGGAAGCGCTTATTCCACTAAGCCATCTCCCTGGCCCCTGGAATTTTTTTCTATAAGTGTGTGTGTCATTTTTAGGCAAACAGAAAGTTTCAAAACAGGTTAACAGGACAGTTATAATAATTAATACATTGCATATTGTTGTCTTCAGAGTAGTTGTTCATAGTACAAGACTCAGATATGATGTCTTCTCTGAGAAAGTTCTTTTTTTTTCCAGAACCGGGGATTGAACTCAGGTCCTTGTGCTTGCCAGGGAAGCACTTATTCCACTGAGCCATCTCCCCGGCCCCATTTCTTTTAAAAATAACTGGGTGGGGGGGCTGGTGAGATGGCTCAGTGGTCTAAAGCACCTACTTAGAACAAGCTTAGCAAAGCCCAGGGACCGCGGTTCAATCCCCCAGCACCACATGCCCTGGCCCCCCCCCACATAAATAAAAAAAATAAAAAAATAAAAAAATAGAAATAAAATAAAAATAACTGGGTGGCACATGTCCATAGTCCTAACACTCTGGGAAACTGAGGCAGGGGGATCTTGAACTCCAACCCAGCCAAGGCAATTTAGCAGCTTAGTAAGACCCTGTCTCAAATAAAAAGTAAAAAAGCCTGAAGACTTAGCTCAGTGTGAAGCCCCTGGGTTCAGTCCTCAGTACTACAAGATGAAATGAAGCTAAACTAAATGAAGTTAAAAGCCACCTTGACTCTGAATAAGGAGTAGAAAATAAGTTAGAAAACGAAAGGCTTCTGTGTAAGAGAAGTAAAGGGAGAATCATGGGTTTTTTTATTCTTCTAAAAATATTTCGTGGTAGGGCTGGGGAGATGGCTCAGTAGAATAAATGCTTGCCTAGCAAGTGCAAGGGCCTGAGTTCAATCCCCAGTACTGCACGAAGAAGAAGAAGAAGAAGAAGAAGAAGAAGAAGAAGAAGAAGAAGAAGAAGAAGAAGAAGAAGAAGAAGAAGAAGAAGAAGAAGAAGA
>NW_004524707.1:653983-669662 GCF_000260255.1 Octodon degus
GAAGAAGAAGAAGAAGAAGAAGAAGAAGAAGAAGAAGAAGAAGAAGAAGAAGAAGAAGAAGAAGAAGAAGAAGAAGAAGAAGAAGAAGAAGAAGAAGGCGAAATCAGGATTTTCATACAAATATAAAACGGAAGGGCTCAGTGGTGCAGTGCCTGCCTGCCATGAGTGAGGGCCCAAGTTCCACTGGGGAAAAAAGAAAAAAACAGAGAGAACATGCAAAGGTGAAGTATTCGATAGATATTAACAATGAGTATGACAGTGATAATTACCAATTTCGTGCCACTAATATTCCTCATAGTCTGGCTTTCCTTTTTTCTTACAGCTGAGGATTCAGCGTTGGTTTTCCTTTATTAACATCAATTGAAATGTAGGATTTAGGTTTTTCGTCCTGCAGGGTGCGCCAGGTTCTGGTCCCGCCCTCTGGGCTGTGAGATGAGGGACAGGATGTGGCCCCGGAGGCGCTGGGGTGTCCTGGAGACACCCTCGAGGTACCGGAGGGGACTGCACCGGGTTTTAGCAAGCATGTCATCAGACGCGGTGCCCTGTGGGTGGCTTTGGGGTGCCCAGAGGGGCCTGTGCGCTCGGGGGCGGTCCCGGGGTCGGGGCGGTCCTAGTGAGAGGTACTTGGCTCCCAAGGCCATCGGGAATAGCTTTTTATTAAGCAAGTTCTTTTTAAAAAACATTTGTATTTATGGAAAATTTAAAATGCACGTAAAAGTACACAATAGTGCAATGAGCCCCCGCATCCCCCTCACATGTCATGCTTTTTTAATTTTCTTAAATTTAAAAATAGATACGTTAAATAAAGCATTTAGGGTAGAAGTCTACTGCAAAATCAAATTACAGGTTTTCAGGGCTCTCAGGCAAGCAAATACTCCCTTCCTTTTCTTTCCTCCTACCCTGAGGAGGTTTAGATCACCTCCTCTCCCTTTCTCTTATTTGTCTCCCTCCTTCCATGCTTTCTTCTCTGAGACAAGCTCTCACTGTGCTGCTCAGAGCAGTCCTGAACTCCTGGCTCAAGCTCTTCTCCAGCCTCAGCCTCCAGATCTCCCGGGCCTATCAGCGTGAGCCATTGCTCTTGGCTGTCCCATTCTTTTATAATTTATCTTTGTTGGTATTGTTCATAGGTGGAGTTCTCCTAGAGTAGGTAAGAGGTGGACATTTTGATTTTCAAACTGGATTAATTATGGCCTATCCACCTGACTGTACAGTCCTCAATAATAACACTATGAAGAGACTGTGATAGGAAAATGTTTAACACTTAATGTTATCTAGCTTGCCCGGCAGGCATTCTGCTGCTGAGCTCCTATCCCCAGCTTGTTAGACAGTAAATAGAGTATAAAATTGGATGAGCACAGGGGCCGGGGAGATAGCTCAGTAGAATAAGTGCTTCCCTGGTAAGCGCAAGGGCCTGAGTTCAATCCCCAGTTCCGAAAAAAAAAAAAAAAAAAAAAAAAAAAATTGGATGAGCACAGATACTAGACAGTCACAGAACCAAAAACTACAGGGCACTGGGAGTGACACTAGTGACACTAGTGTCAGCTAGTAGGAAGGCTGAGGCAGGAGGAGCACAAGGTCTAGGCCAACCTAAGCAACTTTCCAAGGTCCTGCCTCAAAATAAAAATAAAAAAGCCTGGGGCCAGCCAAATAGCTCAGCAGATTAAAGGGCCTACAAGAAGGTACAGGGGCTGGGGGTTCAATCCCCGGGCCTGCTGGGCCTGCTGCTGGCCCTGTCCCTGGGACACACTGAGATGGTGATTGAGACTGGGTGTGGTGGCGCTCACCTGTAATCCCAGCTCATGAGTGGCTGTAAACAGGCGGATCACTACCAGTCCGATCTAGTAGTGAGACCCTGAACACCCTGTAGACCCTTCCCTAAAATACAAAAACATAAAAATAAAATAAAATAGTCTAAGAGTGGGGTTCAGTTTTATAGGGCTTGGCTAGCATGCACAAGGCTATACTGCCAAAAAGAAAAGGAAGAAGAAAAAAAAAAAAAAACCCACTAGAGAGAAATCAACACAAAACTAGTTTTTGCATCAAGTGGTGTATGTCTAGTTGATTTATATTTCACCTTTAAAACCTCCCTTTAATACTGTTTTAAAATGACTTTCACTATAAACAACAGCCATAGTGGAACTAAAAAATACTGGTGCTCATTATAGCAAAGGCCTAGCGAGGGTCAAAGGCTCTCAGGGGACACGTAATATTGTTGCCCCTCTCCCTGTGCCCAGAGCCGCTGTTTTTGCCAGGTAGTCAGAGCCCGGGGGTGGCTGTGGGGGCTTCTCTGCTTCTCCACCCTCTCCCTACACCCACAGCCCACAGGTCCAAAGGCTCTGCCAACCCACACTCCTAAAACCTAAGCCCAGGTCCTGCCCATGGAACAAGTCAGAGATACCCGGGTCCATAAACCAGGAGTGTTTACTGTGCACACTTGCGTGGTACTTCCTGGGTGTCAGATACTGGCTGAAGCATTTTACATAAATACACTCACTCAATTTTCAAAACTGACCCATAAGGGGCCTATGTACAGATGAAGAAACTGGGGCATCGGCAGCTGGCCTTAAGCTGAGGCACAGAGCCGGGCCAGCCAGGCTGTGTAGTCCCCAGTCCCTGCTCCTGTCAGCTCACTGTACTGTGGAGAGCTGAGTGACCTCACTGGATGGAAACTCTGTGTCCCGATGTCTAGTATCTTGGTCATTCACTGTTTCTCAGTTCATTTAATCTTTCTAATATTTCTGTAGTTACCATTTTGTAGATAAGAAGATAGTAGTTTAAAGAGCTAAAGTATGTGTCTTAAGTAACAGTTAATAAAAAGTATAGTGATAGTTTTTAAACCCAGATGTCCTAGATCCTAAGTCTTTATGTGTGTGTGTGTGTGTGTGTGTGGCCAGCTCAGCCGGGGGGGAGGGGGGGGACTGGCTTGTGGTGCTGGAGGATTGAACCGCGGTCCCTATGCTTTAGCTAAGCTTATTCTAAATAGGTGCTTTAGACCACTAAGCCATCTCACCAGCCCCGATTGTAAGTCTTTTTTGTTATTTTCTTTCTTTTTTTTTTTTTGGTGGAAACGGGGATTGAACTCAGACCCTTGTGCTTGCCAGGCAAGTGCTTATTCTACTGAGCCATCTCCCTGGCCCCCTTTTTTTGTTTTTTTCTAAGGTTGTATTTCTTGTGAAATTTTTTATTTTATGAAATAAAAAAATTTGAATCAAATAGTAAGAAATAACAGGGGCCGGAGAGAGGCTCAGTAGAATAAGCGCTTCCCTGGCAAATGCAAGGGCCTGAGTTCAATCCCCAGTCCCACCAAAAAATAAAAATAAAAAATAAAAAAAATAACAGTAGTCATTACACTGTGTATCATTATTGTAAAAGTAATTATGAGGGCTGGAGAGATGGCTCAGTGGTCTAAAGCACCTACTTGGAACAAGCTTGGCAAAGCACAGGGACTGCAGTTTGATCCCCCAGCACCACATGCCAGCCAGCCTCACCCCCTAGTGGGCTGAGCTGGACACACACACACACACACACACACACACACACACACACACACTAAATGTTAAAAAAAATAAAAAAAAAAAAGTAATTATGAAAACCAGGCATGGTGGTACACAACTGTAATCCCAGTACTGGGAGTCTGAGATAGGAGGATCATGGTGAGTTTGAGGCCTACCTGGGCTGCATAGTGGGTCAAGGCCAGCCTGAACCACATAGCAAGACCCTGTCTCAAAATAATAATATTAATATTAATATTAATATTAATAATAAAATCAAAGTAGTTATTCAGAGTACAAGATACAAACTAAAAAGAAGCAAACAGATACTAACTCAAGAATTTCTTTTCCCACAGTATTTTTAAAATAAATATTTCTAAACCAGGTGTGATAGCTCAGCCTGCAATCCCAGAATTCTTGGAGACTGAAGCAGGAAGATAAAAAATTAGAAACCTGGCCTAGTGAGATAGCTCAGTGGTCTAAAGTGCCTGCTTATGCAAGCTTAGGCAAAGCACAGGGCTATGTTCGATCCTTGGCACTACATACTACACCAGTCCTGCCCCCATGGCTGTAATCTCAGTTTTGGGGAGGCTGAAAACAGGAGGATCACTATGAGTCCAAGCTGCATAGCAAGACCCTGTACCAAATAAATAAGTAAATCAATAAATAAATAAATTCAAAATTGAAATTTTAGAAAACCTGTTTCCATTAATTAATATATTATCAAATCATTAATTTCCTGCAGACATCTTTGTTGTCATTCATTTTATATACTTAAATATTTCAGAAAACTTGGCCTTTTGGGCCAGGGAGATGGCTCAGTGGAATAAGCGCTTCCCTGGCAAGCGCAAGGGCCTGAGTTCAACCCCCAGTTCTGCCAAAAAAAAAAAAAAAAAAGAAAAAAAAGAAAAAAGAAAAGAAAAGAATGAAAGAAAACTTGGCCTTTTATAAGACTTTCCCAGGTGGGGTACTTTGGCTACCTTTGGCTTATTTGTATATATCATACTGGATTGAAGGTGGGGTGTGTATGAGATGCTATGTCACACTATGTTATACTGTAGTGTACTGCAACACACTGGGCTAACAAATCTCAGCATCTTTTGGGGGAAGGGAGCTGGAAATTGGACCTCAAGCTTTTGCACTGAGCTACGTCCCAATCCTTCATTTTTTATTTTGGAACAGGTTCTTGCTAAGTTGCTATATTGCCCAGGCTAGGCTTGAACTTGGAATCCTCCTGCCTTGGGATTATGAATATATGCCACCACACTCAGTTTATATTTGACTTTCAGAAAATGTCCTACCTTGACTAAATCCATTGCTAATCATCTGTAGAGAAGTACAGATTTGTTTGCACTTCTACTGTAGACACTGTGTCATCCACTGTAGACACAGCTCACCAAAATGTGGGCTGAGCCTATGGTTACAGGCAGCTGTGGAAGAGGGGCTGTCATTTACCCTTCCTTCTTCTTGTCCTGGGTCTTCTTACCTGTGCACTTGAGGGAGTCAGAGGTCCTGGGGCTCGGGCATGGGATTCTCTCCAACAAAAACATGACAGTTACTCTACTTCATTAACCCATTTTTTATTTATTTATTTATTTATTTATTTATTTATTTATTTTGGCAGTACCAGGGATTAAACTCAGGCCCTTGCGCTTGCCAGGGAAGCGCTTATTCAACTGAGCCATCTTGGGCCAGGGAGATGGCTCAGTAGGACAAGCACTTGACTGGCAAACACAAGGATCTGAGTTCAATCCCCGGTTCTGCCAAAAAAAAAAGAATATCAACTGAGCCATCTCCCCGGCCCCCATGTTTTGTTAACACATAAACACACACACACACACACACACACACACACACACACACACCAGACATTTTTACAAATGACACAGCCAGTGCAGCTGTGGCCTGCTTACTATCAGGAGAAAAATCAAACAAACAAATTTTAACTCTTTATTTTATTTATTTATTTATTTATTTTTGCAGAACCGGGGATTGAACTCAGTCCCTTGTGCTTGCCAGTGAAGCACTTATTCCACTGAGCCATCTCCCCAGCCCCAACTCTTTAAAATTGAGTTAACCTCAAATCCCTTTATTAACTAAAATTATTCAGTTAATTAAAATATCTTATAGTATCAGACACTTAAAATTCATTGTACCTCAATCTTATTATTATTATTATTATTATTATTATTTTGTTGTTGTTGTTGAACTCAGGCCCTTGTGCTTGCCAGGCAAGCACTTATTCTACTGAGCTATCTCCTCGGCCCCCGGTCCCTCAATCTTGATTCAGTAAAGTTTCACTTAAAATATTGTATTTTTTAACTTAAGCATACTAATGATTTTGAATTAACTAAAAAGCTTTTAAAATAATCTGTACTGCATTAGCAACAGCAACAAAAAGCTTAAAAACCTTACGATCATCTCCATTCTTACTTTAAAAGAAAAATCTAGTCAATTAAGTCAGGCACAGTGACACACACTTCTAATTCCAGCAGTAAAGGAGGCTGAGCCAGGAGAATCACAAGTTCAAGCCCAGCCTGGGCAACTTAATGACTCAGTGAGTCCCTGTTCCAAATTTTTAAAAATTTTAAAAAGGCTTGAGAGGAGGCCCTGGCTTCAGTACCCAATACACAAAAAGAAAAATCTAGAAAACCAGGAATAGAGGGGGAATTTCTTTAAATAAATAAAAAAGGAAATTACTGAAAGAATTTCCTTTAAAATCAGGACCAAGGAAAGAATGTCTGCTGTGATCACTCTTGTTCAGTACTGCAGCCAGGAGGTCTGAGAAGCCAGGTGAGAAGCCACAGGCCTATAACCCCTGGCACCTGGGAGGCTGAGGACGGAGGAGGGAGGATTGCAAGGTAGGGCCCCTGGGCGACACAGCAAGACCAGAGGCCTTAGCCACTACACGGATCAGTGCCGGGTGAGGCCGCTCAGTTTTCTTTCTGCTTCACACGTCCGGGAGAGGGAGCTAACCTACCAATAACAATGGGTCTTTCCCCTCCCAAACAAACAAAGCCCCAAGACAAGCCGAAGCGAAAAGGAGCATCCCTGGGAGACAGTGCTTTGCGCTGCTCAGCATCTTGCTCCTGCCATCCTGCCCACCGCCAGCTGCCAGCCACCGGACAAGAAGCCTGGAAGTTCAGGTCAGGCGCTGGACCCAGCTGCTCTGGATGGCTGTGTCAGTGGAGGACGGGGGGCGGAGGGGGACACCCCAGCAGTCCTTTAATAAGATGACCCCAGAGGGGAGCTTGGGTTTTCCCCCACCTACTGGCCAAGAGGCAGCTGTTCTCTCCGCAGTGTCCCAGTGTTCAAGGAATCTACTGAACACCAAAGGTATATGTAAGACCCAGATGCTTGTAATGTGAGAAGTGACCCAAAGGACATCAGTACCGCTGGGATTACCTCACCAGGATTTTGAGTCATCTACAAATGCTTCAGTGAACAGTAAGAACATGTTGGAAACAAAGGAAAAACAAAACGAAACTCTGCAACGAAGTACAATGTATAGGGAAGAACTGAGTGTAAATTTTAGAATAAGAAATAGGATAACAATCAAACATTACAAAACCTGCTGTAGATGGGATCGGTGGTAGGAGGGAGAAGATGAAGAATGACTGAGTTGGAAGATAGAGCAATATAAATGGTCCTCACTGAACAGCAGAGAGAAAACTGGGGCAGAAGGTCTCAGGGTCCTGTGGGACTCTAATAAAAACCTGACATTTGTGTCAGCACAGTCCCCAGAGGGAAGAGTGAGGAGGGGCTGAAAAAAGGGTTGCAGGTTTAATGTCCAAGACTGTCCACTGGACAAAAAACACAAATCTACAGATTCAAGAAGCTAAGTGAATTCCAACAGGATAAACCTAAAGAAATCCAGGTCAAGAAACATCACAGTCAAACTTCTGGAAACTTTACTGCATCAAAAGACATTACAGCAAAGTACAAAGACCAGGTACAGAACAGGGAAAATATTTAAAAATCATATTCCAATAAGTTTATTATTCAGAATATCCAAAGAATAACTCAACAAAAAGATACAGGGCATCTGGATGCAGCAGTGCATGTTTGTAATCCCAGCTACTTGGAAGGGGAGACATGAGGATCGAAAATTTGAGCCCAGCCCGGGTAGCCTAGTGAAAGCTTGTCTCAGACTAAAAATGAAGAAAAGCTGAGATGTGTATCAATAGTAGACGGCTTGCCCAGCATGTAGGGTGCTCCAGGTGCTCGTCCCCAGTACTGCAGCCCCACCCCCCAAAACACCACCCCTCCCCAGCCCAACCCAACCCAATCCAAACAAAACAAAATACTATCTAAAAGTGGGCAAATGAGAAGCCTCAGGAGTTTAATGGATAAAGCACTGGCCTTCTAAAAATGGGCAAAGGATTTGAAAGTCATTTCTACACAGAAGAGGGATGTCCAAACAACAAGCATGTGAAAAGATTTTTAACAACATTAATCAGGGAGGAAGTACAAATCAAAACCATGATGAGATACCACTTCACACCTACTAGGATGGCTAATTTTTTTTAAGGAAAACAAACATGGGTGAGGAAGTGGGGTAAGTGGAACCCTCATACACTGCTGATGGGAATAAAAATAGTTCTGCCACTGTGGAAAACAAGCTGGCAGTTCCTCAAAAAGTTAAACATATGGGGCCGGGGAGATGGCTCAGTAGAGTAAGTGCTTGTTTGGCAAGTGCAAGGGCCTGAGTTCAATCCCCAGTTCTGCAAGAAGGAAGAAGAGGTGAATAAGCTGTGTATATGCGCATGCCCATGAATTGCAAGGGGTGAAGTACCGACACAAATCCATGGGACAGTGTGGTCACCTCCAAAACTTAGTGCTAAATGAAGCCAGATGTAAAGTGTCACTTATTGAATGATTCCACAGATATGAAATATTCAGAAAAGGTAGCTCCATTGAAGCAAAAAGCAGATTTGTAGTTGTAGGGGTGGTAGAGTAGGCAGCAGGTTGGGGGTCAGCTGCTCATGCGTACTAAGTTTTATTTGGGGATGATGAAAAAAAAATATATATATATATCCTTGTAATATAATATCCTTTTAATTTTTTGTGGTCTCCCCGCACTGATTTCCATAGTGCTTGTACCAGTTTACATTCCAACCAACAATGCAGAAGAGTTCCTCGTTCCTCACATCCTCACCAGCATTGTTACTATTTAATTTTTTTTAAAAGCCTTTATTTATTTATGTGTGTGTGTGTGTGTGTGTGTGTGTATGTGCGCTCAGCCAACTCAGCCCACCAGGAGGCAGGGCTGGCTGGCATGTGGTGCTGGGGGATTGAACCGCGGTCCCTCTGCTTTGTTAAACTTGTTCTAAGTAGGTGCTTTAGACCACTGAGCCATCTCACCAGCCCACTATTTAATTTTTTGATGACGACCCTTATGTCTGGGGTAAGATGGCATCGCAGTGGAGTTTTATTTGTATTTCTCTAATAGACAAATAGGGAGTAGGGAGAAGTTCAAATAGCTCCCCAAGTTATCTATTTTATTGTTTGCAAAATGTTTTAAGATAAACGCTAATTTGTTTCATTTATACAACCAGTTTCTTTTTTTCATTGAAAAGAAAGTTTTGTCCTTTTAGTTGTCTGTTTTGTCTTTGCAGAAAGAATCCTTTTGTTTATTACTTCTATCTGACTAACATTTTGGCCATTTTTTAAAGATTACAGTACACAGTATATAGGGCGGGCCAGTAAGTTCAGTGGATTAAAGCATCTGCAAGCAGGTGCAGGGACCGGGGGCTTGATCCCCAGCCTGCCGTGCCGGCCCCACCACTGGGGGGTGCTGAGACAGCACTTGAGACTGGGCGTGGTGGCACATGCTTGTAATCCCAGCTCTTGGGAGGCTGTAAACAGGCAGATCCCTATGACTCTGATCTAATAGTGAGACCCTGAACACCCTGTAGACCCTTCCCTAAAATATAAAAAATAAAAATATACAATACACAGTATATTAGCAATTTTTGTTTTCTAATTATTTTGTTACATCAATCTCCGGTACTGCAAAAAAAAAAAAAAATTTGGTACAAAGTTTGGGTTTTTTCATAATAGCAAGAACAGTGTTTTTATATTTTCTTTATCAATATCTTCTTGTACTACATCAAAGTTAAAAATTAAACGAGTTGTGTTTATTTCAAACAATTTTAGTTAAAAGATTAATCTGTCATGAAACATTTTGTTATATACTGCTATATATGAATCATTTTATAGTTTCTGCCTCATATAACAGCCAATATAAATGATAATGTTAACAAGAACACCTTAGTGATATGCTAGGAAATTAGGAAGCTTGTAGAGATTATCATGGAACTAAGAGTATAGAATAATATAGTGTAGAATAGCAAAAGTAAAATTTCATTTCTGTGTTTCTTAAAATTTTATTTCTATTTTATTATTTATTTATCTTTTGTATTTTAGGGAAGGGTCTACAGGGTGTTGAGACTACTAAATCGGACTCATAGTGATCCAGCTGTTTACAGCCACCCAAGAGCTGGGATTACAGGCATGTGCCGCCAAGCCCAGTCTCAATTGCCCATCTCAGCACACCCTGTGGGCAGGACTGGCATTGCAGGTCTGGGGATCAAACCTCCTGGCCCCTGTGCCTGCTTGCAGGGGCTTTAATCTGCTGAGCTATTTGGTTGGCTCTTTTTTTTATTTTAAAGAGACCAAAAATAAAAAAACAAATAAATAAAATACAGAATTTCAAAACAAGATGATAGGAAATTAACAATGGGTATTGCATTGCATATTGTTTTTTTAAAAGTATTTGCTCAGATTACCAGGTACAGGTGTGTAAAATTTACCAAACAACATAAGCACTAACTCTTCCTTTCAATGAACTAATAGAAATTAGTAGTACATTATCTTAGCTCTCTTGTGTATATATACATTTCTTTTCCCCCTTCATTCTTTTCTCTTTTCCATCCTCAGCTATAAAGAAAGATAGGGGCCGGGGAGATGGCTCAGTGGAATAAGTGCTTCCCTGGCAAGCGCAAGGGCCTGAGTTCAATCCCTGGTTCCGCAAAAAAAAAAAAAAAAAAAAAAGAAAGAAAGAAAGATAAACTTGAGATTTTTAGGTAAATGGATGCAACTAGAGACCAGACTCATAAATGAAATAAATCAGAATCACATGTGTAAACATCGTATTATCTCCCATGTGTAAGAAACTGAAAGCTCCAAAACGTATAATAAATACTGTGAAAGGGAAAGAAACTGCTCAAGTTATGTTTCTTGTTTTTTTCTTTTTTTTTTAAGTTATGTTTCATAAAAGAAAATGTTTTGGAACTGGGATAATGTGAATGATTTTACAGCATTGTGAACACACTGTCATTTTTTTTTGTTTGTTTTTTTTATAAATGTATTTGTTGTTTTTTTTTTAATTGTGTGTGTGTGTGTGTGTGGCCAGCTCAGCCCACCAGGGGGCTGGGCTGGCTGGCATGTGGTGCTGGGGGATTGAACCGCGGTCCCCGTGCCTTGCTAAGCCTGTTCCAAGTAGGTGCTCTAGACCACTGAGCCATCTCACCAGCCCGAACACACTGTCATTGAACTGATTTTATGTTGCATGAATTTTTTCACAAATATTGTGATTCTTGTCATTGTACTTTGTTTATGGGTATCATCATGTTTGTATTCTAAGGAAATAAAAACTGAAATTTTGGGGGAATGTGTAAAAAATCATGATGTCTGAAATTTATCTCTAACAGTTCAGGAGGCAAGTAGAACAAAGTATAAAACAAATGTGGGGAAATTTTAACAATTAGTAAATCTGGATGAAGCCCGTACAGGAATTCTTTCCTGGGAAAGTTCCAAGGATTTGAAATTATTTTGAAATAAGAACTCCAAAAAGGAGAACATTCTTTACAAAGCACCAAGCCTCTTGTGTGGTGGCTCCCATCTGTCATCCTAGCACTCACAAGGCCGAGGCACAGGGTAAATGTGAGTTCAAGGCCAGCCTGGGCTACATGGTGAACTCAAGGCCAGCCTGCATTATACAGCAAGACCCTGTCTCAAAAAATAAATAAAATAAAAATAAAAGGCCCCAAGAAGAGAGTGAGAAGGCTACTAGAAGACAAGTACTAGACAAGTCATTAACAAAGGCTTGGTATCCACAATGTAGAAATACTCCAATAACTTAAAAGAAAAAGGTAAGTTGTATACTAAAAATGAGCAAGAGAATGAACAGGCATTGCCCAGAGAAGAAAATACAGTTAACCAACACATTTGTAAAAAATGCCCAATTTGATTAGTAATAACAGAAGTACCAATTAGAACCATGAGATAGCATCTTATACTCATCTTATTGACAGAAATTAAGTCTGGCAAACTGAGGACAATTTTGTAGAGCATTTTAGCTTAAGCTCTTACTTTGATCCCTTCAATTCAGCAGTTTTGTGCTTAGCGACATTCGTGTAATTAAGAAATTCTCACATATGCACACTCCAGGTTACATATCACAAAGTTTCTGAGAACTTTAAATCAGGGTGAGAGAAAAACAGAGAGTTAAAGATGAGCGTTACATTCACCAGGCAGAGCACTTGCTTAGTCTTTGCGGCCCTAGGTTCAATCCCCAGCACCGGAAAACAAAACCCAAAAAACTTGGAAACAATTCAAATACCTACCAAATAGGGAATGAATAAGTATATTTTGATAATATTTATATTTAATCGTGAAAATGAATGAACTAGAACTGCAAATATTGGATGAAGCCCACACACAACACTGAGCAATAAAAGGAAGCCTCAGAAAAAAACTTAAGACTATGCTACCACTTAAATTAAAATCCAAGATGATTAAAAAAAAAAACCCAAAACTAAAGTAAACAAGAGGGAAAGAATAAGACAATTAAGAGCAGCGGTTACCTTGGGGGAAAGGAAGGGAGGGGAAAGTGATCTAAGGATACTTTGGGGTTTTCAATAGCTTTAGCAATGATTTATGCTGTCATCTCTGGGCTTGGAATCCATCTTTTCATTATAGAATTCTTTTCACTTTTATACATGCATGAGATGTTTTATTATAAAATATGAAAAAGGCATCAGATTCAAAATTGTTTTTTACTCCGCTTGGGCAAACTCCAGCTCCCCCTTTGAGTATGTGTCAGCCTACTTCCCACTGTGCTGATTGCTGTACAGTCTTAGTGTGCAAAGGTCACCATAAAGTGTGGATTGTGGACTTTCCATGGCACAGGACACATCAGAAAGGCAGCCTGTGGATCTTGTGTGAACTGATGGCCCAGCCTTTCTGTAATACCAGGAAAAGAACACTGGGGGGAGCTATCCTATCACTCTGGTAGTTTTTCCTCTCCCTTGGTCACTGGGTTGACAAGCCTTACTGCCTTGGACGCACTGAGTGCAGAGGAACTGTCTTGGACTACATATAAAAGATATAATGCAGTTAATGTATATAAGTAACACAAATTTATTAAAATATTTTTTTTATTATAACGTGTGTGTCCAATCGCAAGCCCATAGGTGACACTGGGCACGTCACGTTCCTTTCCTGCCAGTCCCTCCATCTGTAAGATGAGCCGCATGACTTCCTCCGAATAACCTTTGCTATAAGAATTCCAGGATCAATAGTTATGCAGGCTAAATCATGCCTGACTCATGAGTTGTGGTGAATGAAGCTTGGTGCTCAGGCAGTACTGAGACAACCCACGGGATGAAGCCTGGGATGTTGGCAGGCTGAAGAAGGAGGATCAAAGTTCAGGTCTTACCTGGGCAACTTAATGAGATGCTGGTTCAAACTTTTAAAAATAAAAGAGGCTGGGAATGTAGCTTAGTGGAAAAGCACCTGTGAGTTGGATCCCCAGTACCAGAAAGGGAAAACAAAAACCAACCAACCCACCCAATGAACCTTGGTTTGATCTGATGGGTTTACAACAGGAAGTAAAGACATTGCTATT
Source organism: Octodon degus (assembly GCF_000260255.1). Taxonomy (NCBI): domain Eukaryota; kingdom Metazoa; phylum Chordata; class Mammalia; order Rodentia; family Octodontidae; genus Octodon; species Octodon degus. The sequence continues at coordinate 667,388 of NW_004524707.1, forward strand.
CTCATAAGCGAATGATAACTTAGCTAAAGTCAGTATGGGTCTATTCTTAGATGAAAGGGACAAGAAAGGCGAGTTTTCTAAACAAATTCATATTTTTTCTTCAGAAGAAAAGCACATTCATCACTCAGTTTTATGAAATAATAGTTTACCTTTCTTAACATCTTGAAATTATTATAACCAGACTTTGGTTTCACCATATCTTCCTGCTGCTCTTGAATTTCAAAGATGGGGTTCTGTTATGCAGAAAGAAATCAAAATACAAGCAGTGAGATTAAGACACCCTGATTATTAGCACATCCAAACCTTCTCTCCTGGGAGGTCAATATTTTTCAGGAAGAATGTTAAATTACATTCCTGGTAAAGATGGCATTTAGCTCCCATTAACACGTGTCAAAGGTAAGAAGAAAGGGCTTATTAAGTAGTTATAAAATATATAATTTACTCCTCACATTGACCCAACTAGAATATATAAAACTCCTGTTGGGAATAAGGATGTTTTTAATTAATTAAGAAACTGTTATAAAGATGTTTAACATCACATCCTCTAAAACCTTTGTCTGCTACTCCATCTACACACTTAATTGAAGTCCTTTACTATACATTCCCCTGTCACACTGGGCTTTCAGACGGTGGCGTTGAGTAGGCCCTGCACGTGCTAATTGCAGGCCTGTGAAGTATCTTACAAGCAACAATAGAAATTGAGACACAGAAAGTAACAATCCTATTAAAGTGTTGGCACCAAGACGTTAAAACAACCTTGAATTGGCAGCCAAAAGGAGCACAGAGTGCTCCTCCCCTTCCCTGGCTTCTCCACCCGCATGCCCCGCACACCAAGGAAACAGGGCAGAGGGAACGCAGGCATGGAGGTGTCAGAAAGCCTAGGGGTGGTGCGGCAGGGCTACGCAGGGCTTGGGGGCCCAGCGTCGAAGGTTTGGAGCGGAAGCAGTGCAGGTGGCACGGAAGCTTCCGTGTGTACCGTGGCTAAAAGCAGGGTCCGGGGTTGGCCGGGAGCACATGAACTGCTGCATTCGGGGGCAAGGACGCAGCCATGGGCGTTCTGCAGAGAAAGAGGTGCTGTTGTGACTGGGAGACTGGTTACACAGAGAAGGTTAGAAAACTGGGCAAAAATGTGAATATATTGAGGCTAATGGAATCTGCAATTTGAAGATAATGGAATCATGGTCAGAAGTGATTTGCATAGGGTTAGAAAGAACCCTGAAATGTTGGATTATAATTGGAGATCAATATGAGCTCGTGAGTTTTTGTTTTATAGGTGTTTTTTTGTTTGTTTGTTTGGTGTTTTGTTGGTTTTTTTTTTTGCAGAACCAGGGATTGAACTCAGACCCTTGCGCTTGCCAGGGAAGTACTTATTCCACTGAGCCATCTCCCCGGCCCTGTTTTATAGTTTTTTGAGACAGGGTCTTACTATATAGCCTAGGCTGGCCTGGAACTCATGGTGGCCCTCCTGCCCTACCCTCCTAATGAATTTTAATGTTATATGCACACACATTCATACTATAATAGTTAGGCATATGCCTGTATTTGTGCATGCCAGAAAATACATTTATTTTCCAGCTCTACCCACCAAAAGAGCCTGGAAACACGACATCCATTAGGAATGGAGCTCACTGAAGGCCTAAACCTGGGCTTCTAAGGCTCACCCTTCAGTAAAAATTCTCCTGAGGCAAGGAAGATACAAAACAACTCTGAAACACTTTGTGCTAGGAATTTCAGACAAGGCCAAAGAATGAGAAGGTTTTGTTGAAGGATGCAATATCCATCTGGCCAAATCTGGGATAATTTAAGCATTAAAATAATATCAATGAGCACAACCCATTGAAAAAGGCAGATTAGTTCAAGTTAATATCCTTGTGTGATCGATGGAATGAGGGAGTGAATAAATGGGGAGAAGGGAAAGGCCCTCCTTAAGGTAGGAAGTCAATGAGTAAGTGTAGGACTGAGAGAAGGCCTCAGTGGGCCATTATACAGAAAGCTGATTCACCAAAGTTTGTCTCTGGATGCTAAAGGGAATAGGTTTACTTTTGCTTGTTCAGTGCTGGGCAGGAACCCAGGGCCTTGAATGTTCTAGGCAAGTGGGCTAGCACTTAGCCATGTCCTGACTCTGCTTTACACATCTTAACTCAGTCTCCACAACGTGCTCTGAGACTCAGATCACTCTTTCTTTCTTCTTCTTCTTCTTCTTCTTCTTCTTCTTCTTCTTCTTCTTCTTCTTCTTCTTCTTCTTCTTCTTCTTCTTCTTCTTCTTCTTCTTCTT
>NW_004524707.1:669762-672343 GCF_000260255.1 Octodon degus
TTCTTCTTCTTCTTCTTCTTCTTCTTCTTCTTCTTCTTCTTCTTCTTCTTCTTCTTCTTCTTCTTCTTCTTCTTTCTTCTTTCTTCTTCTTTCTTCTTCCTCTTCTTCTTCTTCTTCTTCTTCTTCTTCTTCTTCTTCTTCTTCTTCTTCTTCTTCTTCTTCTTCTTCTTCTTCTCCTTCTCCTTCTCCTTCTCCTCTTCCTCCTCCTCCTTCTCCTCCTCCTCCTCTTCCTCTTCCTCCTCCTTCTTCTCCTCACCCCTCCCCTTCCCCTTCCCCTTCTTTTCCTCCTGCTCTTCCTCCTCCTCGTTCTTTTTAAGATGATAAAGCTTTCTTGTAAAGATTCCCACAGTGACAAATGATGACACACCATCCCCTTGGGCTGGGACTCCAACTACTCAGGAAGCTAAAGGAGTTTGAGACCAACCGTGACAAACCAATGAGGCCTATCTCATAAAAAATAAAAAACAAAAAAGCTACTAAAAGGGCTGGAAACATAACTCAGTGCAAAATCCCTGAGTTCACCTTCCCATTAAAAAAAAATCCTATGCAAGCTATGATGGTCCTCATTAACATGTTGGGGTGTTGGAAAGGGGTTTCGTTGTTGTTTTAGTACATGTGCTGCTGAAGCAAGCCCTGGTTGTTGTTTTAAGATAGGGTCCTTGAACTTACAGTGATCCTCCGGCCTCAAACTCCCAAGTGCTAGGATTACAGTCATGTGTCACCATACCTGGCTTGATCCTCATCTTTAAAATACATCCCATACTCTGGTTTCTCTTCATATTGTATAAAATACATCCTTTTGCAGCATCTAAGTAATAGCGTTCCCCTCTCGCATTGCCAGGAAGAGCTGTTGGCTGACCACCCTTCTGGATAGAAATGGGGTGCTTTACTCATTGACTTTTTGGATTGTGTTGGTAGGGGAGAAAGCACATTGTGTAACTTGTTGCCTCCAGCCTAAGTTGCTAAAGTATATCCTCTAGTAATTCTTTCAGTGAAGGTACAGAGAAATAAATCTCTTGAATTCATCAAAATTAAAAGTGTCTTTGCTTTTCCTTCAGTCTGCCGGGATACTGGATTTGGGGCCAGAAGCCTTCCTCCTGCAGGGCTCCACCAACATCATCCCACCAACTCGTGGCATCCAGCATGCTCAGCAATAAAGTCTGCTGTTAGCAGGATTCTTGTCTCCTCAGAGACGATTTCTCTCTCAGGAAGCCCTCAGGATTTTCTTTCTCACGGCAACTCCAGAACATCACCAACACATGTCTGGGAGTGAGTCTTCTTTCACAGATTGTGCTGGGGTTTGATGAGTACTGACAGCTTCAAAAGGAGTGCTTCTGTGGCTCTGAAAGTTTTCTTCATTATTATCCTTAAATCCTCTGCTCTGTTTTCTTTTGTATCTTTTTCTAGAATGCCTATCAAACAGATATTGGAGATTCTGTATCTATTGTCTTTGACTTGTAGCTTTTCTTTATTTATCAGCTGTTGAGACATTTTCATTGTATCCTTAAGTATTTCTTCCATTTGATCATCTAGATTATTCATTCTTTCCTCAAGTGTACCTACTCTGCTAAACAGATCAACTACTAAATTTTTAATTTCTAAAACATTATATGTGGCATTTCCTTTCATTCTTAATCTCCTCTGTATCTCTCTGAAAATGCCGATCATTCTTCTGAAGTCCTCTTCTGTTTCCTGGATTAGTTCTTCTTCTTCTTCTTCTTCGGAACTGGGGATTGATCTCAGACCCTTGTGCTTACCAGGGAAGCGCTTATTCTACTGAGCCATCTCTCCGGCCCCAGTTCTGCTTCTTTGGATATCAGCTCTTCTATTTGCAGTTTTGCGTCTCTCTTTGCTTTCCCTAAAAACTTTGTGATTCCCAATATAGTACTCAGATTTATGAATGAATGCTTGAAAAATCAGCCTCAGAACTGCTCTCTAGTGATTTTGAGAGAGGGAGGGGTCAACTGCAAGGTTAGACAGGGCAACTCAATTCTTTGACCTCCAGAAGCAACTGTTTTCTTCCTCGGTGTTGCGTGCCCCCTATAGCTTCAACTTTTCCTCTTCCCCAACTGAATAAGGGTAGGCAAGCTCTTTGTACCACACTGCAACCTCCCCTCCCTCTGTGTGCGGGTTTCCTTCTCCATCCTGCTCGTTCTCCTCGTCCTCTTCTTCCATTCCTGAATTTTCATCTTCCCCCTGCTCATCCTCCATCTCAGAGTTTCCTTCTCCTTCCTCTTCTGTCTCTGAGTTTTCTCCTCCCTCTATCTTTTCTTCTTCCTCCATTCCTGAGTTTGCTTCTCCCTCCTCCTCTAGCCAAAAGGCCTCCTGCTCCTCCATCTTGGGACTGTCCCTTCTTTTCTATCCAGAAGATACTGTGCTCTTTTTCTCTGGCCTACCACCTTGTTCACTTCTTTAATGAAGAATAAATTTAAGCCTTCCTGGCCCCCCTTTGAGGCTCTTACAGGGTTAGCCTCTTTTCTTTGCATCCCGTATTGTCTTTCTCCTTGGGATAAGTTTTTTTCTTTCCTTCCTTCCTTCCTTCCTTCCTTCCTTCCTTCCTTCCTTCCTTCCTTCCTTCCTT
>NW_004524707.1:672443-717862 GCF_000260255.1 Octodon degus
TTCTTTCTTTCTTTCTTTCTTTCTTTCTTTCTTTCTTTCTTTCTTTCTTTCTTCTTTCTTTCTTTCTTTTCCAGAACCAGGGATTTAACTCAGGCCCTTACACTTGCCAGGCAAGCACTTATTCTACTGAGCTATCTCCTCAGCCCCAAGATGAGTTTTCATTCTGTGGGAGAACACCTGTCAGCAAATCTTTCAAGAAAGCCTTTTGTTTAGTAAATTTTCTAATTCTCTGCAGGTCTGAAAATGTCTTTTTTCACCATCATGTTTAAATGCTAGCTCAATCTTGCATAGACATCTAGGGTAAAAATCATCTTCTCCAAAAATATTAAGGATCTGACCCCATTGCTTTTTGACTTCTAGTGTTGCTGATGAAATCTGCAGTGAGGGTGAGGAAGGCCCGTTCATCTGTGAATGGCTTTTCTTCTTTATTCTTCAAGTCCTCAAGGTTTTTGTCTCTTCCATTTCTTTTGCTAGCTTGCACTCTCCCTCTCTTGCACCCCTCCCTCTCTCAAAATCACTAGAGAGAAGTTCTGAGGCTGATTTTTCTGTTCTCTCGTTCCAGAACTTCTATCTGAAGAGCCGGCCACATAGCTCAGTGGGTTAAAGCATCTGCAAGAAGGTGCAGGGGCCAGGGACTCAATCCTCAGGCCTGCTGTGCCGGCCCTGCCCCTGGGGCACGCTAAGACAGCAATTGACACTGGGCACGGTGGCACACACCTGTAATCCCAGCTCTTGGGAGGCTGTAAACAGGTGGATCACTATGAGTCCAACCTATGCAGTGAGACCCTGTAGATCCTATAGATCCTTCCCTAAAATAAAAAAAAAAAAAAAGTGTTCTCTAGAACTTCTATCTGGACGCCATGATTTTTTGTAAAGCTTGTTACCATCACTTTACTGCACAAGGATCCTCCCCCTTTTTTAAATTTGTAATTTGAGGTAATTTCTTGTCTTAGCTCCCATTGTGATTTTTACCTTTTCTACTTTGTTACTCAATCCATCCAGCTTTGTTTTCAAGAACTCAAATGTAGGGGCCGGGGAGATGGTTCAGTGGAATAAGTGCTTCCCTGGCAAGTGCAAGGGCCTGAGTTCAATCCCCAGTTCCACCAAAAAAAAAAAAAAAAAAAAGAAAAAAGAAAAAAGAACTCAGAGATATTCTTATCACCCTTTTTTAAATGTATTTAGTACAGGGTCTACAGGTTCTCACTATACAGATTGGACTCAGTGATTCTCCTGTTTTCAGTTTCCCAAGCACTGGGATTACAGGCGCGCACACCATGCCCAGTCTCAGTCGTGGTCTCAGTGTGCCCCTGGGGCAGGGCTGGCATGGCACGTGGGGGATCAAACCCCGGCCCCTGCTTCTGCCTAAGCAGGTGCTTTAGTCCACTGAGCTATCTGGCAGGCCCTCTCATTACCTTCTAACAAGTCTTGGCTCCCCAAATCCAGGACTGGGCTCTTGTTTTGTCAGCATCTATGAATGCCTTCTCCACTTTTCTCCTCTCTCCACCTCCAGGACACTTTTCCTGTTCCTTTGCCCATCTTGCCAACTTGGATCAGAGCTGGAATTGTGGCTGTGTTGTCAAAGGTGGACTGTTTTCTTCTCTTGAAGAGTAAATTTGTTCTTGTACACTGAGGAGACTCTAGAAATTCAAACTTTTGAAAATGTTATCTGCTGTGCATTGGCCTGAGGGAGCTGCCCTGAGCAGGAGAACATGTCCACCCTGCAGCTGGCTTAACACCAGTGCTGAGTGCCCAGTGCTGGGACAGCTCAGCATGAGGCCCGCAGATTAAGTGATGGGAGGGGGGCTCAGGAAACTATTATAATCCTTATTTATGGATAAGAACTAAGACATGACAAGGTAGAAGGTCCTGATCCAGTGAGAAGCAGAGCTGGGATTGAACCCACAGAGGCTGAATCTAGGCTCTAGTTTTGCTTGTATCCAGAGCTCATTTGTTACTTTCTAGAGGAAGGAAATCACACCACCTTCTGGACTCACTTTCTCCTTCAAGAGGGTCTAGCCAGACTGGGGATGATGCTCAGTGGAAGAAAGCTTGCCAACATGTGTGAGGCTCTGGGTTCCATCCCCAGCATGAAGGAGGAGGAGAAAAGGGGTGAGAAGAGAAGAGAAAAAGACAAAGAGAAGAAGAAAAATGTCCTGCTATCAAACATGAATGACCCACAGGCAGAGCGAGGTGGAAGCTCTGCTATGACCGTTCTCTGTCGTCATTAATTTGCTGTAAAATAAGCGCTGGCTCTCGAGAGAATGCAGTAAGGTCTGTCTATGGAACAAAGCATATGACATCGGAAAGGAAGGCATTCAGAGAGGACAAAAGGTGTAGCCAATGGAGAGAGGCTGCCACCACTGCTACCGCCAAAGCCTGGATTGATTAAAGGCAGACAACTCTATAGGATGAGTTTTTAGCTTACTTTCCATAACCTAGAGCAAAAGCTTTGGGACAGAAGGAGGCTGGTTGAAAAAGCAGATTCCTGGGCCCAGACACACAGAAGGTCCTTTGAGGAATTCTAGCTGAATGTGAGGATAGATAGCAAATGAGGAAGAGCATTCAGGCTGGAGGAAGAGAAGGAACTGAGTTCCTGGCAACAAAGAGCGTGCTGTCCCTGGGAGAGACAAGGAAACACCCAGATGGGGCCAGGAGGGCTCAGGAGGCTCTGGAGCAGCTTCCTTCCTCTGGCACTGGGTGTGGCAGCCCTCCCTTCCAAGGTGGGACTCTTCAATGCTTGGAGCTGCTGCAAACCCAGAGTCACCCTGTATCCCTGCTTGTAGGGTGGTCTGAGTTCACTCTTCTTGTCCAGCATCCTTTTCAGCTCATGTCCCTTTCCTTCTCAAAAGCACCCTCATCGGATGATACATTGCAGGGTCACCTGACTCAAAGCCCAGTTCAAGGTCTTGAGTATGCTAAGCAAGCACTCGTATCAAATCATGTCCCCAGTCCTGACCTGGCTTTCTGAGTGTTTTTGTTTTGTTTTGTTTTTTTAGCCAAACCAGGGATTGAACTCAAGCCCTTGTGCTTGCCAGGCAAGTGCTTATTCTAGTGAGCCATCTTCCCGGCCCCCTGAGTGGTCTTAATGACTAAATTCAATAGGCTGTGCATGTGATTTAATAAAATATGCTTATACAGTGTCATTAAACAGGATCAGGAAATTGACATGGCCCAATTCTTAGTCACTTCTATTCCACTAGAAACCTACTAAAATGGGGGAAAGAGGGTGTTTTGGAAAAATGCAAATATTATCAAGAAAGGCACTTAGAAGACTGTTAGGTCCAGACCATTGCTCTTAAGTAATTAAAGTCTATAGTGTAAGACAAATGTCTCAATAAACACACTTTCTACTGCCTTTTACATGGAAATTTAAATGCTTATTTACATTTACTTTCAGATTTAAAATTGAACAGATGTCTTGGGGTCCTTGTAAGAATCAAAATGGCTTAAATAAATCCTTCATATCAAAAGATTTTATGCCATAACAAACTTTCTATTTAATTCTATTGCCAATTCAAAATATTGATGTGGTTTTATTTCAGGTTTATGTAAAGCAGTGACTGAAGGGTACTGGTTCCACTTGATACATTTTAAACACTCAGGTTGATTTTTCTACTCTCAACCTCTTTGCAGGAACTAGACAAAAGGGTTTTCTGCGGAACTGAGACTTACTGAATGGGAAGGACTCCTTTAATGATGCATTAAAATCCTTTTAGAAAATTTGATATGCTATCAAAATTACTTCATCAAATCTGAATTATGTTTAAATGGGAAGCTAATGCGACAGCATTTTGTGGCAGTATTTACCTGGATTTCTTTTCATTACTTGAATGCTGCAGGCAGCTTAAATACTAGAACAAATTTGCAAACCAAGCTACTGTCACCAGAGCTGTTTGGTAGGTGGGAGGGTGGGTAAACTGGGGGCCTGTGACAGTTAATGAATATGGTAAAATGCCACATTTAAAGGCATTCACATGAGTGGCCTTTGAGACATTCCTTAAGAAAAATCACAGGATTTTAACAGGGGGGAAAGATAGGTGAGGCAGAAGAAGAGGGAGAATTCTAGGCTTGTAGAAGAATTGGGGTGAAGGAGCATGGGGAGAAAGTGCAGAGGCACACGGGGGATTGGTGGCGGGGCAGTGGCTGAGTGACAGGAAGATGGGGTTCCAGGAAACGCTGGTGTGTCCTCGGACACAGACTTGGTTTGCCTCTTTGTTGAAAATCTCTGGGCAAATAAAGGAGCGACATTAAGACTCTTTGTGAAGAGTTGAAGTGGAATTGGGAAAAGCTGGAAACAGGCCATTTAGGAAGATTTTGCAATAGTTCAAACAAAATTTTTAAAAAGCATTATGGATACAAGCTAGCTTAGCAGCGGTGGGAAAAAGAAAGGCTGAATGCCTTTTGGGGTTTGTTTCATTTTGCAGTGCAGGGGATCAGCCCCAGGGCCCTGAACAAATCTCACCAACTGATTGACTTGAGAGAGCTAGAAGATTAGTATAGCACACTCTCAGGTGTGTCTGCGTCGGCCCTGTGCTGTGACTTGGGGGCTATGTCTGGCCCCTGACCCCTTGCTCCCTGGCTCTTCCTCTGCTCTGCTTCCTGGCTGGGTGAGCCACTTTCTGCCCTCTACCATGATGTTTTTTGTCTTGGACTGAAACTGAGCCAGAATAAACCTTTTCTCCTATGAGTTGCATATGTCAGGCACTGTGTTCCGGCCACAGATAACTGATCAATGCACCGAATTACACCTCCAGCTCTAACCATAGTTGAAATCCCTAGGTCCAGGCACTGCTCACGTGAGAGAATTACTTCTGGGAATCACTGAGTAGCTAGCTCAGGATTGCTTGGAGTCTTTGGGGTTAGACAGCGGGCAGATGGTGAAGCCATAAGAGATGGGCTAAAAGGTCTTCTGTGCAATGGGCTGTGCGTGAGTCTTCTGGGGGCCAGGGGCGGAATGCTACGATTTGTGTCTAGGTGTTCCCCAAAAGCCTCATGCAGTCATCATGATTAGTTCATAATCCTATGCTGGGATTATGGGTGTGAGTGCTACACCCACCCTGGGGCAGATAGCCTGAATGCATTGTAAAGAAAGGAGAGAGGCTTGCTCTCTGCTTGCCCTCTGCGTGCTGCTGCTCCTTTTTTGCTCTTGCTGCTTTGCTGTTTTCCACTGACATGAACAACTGCCCTCTACCATGTGCCACTGCCTTGGAGCCAGCGGATTATGGGCTAAAACCTTCACAAACTGTGAACTAAATAAAACCTTCTTCAATTTCTTTCTTTCTTTTTTTTGGCAGAACCGGGGATTGAACTCAGGCCCTTGTGCTTGCCAGGGAAGCGCTTATTCCACTGAGCCATCTCCCCAGCCCTTTTTCTTTTTCAAAAAATGTATTTAGTACAGGGTCTACAGGGTGCACATGGTCTCACTATGTAGATCAGACTTGTAGTGATCCTCCTGTTTTCAGCCTCCTAAGCATTGGGATTACAAGTGTACACCACCACGTTTAGTCTCAACTACAGTCTCAGTGCGCCCCGGGGGTAGGGCTGGCACGGCTTGTGGTGCTAGGGATCAAGCCTCTGGTCCCTGCGCTCTGCCTAAGCAGGCGCTCCTTTCTTAATTTTGGATACTGGGTATTTTATCCCAGCAATGAAAAGAAAGTAACTGAGACACTATAATGATAAAGAGACCACAAAGGCAGGCTTGAGCTGTGTGAAAATGTACTTCCTCCTGGCTGTTTCCCTGAGTTCAAGGTATCCAGGGAGGACAAGTATAAATTCATCTATATCATCTACAAAATATTTATGATCATGAGTCACCACTTACTGGGTGAATTCGAGAGAGAGAAGAAAGAAGTTGTAGAGAGAGAAGGAAAAGAAGTCCCAGGGTGGGCGTGGAGGGAATCAAGACAGTGGTGATGATAAGGGAATAACCTGGAGCTCCAAGAGGAGGGGCTGAAGGCAGAGGTCTCAGGCATACGGATGCATAGAGGACAAGAGAAAGAGTCAGAAAGGAAACATGGCGAAGAACAGAATAGAGATTGAGTGACGGTGGAGTGCTTAAAAATGTCAAAGGTATCAGAAATTATGAGAGACAACAGCCATAAAAGAAAAAGCCCAGCTCACTCTGTACAAGGAGCTCCAAGCACGTTGGGAGGTGAGTCCTGCTGGTAACTGTGCTGGGAGGCTTACACCTATCACCTGACTTCTCCAGGCAGGCACCGAGAGTAGGGGCTGTGGCCTCACCCCAAGAACTTGGCCTCCTGCCTCCATACAGTGGGGGAGTGGAAGCCAGAGATCAACCTCCGGGAAAGAGAGGAGGGTAGAGACTCACATCTATTCTATAAAACCCAGCTCAGCACTATGTGGGAGTGTGAATCTGTGATGGGGAGCGGGGTAGAAAAGGAGGGTAGAGGCAGGAGGAGCAGGGTGGCAGCTCTTTTGAAGGAACCATGCCCTCTTATTCTGGGTTCTCTTCTGGAACATGAAAATTGTTTCACAAAACAGAAGCCTATGTTCAAGTGGTTGTTTGTTTTGGTTTTTTTTTTGCTTTTCACTTTTGTCTTAGGTTCTGGGGATCGAAGACGGGGTTGCACTCTGACTGAGCTGCATCCCAGCCCTTTTTATTTTGAGGCAGAGTCCTGCTAAGTTGTTCAGGGAGGCCTCACACATGTTACCCTCCTGCCTCAGGCTTCCGATTAGCTGGGGTTAGAGGCATGCTCCCCCATATCCATTTCAAATGATTTTCTTGAAAGAAGAATTTAATCACTCTAACAGAATGAAATGATAGTTGCCTTTCTTTTTTTTTTTTTTTAATTTATCTCTCTGTGTGTGTGTGTGTGTGTGTGTGTGTGTGGCCAGCTCAGCCCACCAGGGGGCGGGGCTGGCTGGCATGTGGTGCTGGGGGATTGAACTGCGGTCCCTGTGCTTTGCTAAGCTTGTTCTAAGTAGGTGCTTTAGACCACTGAGCCATCTCTCCAGCCCCTGCCTTTCTTAATATACATGAAAGATGCTATTTCCCATTTTCAATATTAGAATTCAGTATTAGAATTGTACATACTTTTTTGGAATCCTTGCTTTTTTCTGTGGAGAATATGAGATTTCCTTTCAGAGTGATATTAAGCTCTGGATCATGGGAAACAAAAGGAAAATAGGCCATGAGAACATACAAGCCCACCAAAGAAATAAACACCAAGCACTGGGGTGAGGTCTCACAGTCACAGGGTGTCTCACAATCACAGGGCACTTCCATGAAGGGAAAGAAAGCTACAGCACCCTTCTGAAGGAAAAGACCCTCTCAGGACGCCTCTAGGAGCAATGCAGAGCTGGCTGCTCATGGGTGGCTGTGTGTGTGTGTGTGTGTGTGTGTGTGTGTGTGTGTGTGTGTAACTGGGGCTTGAACTCAGGCCCTTGCGCTTGCCAGGGAAACGCTTATTCTACTGAGCTATCTCCCCAGCCCCTCATGGGTGGATTTTGCACACACCTCCTTGTCCCTATACACTCACTATGGGCTCCACATAGTCCCAAATGGAAGGACAAGGCAGGGAGATTTTCTCCAGCTCTGTACAAAAAACACCCAGGAGAAAAAAGGCCAGAGCTATGCTCACACTTTACCACTAGAGGGGAATCAGCCACTTTGGTTGGTGTGTTTGTGCTTGGTTTTGGAGCGCTGGGTGGGGGGTCAAACTTGGAGCCTCCCACTAGCCAGAGAAGCACTCTACCACTACATCTCATCTGCAGCCCTACTGTGGGAGGTATTATGATCAACGTGGAGGATTCATGTGCTATTGCACCTTCAGCATGGCTTTCCATGGGGAGATTTCTTTCTTTTTTTTTTTTTTTTTTTTTTTTTTGGTGGAACTGGGGATTGAACTCAGGCTATTGCGCTTGCCAGGCAGCGCTTATTCCACTGAACCATCTCCCTGGCCCTATTTATTTCTTTAGAGACAGGTTCTCACTATGTAGCCCAGGCTGGCCTCGAACTCAGAAATCTTCCATCTTTAGCCTCTGAAGTGCTGGGATTGGAAGCACTAGCATGCCATCACACCCCAAAATGGGGAGATTTCAAATGAGCTTTCCATATGAACAATATGTGGGAGCTGGGGATAATAGTGCATGTTTGTAATCCCAGCACTCTGGGAGGCTGAGGCAGGAGATTTTCAAGCTAAAGCCTGGCCTGAATAAATTAGTGAGGTTTTTTTGTTTTGTTTTGTTTTTGTTTTTTTGTTTTTTTTTTTTTTTCAGAACCAGGGGTTGAACTCAGGCCCTTGTGCTTGCCAGGCAAGCACTTATTCTACTGAGCCATCTCCCCGGCCCCAAATTAGTGAGATCTTGTCTCAAAATAAGTACATAAATAAGCAAGAGAAGGGACTGGGAATGTAGTTTGCTGTGAAGGCCCTGGATTCAATCCCCATTATCATGGGGGAGGGGGTGGAAAGAGATTAGATAATAAAAGTGTTGCCACTGTCCAAACAATGGGTGAAAATAAGAAAACTGAAACACTCTGTTTGGATGACCCAAGGCTCGTCCACAGGCCTAGCGCTCCCTGTCCCCACCCCGCCATTGCTTCCCCACCCCAGAATTAAATGGTTTGGTGAAATGCTCAAGGCTGGATTTCTGACCTCACCCCCTCAGTTCCGTTTCAACCCCTCCATCCAAATGGCTCCAGGGGTTCTGACATTCTTCCGATGAGCAAATCCGAGTGCATGGCTCAGACCACGCTTGGACAGCCAGGCCTTCTGCTTCAAACAAACACTGGCCACTGATAGCAAGGACTGCATGACAAAGGTGTGGCTGAAAGGGAATCTTCACTGCTACCTGGTGGCCCATAGCTAGGGACCAAAAAGTGGATGTGGGTGGACACAGTGACAAAGCTCATGAACTAAAAGGCCAATTTTCTCCCAACCCCAGCACAAATGCACCTGTGGGGGGACTGCAAGTAAGGACCCAGGGAGTCTGCGCCTGAGACAGTCCCAATGTAGCTCTGCTGTGACCTGAGTCCTGGGAAGAGATCCTGAGGCAGGTCCCATCCCTTGCACTGTTTTCCAAGAAAGCCAGGTAGGGGACAAGATTTGGGATATGTTCAATACCCAGGAGGGACGTGGGATTGCCACTTCACCCTGTGACACCACTGTACTAACTGTCCTACTCAGAGGCTAGTGCATCTGTCCCAGATCCTCACTGTCCTTTTCAAATGAGTCCAGCGATACCTAACCCTTGGGGATGGCTTTATCACCAATCCCAGGATTACAGGAGAATTTCCAAAGGCCACTTATACTGTTGAACTTCTGACATGAACTATTTCACAGATTAAATGTGATCCAAAATGTAATGTGTTCATCCTCACAATAGATATTATGAGTGAAGGGTAGAGTATGTGGTCGAAAAGGTACAATTTGAGAGCCAGAGCCGGGTTCTAATCTCAGTTCTGTCACTTCCATTCCATGAACATAATACATACTGAATTCTTGCTGTGTGCATGGTATTGCTCTAGTTGTTAGCAGAGGATGGTGAGGAGGACAGACGGCCTTGCTCTTCAGGGCACTTCCTGTGTGTGCTTATCTACTGAGCTACACGATGGGCCTATCACTTCACCTCATGGAGCTCCAGCTAAGGGTTTTGAGGGTTCCATGAGATAATTTAATGTACACCAGGCCCAGAATACGTGAGTGGCCTTCACGGAATGTCATTTCACTATGGCTCATAGAGGATTCCTGGTCACTATCTGTGAGGAATAAAAACACTAGCATATGCTGTGGGAATCTCCAAGGCCATCCTCCAGAGCTCTGAAGCCAGAAACCACTGAAGGAGAATGGTGCTCCTAGGGCCAGGGCCGCTATTTAAAAAAAAAAGCCCAGGGACTTAAGACACTGCTCCCACCATGTACTCTGTGACACAAAAGGAACCAGCAGCCGTCAGCTTCCACGTAAATCAGGAAGGCAGTTGGCACAGGAGGGGCTCCGGAGGTAGAGGCTGGTCCATGTTTCTTAATAGACATGAAATCATTTAATCCGAAGAAAATAATGATCAAATGTATTGATTGAGACAAAGTGGAGGAAGAGACCTCAAAGGAAGTCTGAAATTTATCTGTAGGAACTTCTGCTTTTAAGAAATCAATATATATCTGGCTCTAATTAGTTAAAGGATACACAAATTGACCAATCCTTCCCCTAACTTCCAACCCAACTGAGTCTCTGGGATGAACACAGACATGGAATTTCAGATTCCTTTTGCAGCCCAGGGACCTATTTTCCCTGCTCCGTGTGCAAACAGCCCACACAGCTATTTCACAGGTCAGCATGTACACTATTTAAAGCTGCATAAATCATGCCGGACAGGGTATTAATAAGTGCTAAGTTGCTATTTAGCAGCAGCTTACGACAGTACCTTCACTGTCATCGCTGTCCTTAGGTCCATCCAGCTTTCTGGGTCCATTCAGCATAGGTGGTGCACAGGGAGGTGGAACCAACAATTGCACTAACTTTTTTTCATACACTTTTCTGGTGGAAGCTGAGAAAGAACGTGGAGAACAAATTGTCCTATTTTTATATGTGATCCTATGGGATTCAGGGTATTTCATAACTCAGACTTTTTTTTTCAGTACTAGAGACTGAACCCAGAGCCCTTGCACTGAGCTACAGCTCCAACCCTATGTAGTATTCTGAGACAGGGTCTTACTAAGTCAGTTAGGCATCTAGGCTGGGCTCAAATTTGAAGTCCTTCAGCCTCAGTCTCCCAGAGTACTGGAATTATAGGTGTGTGCCATGCCTACTACCTATGACTTTTTATTTTATTTTATTTTATTTTTTTGTGGCCTGCTCAGCTGGCCCCGAGGGCAGGGCTGGCACAGCATGTGGTGGCGGGGTTCAAACTGGGGTCCCTGCGCTTACATAGGCTTGTCTAAGCAGGCGCTTTACACCACTGAGCTATCTCGCTGGCCCCTACCTATGACTTTTTAGATGAAGCAGACCTCACAGCCACTGAATTCACTTCTCTTCCACAAACAAGTGGATTAGCCACAATCTCGGGGATTGAAAATATTTTAGAACAAGATAGGCATCATTGTACACCCTGCAGTATGTTTTGGGAATATAGATAATAAACATACACACAGGTAAGTAGTTAATACAGAGTCCATACTAAAGGCAAAAGAAGCTAATATAATAAAGAGTAGTAGTTTCTTCACTATTAAAAATAAACAATCCCTTCTCTCTGCCACCATACTTATTAAACTGTAAGGATCTTCCCTCTGCATGTATGGTTTTCTATTTTCCCATTCACTGGGGGATAGTGTACTGGGGATTGAATGCAGGGCCCCACACATACGAGGTACTACGCACTGAGCTACATCCTCAGCCTCCCTATTTCTATTTTCACAGCTTTTATTGTATATGCTCCCCCTCCTAAGGATTGTATGTCTTTGGAGGTAGATTGTAAATGATAAAGGAGTAGTCCCCTACGTCTGTGTATACGTACGCAGTATGGGGCCAGGTGACAATCCAAGCTTCTTCAGTTGCTTCTGCAATTCCCCGTCACTAAGACAATGCACATCCACCATGGCGATGGAAGTCTGGCCTCTTTTCTAACAGTGGAATCCTGGAAATGGCAGAACAC
Source organism: Octodon degus (assembly GCF_000260255.1). Classification (NCBI taxonomy): domain Eukaryota; kingdom Metazoa; phylum Chordata; class Mammalia; order Rodentia; family Octodontidae; genus Octodon; species Octodon degus. Next base: position 684,051 of record NW_004524707.1, read on the forward strand.
TGAATTCATTAAGACAGCCTTATGAATAAGTACTAAGACTTTACTCACTCACAAGAGGGTTTTCAAAGCCATCTCCCTACTCTTGGAGGAGCATGCTCACAAAGCATACTTCATCCCTTCTGCTGTCTTCCACCATCAAGCTCTTCGAGCATTAGTGCCCTCCATATGAAGGTTTGGGTGCTGTCACCTTACCCAGAGTTCGTTCTTCTCTACTCAGCTAATGTGAGCAAAATCTTCTGGACAAAATGAACAAATATTTCCATTACTGCTCAGGAACTCTATGTAAGACTGAGCTCCAGAAAGATAAGAAGTTAATTAAATATGAAAAAGCTGAGAGAGATCCTTTTTTAGTGAGTTAAATAAAAGTTATTTATCCCTGCCCTCCTTTTGATGACAGTACAGAGAGTACAGAGCATTCGGTTATTGCAAACAGTAGTAGTTTTCACACTTGCAATTTAACTCTGAGCATAACGAGATGGTAGTTTTTAATTAACCACCAGCAGACTTTGTAATTGCTGAATTGGCATTTGAAAAAAGTCAACTATTCATTCTCTGGCACACGAATTGATTTATATAGATTTATGCAAGTCTTGATCCAGCTTCCAAACCTCTGCAGCCTCCAGCCCAATCAGTTTTATCTCATTGATCTCTTGATCTCCCTAAAACCAAGCTCTCTACCCATCTAACAAAATTGTGAGAAAGACAGACCCATTTGTCAAGGCTTTTAACAGAGATTTTTAATTTAGGAGTTTACTTATTGTACCTCATTTCTATCACGTTTCAAGGCTTCCTAATACTGCAGTGAAAATGACCACAAGATAATTACTCAGCATAAGAGGATCTAGACCAATTTTAAGTAATGACTTTGCTTTTATTGGTGATCAATCAGTGTCCAATTAGGAAGAACACTGTATACAAGCTAGAAAAAGCCATGGCTTGTCTTATGTGGGTGTTCAAGGGCATCTAGCTAAACAGTTTCAGCTTTACAGCTCTGCTTATTTTTCTTGCACGTAGTAAGTACTTAGTAAATGCTAGTTTCTCCTTTCTAGGTGTTTGGGAAGCTGATTTAACACTTCTAGTCAACTAAGAAAAAAACCTAATCCTAGAAAGAAAAGGGGAACTGTACCTCAGCACCTCAGATGTTTTTTCTTTGCTGGTGGCTAGCTTTGGCAAATCCTGTGACATTTGTTCCTGAGAACAGCTGTCTGTTGTTTCCCCAGCTTCCCAAAAATAACCTCCAAAAGAACCCTCATCAATTTCAAGTGACACTAGACAATTGCCTAGAGGGTACACGCATATGGAAGAAAAATATTCAAATGAAATCCAACTGGATGATTAATCCACTTACCCCTTCACATGGTTATCTAAAGTCTATGCAATTGGGCTGGCTACTGAAGCCGGGTGAGTTGCACCCACAGATCTCCACTAGCAACCAAGCCCTCCTTGCTTGTTAGATATTATGGTAATCATAATACCGGCAGTGTGACATCAGTAACCCCCATAGCAACAGATTGATGTGACAATCAGATGATTAATTTAAACTAAGTTCAAACAGAAGGAAGCACTGGTCGACTTCATAGGCAGATTGCCATGAGAAAATGTCAAGAGAGGCAGGGACGTTATCATTAGGCACAGGAAGTAGGAGCTGCTACCACGCCAAGTGGTAATGGTGCCAATAAATTAGTAGGAAAAAGGAGAAGTCAAACAAACTCCAGAGTCTAGGCTAGCATAAAGGGACCCACAGTCCTAGATGGGTGATTTGGCCATGTGTTCTAGGGAAAACTGAAATGTGGAAGAAAACTCTATTAATTTGTTAAGGATTTCTTGCTAAAGAAAATAAGAATCAGGATGGAGTGCAGGTAACTGTTCACACACTGGAGAAGTCAGATGATTTGATCCTTTTCAAAGCACTTCATGTCTCTTTCAAGTCACTGGATGCTCCTGTAAGACAGCTGAGACAGATGCTGTCATCTCACTGCGATAGGTTTCTTCTTGTTGCCGCTTTATTTAGTTAAAGGAAAGATCCAGCAGAGTATTAGCTTGGGCATTTCCTGAAAGACTGCTGCAATTTTAAAAACAATTATGCAAGACAAAATGTAACTGCGAGAAAACACCATGCCAATGTGTTGATTAAACACCAAGGAGAGGAGGGAACCACGTGAAAGAGTTTAAGGGAACAGTGGCACCTGTTCTGACCTCAGCTCTGTCACTTACTGGCTGGGTGACAGGATCCAGGAAGTTACTAACCCCACTGTGTCTTGTTTCGTTCACCCATAATGGGGATGACAGCAGTACCAGGCATGCTACTGTCACAAAGGGCCAACGGATTATAACACACATAAAGGAAGCATTACATAAATGGTTTCAATTATTGTAACTAATCATGAGCCCTATCCTCGAGAAGTTTCAATATCTAGTCTCTTCTTTGGGAGGCTCCATCCCATTGACACTTCATTAAAGGACTTCAACCCTTTTAAGATCCTGGGAAAGAGCTCAGCATCTCTGGGTGGATGTCTAAGAAGGCTCCCAGGCTACCGCTCCAAAGTTACTGAATGGAGCATTCCAAACAAATGCGCAAAGCAGTGTTTACCAACACCCAAACATTGGATTCACCAAACAAAAACTTTGAAAATTGACACATTTGTTCCAATCAAAGCAAATAAATGATAGGCTTGGGTTATTAGGATGCACAAGCATTTTGTTTACATTTCCCAGAATTGCTTTCAACAGAAAAGCAACCAGCAGGTGGAACCGCTTCCATTTTAAACAGCAAGACTGCTGGGATGAAGTAGTCATTTTTCAAATATTTTCTTGCTCAGACCTCTGGGATTCAAAACAAGGCTCACTGAGAAAGAATTAAACACATGCTGGCAACCAACATCTGTGGGCCAAGCTCCCTAATATATGTAAACTATTCTGTCCGAAACTATTTTCTTAAAGATCTACCTTGTGTGTATCCATTATTCTATTATCAGCCTTATATCATTTAAGAATTCCTGTACTAAGAGCAATCCTGAAATATCTGACTTCAGAGTTTGTAGCATTTCTCTCAGTTTTATCTCTGTAGTTCTGGGCATTAGCCTGAGTTTGTTTTGTTTTGTTTTTTGGGTTTTTGTTTGTTTATTTGATTCTTATTCTCCTCAGAACCGCAAAGACATTTTATGCCATTTCTTGAGGGAAGTAAGTTTTAATTGCCAATTGACTAGGTATTCAACATGATAAGGTACCTAAATCCTGAGCGCTTCCTCCTTTCATTAAAATGTAGATCCAATTTCTCTTCCCTTAATGCCACATGCTGTTATTAAACCAAAATAACGGAAATAGCAAAAGCCAGATGTCACTTCAGTCTCAGGTTTGATGTGGGGCACAATTTCCTCTCCTAAAGTTTAATCTACCAGTTATTTAGTAACCCCATCCTTCTGAAGAATGAACAATTTAAATGTAAATGCAATTTACATAGAGGAGCAGGTAGTAGATTTGCAGTTTCAATTGCCAATAACCATTTGCAAAGGGGGAAATCAACTAAAGCAAAGATCAGCAGCTGTCAGTCTGAAGTTTTCATCATTCACCATTCTTAGATAACCTCCTCCCAAAGCCACCTGCCTCTGAGGCTCAGTTACTAAAGCAAAAGGAAGCGGAACACAATCATTTCCCCAGATATTTCAAGCTGAACTTAATACTGACTTGGGGGAAGGGAGGCAGATCTGGGTTTCTAATATTCTTTTTTTTTAATTTATTTTTTATTTATATATATTTTTGTGTGTGTGTGTGTGTGTGTGTGTGTGTGGCCAGCTCAGCCCACCAGGGGGCGGGGCTGGCTGGCATGTGGTGCTGGGGGATTGAACCGTGGTCCCTGTGCTTTGCAAAGCTTGTTCTAAGTAGGTGCTTTAGACCACTGAGCCATCTCACCAGCCCTCTAATATTCTTGATCTAAACCTGTTGTAATCACTGCTGAAATTGTTAGCTGACCAGTTCACCGCAACAAGTACTTATTCATCAGCTCCTAGCGGATAGGCATTGTGCTTGACCTAAAACAGGGAAAAATAGCAGAGAATAAAAGATGCAAAAGCCTCAGACTTTGTGTGTGTGTGTGTGTGTGTGTGTGTGTGTGTGGTACTGGGTATTGAACTCAGGACCCTGTGCTTGCCAAGCAGGCACTTATTCTACTGAGCTATCTCCCCAGCCCAGCTATAGACTTTAAAGAAGCTCATTGTTCTGTTAAGAGAAAAAAAAAATGATTAGAAGAAAATAAAGGGGCTGGTGAGATGGCTCAGTGGTCTAAAGCACCTACTTAGAACAAGCTTAGCAAAGCACAGGGACCACGGTTCAATGCCCAGCACCACATGCCAGCCAGCCCCGTCGCCTGGTGGGCTGAGCTGGCCACACACACACAAACATAAATAAATAAATTAATTAATTAAAAAAGAAAATAAAGTGTCAGCAGAGAAGCCCCAAATCAGGGTCCCTAAAGAGTCAAAGGTTTCAATAAGATTGAGACTTCAGCATGGTCAACAGTGTGTCATAAAACCAGGGGTTGGATGTAGACAGCTGTGGAGTGTGAGAAGCCAGGAGAGACATGAGCCAGGCTGCAGAGGCGGGGCCAATTTGTGAGACATCTTAAGGAGCATGCTAAGGAGCTTGGACACGCTTGGAAGTTTTTCATCTGGAGGCAGACCTTTAGTGGGACTAAGTAGAGAATGGCTCAGAGGGCAGAGGTGGCTACAGGACTACTAGGTTATCACAGCAGTGCAGAGAAGTGCTGATTCGGCCTGTGGGGGGAGGAGAGAGGAAGACGCAGGATTCATGAATGATTGAGGAGGCAGGAGAGCCAGAGCAGGGCATCTGGTTGGTGTTTCCTCTTCAATTCACTTGCATAGACACCACCTCAATACAGATCCTTTGTCTCAGCCGCGAGCCTGCTTACATAAGGAGCCATATGGAGTTTGGCCTACACAGCACTGACACTTTAAAAATTAGTCTGGGCTGTTCTCTCAACTCTTGATTACCCCATGACTTGAAGGCAGCAGCAACGCAGATAATCCATAACTCGCTTCTCCTTGGCTTTAGGATTAATTACACCTTTTAGAGCAAATTTGCCTTCCTAATTAATCTTTCTCAGACTGATATTAAAATTAACTAACACTCGCTCACCCCCCCCCACCCAGTTGGGCAGGGGAAGGGGAATAGGGCAAGCTGAGCACGGGGGAAGCTAACGGAAGTGAAATTCACTTTGGACTGACTGCGGAGGCAGAGCGGGGCTTGGCTCTGCTGCAAATACTAGGCTCCAGCTCTTCAGGACCGGACCCCTGAGCACCAGCTATGTGCCAGCCACCCAGCTACGACTGAAGATGAGAGCCGAAGCTCCCACTGCTGGCTTCAACGCGGTGCCATGCATGTTCCACTAGAAGCATTGTCCCTGGAAGAGAATAAGCATGAACAAGGTTAATGGAGAAAACAGCCTCCATTTGTATCTCTCACTCACTGCCTCTGTCATCCCAAGCCTTGGCTTTCCCACCTATAAAACAAAAATAGGAATGATTATACTCTGGAGCCAGAGAGATAGCTCAAAGGCATAAGCACCTACCTGGCAAGCACAAGGATCAGAGTTCAATCCCTGGCCCCACAGGCCGTGTGATCTTGGCCCTGGATGCCCAGGCATGCCAATGCAGGCGCTGTGGTGTATACCTGTAATCCCAGCACTTGGGAGATTGAGCCAGGAGGATTTCTGTAAATTCAAGACCAGCTTGGAGGCTACAAAAGTGAGCACAAGGGGCCTGGGGAGATGGCTCAGTGGAATAAGTGCTTCCCTGGCAAGTACAAGGGCCTGAGTTCAATCCCCGGTTCCACCAGAAAAAAAAAGTGAGCACAAGACCTTCCTGAACTGCATAGTGAGACCCTGTCTGAAAAAAAAAAAAAAAGGAATAATTATATTCCTCATAGACTTATGGAAAACTGAATTAGAGCAGCTCAGGGGCTTAACTCACTGCATCCATTGTACATGGTAAGTGCTCGCAAGGATGGGCTGAGAGTGAGGCTCCAGAGGCACCTTGGGGGCAGGAGGGTACCCTGCTGGGATGCTTACTTCCATCATCATTTAGTTTTGTAGCCCACCCCTTACCTGGGAACCCAGGCAAATTCAAAGCAGCTCCTCTTCATTAACAGGCCAGGGACCTATTTTTTTCTCAAAGGCTATGTGAAGAGGACACGCCACAGGGATGGGTTTACAGCAGCAAGAGGAGAGCTCTCCCACTCAGAGCACTCTCTTTTAATGAGAGATGAAACAACCCAAATGACAAGGTGTGGGGGACATCGCTTCCATCCTTTTGAAACCAGGAAAAACAACACTTAAAGGACACTCCATACCACAGAAAATTGGAAAACAGCCACAGACAAATAATAAAAGTAGAAGCAAAAGAAGGTTGAAAAGGTTGCACCATCAAGTGGAGAAGAAATGAGGCCGAGAGAGATGGATACCCTGAAGGCCTATGTATTTCCTGCATCTAGTGGAGGACCTCCGGTTTGACCGGCAGTCTAATAGCATGTGAAAACTAGTCAATTCCATACCCATAAAGTGAAATCCAAATAACAGCTCCAGAGAACTGTAACCATTCCTGGTACTAGGAAGAAGCATGGGTGTTTTCTGAACATCCTAGGTGTGGAAAGCAACTAGGTGACCAGCACTGGGGAGGATGAAAACCCGACAGAGGGGGGACAACAAAGAACTCATTGGGCACACTGAGGAACTATTTGGCCACATCCTATGGACACAGTGGGAACCGCTGAAGGTTTTACAGAGGTTTTTGCTTCTACAATTTTCAAACAATGAAAATATTTTCAGAAAAGAAAGTGTAATGGCTGGAGATACAGTTCAGTGGCATAAACACCTGCCTGGCAAGCACAATGTCCTGAATTTGATCCCAGGTACTGTGAAAGAAAGAAAGAAAGAAAGAAAGAAAGAAAGAAAGAAAGAAAGAAAGAAAGAAAGAAAGAAAGAAAAGAAAGAGAAAGGCCCTCACCCTGCTTCAACAACTGCAAACCTTTAGCCAATCCTGTCACCAAAGCGCTTTGACAGGAGGACTGGCATGATGACATTTATGGCTAAGAAAGATCCCTCTACCTGCTGTGGAGCAGATGGTAAGGATAGTGCAGGACTGAGTATAGGGCTATCATTAGGTTGCAGCAAAACATTCATTCACTTGTTCATTTGTTCATTATTTCCTGAGTCCTGCACATGCCTAGCACTGTTCATGGTGCTGTGGATTCAGGGTGACTAAAGCCCCTGAGGTTCCTGGTCCCTGGGTAGGAGGAGAAGCAGGCAAAGAGGCAAATGGAGTGAGCTAGAGAGTTCCAGGTGTGATAGCAAGTGGGGATTAGTAGTAGAGACTGGGGAGCCTGGCTTACATTGGGTGGCGAGGGAGGGCCATGTCCCGTGCTCCTAGAACAGCATGGAAGTTGGGTGGGCTGGAGCAGATGGGTCTGGGGAGGCCAGGAGAGGGGATAAGCTTAGGCTAAGGTGGTAACAGTGGGCATGAGGAGAGGACAGTGGGAGAGAGATCTAGGAGATAGACTCAACAGGATTGGATGATGGATGGGAGATGCGACGGACAGTGGGCTGACAAAAGATTTCTGGCTTGAATATCTCAGTAGAGATGCCCTTCTTGGTGTATGGGGAAAAGTCCAGACTACCATGTGGGTCCCCTTCCAGCTTCTCAAGAGAGACCCTGGGAGAGGAAGTTTCTGCCACTAGGCCCTATTAAGAATCCAACTACTAATCAAGTGGTGGGTTGGCCCACTGCCTAGGGCAATTCCAAGTGATCGTAAACCACTGCCACCAACTCATCTCTAGTTTTGGTTGCCTAGAGCATTCCCAAAGACACTTCTGAATTGAGTTTCATTTGCTCAGGCAATGGGGAGTTGAAGGAGATGCTGTGACTATTAACCATGGCCTTGGGGAGAGGGTGGGTATATGGAGGCTGACCAAAGAAATACGGTGGATTTTCAAAGACTGAGCTTGTCGTGACAGAAGAAGAGGTCTTCTAAGTTAGGTCAATGTGTCAGGTCATTTTGTGGCTCTGTTCATCCATTGCCTCAGAGGGGGCTCAGCCTCAGAAGGCTTGAAGTTTAAAAGGACCAGGATTTGGGTGGGAGGCAACACACCGGCCTCAAGGGAAGTCTAGAATGAGAACATTCATTATACTGTCACTTGGTGACTTTTGCATGGTGGGCAGATTTATTAGAAGAGACATAAAAGGTGGCATTTGGAGATAGCAGGAATGGAGAGAAGGAAGAGACCCCAAACTCAGTCTAAACTGATCGGAGTGGCTAGCACAGGCGCCTGTCTCCATAAATGACTCCACTTGCCTTAGCCTGCTTTTTAGCTTCTGTATTATCTGTCCTTGCCGCACTTGGCCCTAGAAGGGCATACATCTCAGCTGTCTATTTCGGTGTGGTTTTGGGGGGAGGGACGGACATTTGGGGTCATTGTCTGGGAATGAATCCTGGACAGCAGGAGGCTGCGGCTCTCACTCTCCTCCCTGTCATCTGTCACCCAGATAGGGCAGCCGGCAGTGAGGCTGTGGACTGCCTAATGAAGACAGAGAGGTGGTTCCGGCTGTGCCCAGGTGCCGCTTCCCCATTAACAGAGGTGACATTCCAAAAGACGACTCATTACAGAGCAGACATGGGACAGGGCTGGGACACATATTGATAGCAGTAGGGCCAGCCAGCGTCTGTCTCAAATCCCTTTGCCCCTGAGCAAGCGAGAGAGAGAGAGAGAGAGAGAGAGAGAGAGAGAGAGAGAGAGAGAGAGAGAGAGGCATCCGAAGTGAAGTGTCAACCCCGCAGGTCCCTCACTTTACAAAGAAAAATGAATTCTTGCCTCCCCCGTCATTGAGGACAAGTCCGTCTCTGCTGTGTGCAGACCTGAGGGTTTTTAGCTTCAGGTCTATCCCAGGTGGCCAGCTCCCAAAGAATCTGTTTATTCCCTCCTAGGAGGGCTGGCAGTGTTGTTGGCTGGGGGGACAGGCGTGTGTGGTCCTTTAAATTAGATCTGGGGCTGAAGCCAGTGCAGCTGTTTCTTTTGAGACTTGGAAATGGGCCTCAGTGTGCAGCTAGGAGGTGAGGAGGGCTCTAGAGAACTGCCAGAGGCAGGGGCAGCACGTGAAGAGCAGGCGCTATCTAAAGCTGTCCAGAAGAGTGAAGAAGTCAGCTCCCTCTGGCATGGGATGTGTGTTCGCTTGCTTCAGGAGGAACCTGCGTGGCCAAAAGAAGACAGTCCTTCCCCACCACACACCCCCCCCAACCGGGGCAGGCACCCCAGGCCCGCGAGGCCCGGTGCGCAAGCGCCAACCCCTCCGCAGCGGGGCGCCCCCGCCCCCGCGCCACTCGGTTTTAAACCCGCAGCAGACGGAACTCGACTTAAAAATAACTATTTTGACAGTTCTGATGTAAATATGTGAGTGACGCGTGGGGTTGTTTTTCCTTCACACTTCCCTCCCCCTCACTCCGTACCCCAGCCCCCAACTCGGCTGCGATGATGGGACAGCGCCCCCTGCAGGATGCTCCCAAAATTGCAAAGGAGGAAGCGACTGGGCTGCGGAGCACACAGCCAGTTTGGAGCAGCCAGGTGAGGACACTCCCAGTTCACTGCACTTCAGGGAAAATGTATTTATACACCATGGCTTGTCTATTCCCTTGCAGAGGAGGCATTGCCTAGGATGCATGTGGACTACTTTAATAAGACATTTTCAATTCTTTTTGACCCATAGGCAAGTCTCTCCTGTGTACCCAGCACTGTGATGGAAGCAATGGAATGTGAAGCCATTTGTAATTCTTCCAACTCACCTTCCGGTTAACTCGAATTGAACTCGTGCTTTGAGCCAGGCACTGGGCTAAGCGGACGTTGAGCACACACTGCCTGATCTGATCTCGCCAAAATGGCGCGAGGAGTACCTTGTCTGCATTCCCATACGGGCAGATGGAAAGCAGAGGCAGAGGCGGGGCTGCTGGAGAGGACTGGGATGAGAACCTGAGTCTTGTGCTCTGCTAGGGGAGCCAAATGAGTAAAAGGGAGAAGGCAGAGTTCAACCCACTATACAAGTAGGGAAACAGAGGCCTAGAAAACCAGGATGACCTATCTGGACACCCGTATTTTGGCTGGACCAGAGCCCGGGCCCCAGCACAGCACCTCGGAGCTATCAGCCTATGCCGCTCACCACCCTCACCTTCTGGCTGCAGGCAGTGTGGTATGAAGGGTAGGGGCAGCATGTGATATCTTTGAGGTTTCCCAATTATCTGTTTGGGAAAATGGTAGAAGGAAAAGTGTGTGTGTGTGTGTGTGTGTATGAGAGAGAGACAGATAGACACAGACAGACAGACACAGTCAGACACAGAATCTGGAGAGTGAGCAGTTGTATACAGGTATGTGTGGCAAGCATGACCTGGTCAGGCAGAGCCAAGAGGCAGGGAGTTCATACTCAGAGCTCCTAGCCACGCCTCTCCTATATGCTCTTCCTGAACTAAGGGATGCCCCAGTGCCCTTGTCCCCTTGGCCAGCAGCCTGCTGGTGCACTTGCTACATTCTTTTCCTCCTTCTAAACCAAAACCACATGCTGGGAAGGCCTCTGATGTCACTATCACCAAAGCAGTGGGACAAATGCCTGGTAGCTGCTCAGGGCTTGCTTCCTGCCTAGATTAAAAACCCCAGGGAGCAAAGTCTGAAATTCAGGAGAGGAAGCAGTAGGGAAATGTAGGCATGAGACTCCTGGAGAGGAGAGGAAGTCGGGAGCAAGGAACCCACCTGTGCCCAAGAGGCCACACACAGCACCGCAGGCCAGGTCACTGCCTGCTCTTTGCACGCACACAGCCTCGGCAGAAGTGTGTAAGTGTCGGCCCAGGGGAGCAGGGTCCCTCGGTCGGTGTGACCTGAGTATATTTTCCTCTCGGTCTTTCAGGCCCTGCTCAAATCCTCTAAGCCTGGGTCAGGGTCTCATTAGTTGCTAATTTGCCCAGACTAGGCTTGAACTTTCCATCCTCCTGGAGCTCCAGAATGCTAGGATTACAGGTGCGTGCCACTAGCCTGGCTAAATTATTCTTCTTCATATTAGGTGATCTTATAGCATCTTTCCCTCCTTGTAAGCTTGCAAACTCCCCTGTGTTTCATCAGTGGTCCTGAGAAACCGAAGAAGAGGTCTTTATTCTATGAAATATCATGTAAGAACACAGGCTTATCCTGTAGTCCTGAACCATCTTCCCTGCCCCCACTCCTGCCAGTTTTAACTTGTTCCTGGGATATGAAGCAGGAGGCTTGGTTTCCCTCAATTTATAGAAAGCACAAATGAGGCGGTGAGCTGCAGGGGTCCAGGGTGTCCCCCAAAGGCGTCTCCCAGGCCCCATCACCTCATTTATGTCTACACCCCGACTCCTCCCCATCCCAGGCTCCACTCCCCCTCCTCTCTGCAGAGTTGTTGGAAACAAATGTTTAGCTTCTGCTGCGGTGTATTCCAGTGTGAAATAAACACGGATGCCCCATCCGCCCTGACAGCATAATTCATTTACTGCAAAGGGATATAATAAAGTCTGTTTATTACAGCAATTAACAGAGCAGTGTTTGTCGGCATGCTTTTCAGTGGCGACCAGAAAAGTGCTTACTCCAGGTGCACAGATTTGAGAAACCAGGCAACTTGAGCCAAATGAAACCAATTATGAGGCTTAGTAAATGGGTCTCAGCCACCCCCAGGAACATTAACCATCCAGAATTCAGCTTGGCGGAGGTAGAACCTCAATGCAGGGGTTAACAAGGTATGGATTGCTGCTCTATTGGATTAAAATATGCACCTGTCTTCAGGTCATGTCTTGTGGATGTACATGTAATGTACTCCCCAACCCAGCCACCCCAGGTGCTAGGTTCAAATCTCACTGACCTACTCAGGAGCAAGTGTGGGGGGAACATTAGCACCATAGACTCTCAGGGGTTCCTTGTCACTGCAAATGAAGTGGGGACATAGGATGAGGACCAAAGGCTGAACCAGGAAAAAAAGAGAAAGAACAGTGCTAAGCTATCTTTTGTTAAACATTGTCTTTGAGGGCATCAAGAGCTCAAGCTCTAGGCTGGGACTGCAGCTCAGTCGTAGAGCTCTTGCTACCATGTGTAAGGCCCTGGGTTTGATCCCAGCACCACAATAGAAGGGGAGGACCTCAAGAACCTAGAGGGAACAGAGCTGTCTAGGGCAGGTGGCATCTGCTTTCCAGCCTGGAGCATTTATAGTGTCTTGCTTTGGGTAGAAAGCCTGGACAGGAGCCAGGGAGATGGCTCAGTGGAATAAGCACTTCCCTGGCAAGCACAAGGACCTGAGTTCAATCCCTGGTTCTGCCCCTCCCCCCAAAAAAAAGAAAGAAAGCCTGGACAAAGGCGTGTAGCCAGTTGTCCCAGTTCTTTGGTGGAGAAACAGAAGGAAATCTTGGTTTAGGTTCACCAGTGATGTCAAGTGTACCTGGTTGCTAATTAACCAAACTTAGTTCTCTACTCCTTTTCCAGAAGTGGAAGTTGGTTATACCAACACAACATTCCTTAGAACCAGGTTTGGTTTCCGAGAAGGACAGAAGCCCCTGCATCATGGCTGGATGGGGACATCCCAAGCTTAGGGCAGCCCTTCATAGTTTCTCTACAGTGCCTCCCAGGGCAACCATGGGAGTTTTCATCTCCCAGCAACATGAACCTGGGTGTCCAAGCTGGCTAGCAAGCCAAGACTCAGAAGTGTAGAGACAAAACCCTGTCAAACAGATCCCCATGACTGAGGGGTGACTTAGAAGGTTCCCCTTTCTGGGAGATAGTCCTGTGTTGAGGATTGAGGGCAGAAGGCAGCCTGGCCTCTCTGGAACAGAGAAAGTCAGTGCTTTGAGCATCATGAACAACGGGATAAAAATAGCAGTGTTGTCATGGCAACAGAGCTGGGAGAGTCCTGAGGATCTGTCTGGGTCCTGCCATCTCCCCCTCTTGTGCCTTCTTCCTGCCCCTTGGATAGAACACAGGAATGAGCTGAGGGAAGAGGCAGGGCTGCCCCAGAGAAAAGGGAGACAGCAGCAGCCCACTAGAAAACCCTCAAATTCTAGAGCCTAGGGGTTTCTGCTAGATCCCAGGCTTCCCAGATCTGGGGGCTCCTGACTTGTGGAATTTCTTGTGCTACATAATGAGTTCTTCCAGGGATGCCCTGGGCAGCTCTCACCTCACCCTTCTGGCAGATGTCTGACCTTCTGGGCTTCTCTGTGAAAAGACAGGGTTTCTGTTTTCTCTTCCGACTCTGTGGTTCTGACCTTATGAGAATTTAGCAGAGACCCAGGCAGGACTGACCAGCCAGAACAACCGCAACCACTCCAGGGATGGCCCAGGAATTAAGAGGATTCACGCAGACAAGCCAGACGCCCTGGTCCTAAACTGTTTCACAATATGGATTTGGGAAGCTGTGTTTGCACTGGGAACAGGCTGACAGCTGTCTCTTGCTTGAGTCCCAGGATGGAGTGCATTCCATCAGAACAGGTCCCATTTCTTGGTTCTTGTGCTGTTTTCTGCCCAATCTCCTGCTGGGAACAGTAGCCACCTTCAAGATGAACATCAGACTTCCCAAACCAGCCTGCCAGTAGCCCACTGCACAGAGTTCAGGGGTAGTAAAGGCCTATCTGCACTGTGAACCCAATGTCTGTCTCCAAAAGTCCAAGTCATATCTGGGTACATCCGATGCAAGGAGCTCTTATGATGTGTGTCTTCTTGTGAGGTAGAGAAGGAGTGGGACTTGGTGCCACCTTGGTGTGGAGGAGGCTGGGAGGGAAGCAACTGCCATGGATAGGAGTCAGCCATGAGCAGCACTGGGGACCTGAAGTTGTCCACGCAAGATGGTCATCAGCTCTTCCTACATTCAGCACACACTGGAAAGGGCGCACATTCATTCTCTACACAGGTGAGTTCTGGCCTGAGGCACTTCCCCTTGCAGAGGGCAGGGGAGACTTCTATCAGCTCAAAGATGGGTGTGCAGGCAGGTATACAGAAGCCCAGAGCCCTAGGGGTTACATAAAGGACAGGGTGCTGGCCCTTGAGATCCAGTCTAAATCTCAAACATCTGCATGTGGTAATGAGAAAGAAGGATGGGAGAGAAGGAAAGAACACAAAAGTGGCACCTATGGTGGCCTAGATAGGGCCTAGAGCCAGAGTCCAGGGCATCAGACTTTGCTGGGCCTCGCTATGGGAGGGAAGAGAGGAGACATGGGTCCCAAGTGTGGGAGGATTCCCATGAAAGCTCTGCAAACTTGCTTTCCCTCTCACTCCCCCTCCATTCGCAGCTCTGTCATACCATTTCTACCCACCCTGCCCACAAATTTGCCATCGGTACAAAGCACAGCTGCTGGGGTGCAGGACACCTATAATGGCTCTGCTTCCATGACCCTGAGGCCTGCTGAGGCTCTACTTCCTAGACCCACGAGCTGTGCAATACAGCAGGACTCAGTGGACGTTAGTCCAATCCTTTATAGCTGAACTATGGCCCGAGGAGCACACGGTCACAGGGTGTAGAGCATCTACACAGAGCTGGATGGAGCCCGGCCCCTCGGCTTGGGGCTCTCTGCACTGCACATACCTCTTCATGAAGATTTTGATTATTGCTCATTTTATAAAAATAACAATCTCCCTGTATGTGTCCATGGACCCATGCGCTCCATTCCAAGAGGCTCTTCCCTGGGAGTGAAGGAAATGACATTCTAGGACAGGGTGGATAGGGTCTCACTGCATAGATCAGACTCGTAGTGATCCTCCTGTTTACAGCCTCCCAACTGCTGGTATTACAGACGTGCGCCACCATGCTCAGTCTCAATCACAGTCTCAGTGTGCCCCGCGGGGGGGGGGGGGGGGGTACAGGGCCAGCACGGCAGGCCTGGGAATCCAACTCCCCCTGGCCCATGTGTCTGCCTAAGCAGGTGCTTTAATCCGCTGAGCCTGGAAATGACATTTTAAAGTCAGCAACCTGAGATAAGAGGTCCCTTGGGGCTCATGGACCAGGGTCCTAGGCAACACGCAAGTCACAAGGACCCCAAGCACCATTTTTGTTTCCTTGTCCTGCATTTAAGAGCCCATGGCCCAAGAGGGGGATGGGCATAGGAAGTCCCCTCTTTAGGGATGGGGATGCTAGGCCTCCTAACTTTTTTTTTTTTGCGGAACTGGGGATTGAACTCAGGCCCTTGTGCTTTCCAGGGAAGCACTTATTCTACTGAGCTGTTTCCCTGGCCCCCCCTCCTACCTTCTTCAAGAAAAAGGTGGGGCCGTGCAGCAAAAACAAACAGAAGGCCCCCACCCCTACCATATAATCATCTACCTGTGCATCCCACCTCTAGAGCAATCTCTAGAAAAGGACCATGGGTAGCCTTCAGCTGGGCAGGAATTTGAAACAGAAAGGGCACAATTAAGCTGGACAATGTCGTCACATACTGAATCTGTAATCTCAGCACTCTGGAGGGCTGAGGCAGATGGGTAAGTCTGAACCCATCCTGACAGCCTACTGACTTAATAAAGCCCCGTCTCAAAAAAAAAAAAAAAAAAAAAAAAAAATTGCTGGAAATACACCTCAGTGTAAAGGCCCTGGATTCAGTCCCCAGTACTGGGAGGAGGGAAGGAAGCAAAATTAGCCAACGGAATGTCTGGGAAAAAGTGAGACCCAGGGCCAGGTGGCCAGGCCCATCTGGGAAGGAGCAGCAGGCAGAGAAACCTGGGCTAGAAGTCAGAGGCCCTGGCGTGGGTGCATGCTGCGCGGGCCTTGGGCTGCTCTGGCCATTTTGAGTTTCCTCCTGCCCTGGGCCCACCCAAGGGCACAGAACTGGTAATGGGTTTCCAGTCTGCTTCCTAGGAAGCTAAAAGGAGCAAAGTCTCTATCTCCCTGAGAAGGAAACAGGAGAATAATGGGGGGTGGGCTGCTTGAAGCTGGGGCAGCCTCCTCCGTGCCATTTCTGCTGTGGCACTGGTCCCAGCCATAACCCTGCACTAGGAAGCCCTAACCTTGAGATCCTTCCCATGTTCTCATACAGATACCCAAGACAGCTAGTGTCCCTCCAGAGCCAAGGGAGCTCTCCTGGGGAAGACAGGTCTTCAGAGCCGACTCCCTGCCAAACCCTGCAACTGCCATCCCTGCCAAGGGCTCAGAGGTGCCCCTGAGGAGAGCTGTCCTTTGTCACCCTCTCTCTGCTCCAAGGGCCTCTCTCCACTCTTGACCTTTCCTCCAGGGGAGCTCTGTGGTTAGGACATAACATCCAACACCTCTGAGTCCCAGGGATACAATTTCATCCTGTATCACAGCAGTAACATCTCACAAGTCACCACTTGGGACGCATGCCCTCCAGGCGGCTCTGGCTACCCTGTCAAGGCAGCTCCCCAAAGCTTTTGTGCCCCTTTGCCTCACCCAAGGCCTCTACTGCCCATAAGGACAAAGAACCAGGGAAGATTTCTTCTGTCCCTTTCAACCCCACTGCATTGGATTGCTAAATCTTGCTGTTTCCTTGAGGGAATGACTTCTGTTTATAATTCTTTGAATATAAAAGGAAATAACAGATTGGAGGAGGCTGGAGCTGGGGGGAGGCAGGGGCAAAGGAGTTGGAAGATGGAAGAGAGAAGTCTTAAGCTGTGCTTGGGCCTCCACAAGACAACCTGGATCCCACCAAATCGCTCAAAGGACAGGAAATGCTCCCAGAGAATGTAAATTGGGCAGGCAACACTGCCAGATTCTGAGGGACAGCAAGGGGGTCCTCTGCCTGCCTCAGCTGCCCAGAGAGGCCCAGGATAGACGAATAGACCCTCCTCTCCTGGACCAGGCCATCTGTTTATGTCAGACAAGCAATTCTGTCCCTGGATGTGGGCAGGGGTACGACTGACCCTGTGCCAAAGGTCCCGGTGCAGACAAGAAAGCTGACTTGCAGAAGCACTGGAATCTGCCTGAAAGGTTTCTCTCCAAGCTCCCTTCTAGCACCTGAGGGGCCCAGGCTCAATGACAAAATGGCGGTGGGGGGCATTCTTTTGCTTCCTACGTCTTGAAAATGGGCTTTGTGTGGGAGGGAGTGGTTGAAACTGAAACTGGAAGGCTGTTGGAATGGGGACATAAGGGTAGAGGTCAAGTGAAATCCCAGAAGTCCCCCTACTCCAAGAGTTCCACTGAAGGCAGCACATGCAAGCATTAACCCCCTCTATGGCTTCTGAGAAGGGAGGGATGAGGCAGGAAGATAGGAAATAAAGGCAGGGAGGACAGTTTAGTCAGGGAAGAGGTCCCACAATCTGTTTCCTGGAAGACAGTTCCTGAGGGGTGATCCCATACCTGGGAGGCAGACCCCCACATCTGCTCTGCTGCCAGAGGTTCAGATGTCATGGAAGCAGGTTCAGGGCCAGGGCTGTGGACATAGTTCCCCCTCTCAGCATCCACCTCTTCCCCTCACCTCAAGCCCAGCCCACCTGACCCAGCAAGATGCTGAGGGGCTGAGGATTCATTCCTCAGGGCTGGCTGTGGCTGCTCCGGGTCCTGAGGCCCCATAGAGGCTCCATCCTAGGCTTGAAGCTGGCTGTCTCACATCTCCAGCCCTGGGCTGCTCCAGGTTCTCTGCCAGAGCAGCCAGCTTCCTGTTCAGCAAACAGCTCTCCTCACACAAGGCAGAAGTCTCTCCAGGGAGAAGTTACCCTTAGAAGAGCCCTGGAGCCTTCAGGGCAGGTGAAAAGCTTCAGGTCTTGGCCTGCCTGAGACTTCTGTCTCTGGAAGGCAACTTGGAGGGCTTGGGATTCCCCTTGTGTAACTAGGACCAGAGGTCTGAGGACTAGAAGCTAAAGGAGGCATGGGCGTGAGGAGGACTGGGAGGCACACAGGAGGCCAGTGCCCTCAGGGTAGCCAGCTGAGCACCGGCTAAAAGAGAATGTTCCAGAGGATCCTGCCCCAGCCTCAGCCAGGAATGGACAACCTCAGGCCTGTGACCTGCTGGGGGCTGACAAAGGGGCCCTGGTTTTGCTCACACTGCTGTTTCCCGTTCTCTGTGAACTTCCTCCTTCTTCCTCTTCATCTTGCAGAAGCCGTGGAGGCCACAGAAGCAGGCGAAAGTGAACTGGGGCATGCCCTGGGCCAGGTTGGGCAATGCTCACCAGAGGAGATCTGCAGGGAAAGGCAGGGGAGGGGCAGAAGGCAGGAAGAGAGAAGCAAGCTGGGGTTAATGTTCCCAGAATCCTATGGGCTCCCAGAAACTGCCAAGGCCCTACCTGCCACCTTACACGGGCTCAGGGAGCCATGCCACTCAATAGGAACCTCTGAAACCTCCCTGTTTCCCAGTCTGTGAGGAGCTGAGGTGGTCCATGAGAAGGCCCAGTGGCTGCCTGCCTGCTTTGTCCCTCAGCCTCCTCTCACCCACACCTGAGGCTGGGAATAGGGAGCTGGCTCATGCTCTGACTTGTGCCGCCTCACACTGGTTCAAGGTGGGGATTCCATGCACTCCTTAAGGTGTCATTCCAAGATCCAGAGGTGAGACGTTGTGGAGCCTGGAAAAACTCCTTCACCCAGCAGTCTCTACTCTGACAGCTGGAACCGAGTCACAGACTCTGCCACTCCTTAGCCATGCCAAGTTGTCTGACACCCACGGTAATCTACAGGGGACAGAGTGCGCATCTTTTGACTGCTCAGAGTAACACACAGCAAAGAGAGTTCTTTTAGCCAATGGACTATTTTATTTAGTGCTTGTGCCAGGCAAAGGGCTGGGGAAGTAGGTACAAAAGGGAGGCTTCATTTTTCTCTTAGAGACTGAGGCAGGATTTCACTCTGTGGGGCACACTGTCCTGTCTCTGGCTGACCAGAACCTCAACATGGAGTCAGGCAAAGACTGACCTGGCATCAGGCTGGGCATAGGACCCTGGCTGTGCAGCTGCGACCCTGTTTGTCCACTCGCAATCCCCCAGCCTCGCCCACCTGCGCATTCCTCTGGGTTACCTGGCTGCCCTGAGCCGGTGGCAGAGGAGCCCACAAGTCAGCTTAGGCAGGGAAGCCAGGAGCCGAGGAAGGCGGGCACCCTGCGTCCCGGGCCTGGTGGGAGGAAGAACACAGCAGCAAGGAGGTGAGTGTTGACCAACACTGAGGGAGAGGCAGGCCCAGGCTAGGGTAGAGGCTGCAGGGATGTCCCATGCCCCACATGCACGTCTTGTCCACCAAATCACTCCCTCCATAGACTCTGAGGAACCTGGCATGGCCCAGGTGGTGGCCCTCTGACCGTGCCCCAGGCCTGGCCAGCTCATCCCTTGAATGAACTTCCTTCATACTTCTCCAGGCAGAGCTGAGGCCCCCACCAAGCACAACACCTGTGGTGGACCTCGGTCCTGTTAGGATTGTCCCTCCCTCCCCCTCCCCCTCCTCAGCATCCCGGTAACACATCCAATAGCTGTAATTAATAGGTACAATGCACTTCCAATGGCCAGCCGGGTGGCAGGAGGCCCAGCTTGAGTCAGCATGGGTAGATAGGCTGTTATTTAATAACCTGCTTTCCAGCACCATTTACACACCCACTCTGATGGAGTATATATAGTGAGCAGAGAGCAACCTCCAGGATATATATAGTCAGAGCCAAGACACAACTACTATATTTCTAGATCCGTCTACTGCAGCTATCTCTGGGTCCCTCCCATGGCAAACCTAGAGAGAGACAGGGAACCAAGCTGAGACTTAGGCAGCCTGGGTTCCATTCCTGAGCTGTGTCACCATGGGGGAAACACTCTATCTTTCTAGCCCCTTCCACCCTCATTTCAGTATTCCAGGTTAGTCAAGGTCTAACTAACATGTAGACCCCACACCTAAAGGACTAGATGAACAAGGGGACTCTTCGCCTGGTCAGGAAAACTGGGAGCAGGCGGGTGACTGAGTCCAGCAATAGAAATGCACACTTCTGTGCTGGGGGTGTCTGTAAAGGGTCTATTAACAAAACATTTCCAAAATCGTAGAAATTGATGGGTACAATAGTTGATCTGGGGCTGGGGAGATAGCTCAATAGAATAAGTGCTTGCCTGGCAAGCACAAGATCCCGAGTTCAATCCCCAGTTCTGCAAAAAAGAAAGAAAGAAAAAGACTCTAATAGTTGATCTGGGGGACTCACAGGTAAAGCCAGGCAAATAGTTTTCACCCAAGTGAAGCAACTCATAGACTCTGGATTCAAAGATCCTCTTCCCTTTTGCCCACCCCACATTTTTTTCTTCAAAACAACAAAATGTACATTGTTCAGTGGCTGTTTCTCTTTGGAGTCCTTTGGGGAAGGTGAAAATCTGAGTGTTTTTGCTCAACCGACTACCACAGCAAAGGCTGGGGTAGGGTAGGAGAAACTAGATCTCACAGTAGAGTTGGACAGCCCATCACAGCTGAGTGGGGGCTGTGACTTGGTTGCCTCACTGTGACTCCTGGGTTGTGCTTATGTGAGCCCCCAACTCTAAGCCCCGGAAGCGGCCTGGGCTCTGTCCGTGCTGTGATCACTAAGTTAGCTCTGGAAGTAGAAGACATATGGACCAGAGAATCCCATCCCATCTTAATGTCCCTGCCTGCTCTGGGGCCCCACTCCTCCTCCCTCAGAGCCCCCACCAGTAGGCACCTGGAGACTCCCTTGGCCGGGGTGAAGGAGCCCTGACTACTCTCTTCCTGATCTTTATCCTCATACTTAAGCATCGGGCTGCAGCACCAGCTGGAGAGCCCCAGAGCATTCCGCACACATCTCCTCTCCTTGTGGCACTTCCTCTCCACCCTCCACTTCCATGCTTGTGATCCAGGAGATGTGAAGGAATGGGAAGACAGCCCCTAGAAACCCAGATATGGCAGGGGTGGAGTGGGAGCCACCGGGCAAACCTCCTGTTCCCTATCCTATCTCACCCCACTCTTGGCTCAGCTCACTGTAAGCTCTGGCCCTGACCCTGGCCCTGGCTCACCCTCTTCTCTGGCTTCTCCCCAGCTCAGGTCCAACATGGTCCCAGATCAGAGATGCTCCTTGGTATGGTCAGCCTTGTGGGAGACGAAAAGAGACACCAGGCCCCAGAGCAGCCCCTGTCCCAGCTCATCCCTTCCTTTGGCCTTCATTCCATCCTCCTCTCGGCCACTCATGCTCCGGGGAGCTCTCTGGCCCTAGCACAGGGACAAAGATGAGGCAGGGGGCTGAAGGACAAGACTGAGGTAAAGCTGGGGACCTCACATTTCTCGGTGTCTCATATTGCAGTAGTGCCCTCCATCCACGTGTGTGACAGTGAGGGTGGAAGGGCAGGAAGATAGTCACAAGTGTTGGGACTTGCAGGGAATTCTCTGACCCATTAGAGGGAAGTGTCTCTTCCACCGCACCCCTCCACACCCTCATCTCCCAAAACAGAAGTAGAGGCGCTTCCAGCAAGATGCCCCCAGCCTCCCACCCCTACCCCAGGTAATGGGCAGGAAAGAAGTAGCCCAATGAGGGGGCGCCCTCAGAACAATGCGGAGCCCTCCACCCCCTCCCCTGCGCCCTTAGCACCCCGCCTCAGTAATTAAAATATGAATTCACCTTCCCTCCCTGAGCCATTCATCACTGTGAAGGGGAGCAGCTGCAGCTTAGGAGACCGGATTTGGGGGATTAGCTCGGGTGGTGGAGCAGACACACCAGGAAAAGAATTAAAAGGAAGGGGGTGAATTGGGTTTTCTCTCCTCATCCTCCTTCTCCCTTTCTCCTGCCATCCCCGAGCCTCACAGCCCACCCCTTCCCCCAAAGTCTGGCCTCGGCAGGTTTCTGGGAACTGTAGTCTACACGGAGGTGGTGATAAACAAGAAGGCCAGGGAAGGGTGGTGGCACAAACTACAGATCCCAGGACTTCTTCCCAGAGTTGGCAGCAGCCAGGCTGGGCACAGACCTCTAGTCTGGGAAAAGCCCGAGTTCTCCTTGGAAGTTAACTCCTTCTTGGCCTGTGGAAGACTGAGCTGCCTGCTGTCCATTGGGAGCCATGCCCTCTGGGGCCTCCATGGCCTTCAGGGGCACAGCCCCTAGCTTGCCAAAACCACCCCCCCTCCTGCCTTTTCTTGCTTGCCTGCAGAGACATGGGGATAAGGAGAAGGGGAAGAAAGGGGAGGGAGGAAGGGAGGGAGGGAGAGACAGACAGACAGACAGACAAGACAGAGAGAGAAAGAAAGGAAGCACTCCCCATCCAAAACTACAGGGAGCATTTCTTAGTGGTTCTGAGTTCTGAGGTACCTGGGGGCCATCACAGCTGGGGGTGAGGTGGGGACAGCAGCTGTCTTAAGATGTCCTTGTGCCCTACCTGCATCCAGGGTTTTAGCAGAGGCTAGCCCACCTTCAGAGTCACCTACTAAACATGACAGGGAGAGGGATCACCAATGTGACAGGCAGCAGTACCCTAGGAACACCCCAATTCCCAGGGCCAGAGGGACCCCCAATAGGTTAAACTTTAGCTCCAGTCATATAAAGACACAGACTGTTTCCAAAGCTTTGCATCTAGAGAGGAGTAGGGCTTAGCAGACAAACTCATTTCTACTTAAAATGGGACAAATACCACCAGAGAGTCGTCTGCCGCTCACTGTGGTTAAACTCAGGCCCATTCTATCTGAGGACTCTAAGACACTTGGATTACTCAGAATATTTTCAGTTTCAGCAGTCTGCAGGGAGGGGATGGGACAAATGCAGTCCTCTGATCAGTATCAGGGAGAGAGGACAGGAGGCCAACTTGCCTATTCAGGACAGCCTGACAATGATGGGAAATACGTAAGTGCAAGTGCATACCTCTGCTAGGCCTGCTCCACCGTGTGATAAAAGAACGGAGAAGAGCCCCAACCTTGGATGCTCAGAAGCTCACCAGGCCTAGCCCCAGGGGGAGAGGGCTGTCTCAGGCTAACTACTCCGTGCTAAGCTTGCTGTACATGTTTTTTTCAACAGCGCTCCTCTTTTACCTTTTTCTCCCAACTCATGATTCCTTCCGCTAATTATGATTTGGTGATGCCCAAGTGCCACGGCTTCTTGGGATACTACAGAGCTGCCTTCCTGGAGATGGTCACCTGTACCCTTCTGCAGTTCGGGCCCATTCCTGGGTAGAAGAACACTAATCCAACCCAAATTTCCCATTTGGAGATTGGGAGCTAAAGGGAAACAAACCCAAAGGTGATCTTTGGAGCAGAGCAGAATATAAAATGGGTTTATTTAAGATTTACAGCCTGGGTCTGTTAAAAATGAAGAGGTGGGGGCAGGAGCCAGCCATCTCCCCTCTCAGGGAGAAAAACCAAGAGGCAAGTGAGAAACTTTGGCAAATTCTCTTCTCTGTTCCTCCCACCATCTAAGCTGGATGGGAGGGGAAACAGCCTGGATCAGCCCCAGCGAAAACCCAGCTGGCTTGGGCTTTCTTTTTCTTTCTCCTATTGTTTTGACTTTTCTCCCCTCTGCTTTTGGTGGAAAAGGAAAAATAGGGTGTCTGGAGTTGGGCCATGAGGCCAGTTCATGGACTTGCATCTCACAGGGGCCTCCTGCAGGCAGCCCCTGTTCGAACAAGCACTGCACAGGGCTGGAGCACTTTCCCATGCCCTGAATATTCCCAGCATCCTGCATGGTGTGGTAAGTGTATGGTTTGGGTTCCAGACAATCTATTTTCAAATCCCAGCTCTGGCCTTTACTTGGACACTCTCAGCTCCCCTGTGCCTCAGGATTTGCCTAACAAAGAGGACAAATAATAGATAGAGCTGTCTTAGGGATTAAATAAGCCAGGACAGGTAAGATGGTGAGAATCATGGTGCCTCCTAGGTACTTGGTAAACGCTGATTAGGGAAGTTAATGCCTCCAGGACATTATAAGTAATTTGGTTTCTGATTCCTAACACCAAATATAGTTCAGTGGCCTGTCTTAGGCTGGGGGTGGAGAAGGGGTGGGGGGTGATTCCCCTGCCACTCGAGCCAGACTGCTTGCTTTATTTCCATCTGTCGGAGTCTCCCAGGATGGCGGGGATGAAGTCAGGCAGATTTAAACGAGGTGGGAATGGAAATAGGATTAGAAAGGGAGCCAAGCAAGCTGAGCAACAGGCCCAAGGGAAGCAGTACCCAAGAGGTACTGCTCAGCTTGGGGGTGGGGTGAGAAGTTAGGGACCCCAGGCTCTGACCCTGGAGGAGTGGAGGTACTGCTTTGCTGTGTTCACTCCTGACCCCCACCCCAACTGGCTCCTGTTTCAGTCATGAAGGTTTCTTCACCAGGAAGGTTAAGGTCTCTGAGCTGATCAGAGAAGGGAGAAATTAGGCCAGTAAGCAGAGGCTGTCACTGGAGGGACTAAGCACACACCCAAGTTTTTGAGGCTCCCTGCCCCGAACTTCAGCCCCCAAATCTCTTGCTATGTACCAGGCCTCTGAAACTTGGCAAGGGGGAAACCAAGGCCTCAGCCAGTGTTGAATGCCTCCCTCCTTAGGAATCACAAGCCCGACCTCATTTCTGAGGAAGGGACCAGGTTCCAAAAGGGGAAGTGACTCGGCCAAGGTCACACAGCTCAGTCCCAGACCCAAGAGGACTAGATTCCCCGTAGGGCCCTCCCCTAGCAGCCCTCCCCCTTGTGCCCTGTGGTGGCTGGTCCCACGGGAGGTGCAGCTGTGCAGGAGGAGCTTGCCCCTCACTGTAGCCCATGGCTTTTAGCCCTACATGAATTTGGAACAGCAATCACATAGGAATGAAAAGCCATAGGCCACAGCAGAGCTGAGGGGTCCGGTAGCAGGAATCTCAAAAGGAAGCAAAGGGGGCACAGGGAGCCTCATCAACCCCCTTCTCAATCACCCTTACCCCAAACCCACCCACACTGCCTCCTTGAAGTCCTGGGCCCCCCAGGTTACATTCTCCACCAACCCACCACCTGCCTGGCCCCAAGAACACTAAAGCTACCCTAGTAATGAGTTTCCAGTTCTTGCCCTACAAAGGCCCCACACAATGGTCCTCTCTCCGGTGTGAGGAGGGGTGGCTTCCTGGCCATAAAGGACCTCCTCTACATTCCCTTAATTAGCTTCCAGCCCCCTCCCAGGGTCCCTAACTACCCCCTCCCTAGCAAATAAGGCCGGATCTTTTCAAGGCTGCTGCAAACAGCCCGAGAGGCCCCAGAGTAGACTCCCTCTTTATGAGCCTTAACCCTTTCCAGCCCAGCACAGGAAGCAAAGGGGCAAAGTGGGGCATGGGCCTAGGAATGCAGGGATGAGGGCCTCCTTCCCTTTAGAGAAGGTGTCCTCTCCAGATCCTGTTGGAGGCAGGAAATGGACCAGAGCTGAAATCCCCACATCGCAAGATTTGGGAGGTGTGCTCTGTCTGATGCCACTTTAGCTGGCAGTGGTACGGCAGTAGGCACAGATTTCTCCAGGACTAGGGTGAAGAGCTGAGTTAGAGGGATCATGGTCTCAGGGCCCTAGAAAAGATGTCCTAGATACAAGTTTCGTGTCCTCTCCCCTCTGCCACAAAGGACAACTACGGGCATCCTGTGGGCCTTGAAAAAGGGGGCCCCACATAGGCTCCTGCTCACCCAGAGTCAGGAAAGCCCCAGAGGACTCAAGACATAGCCCTGACCTCTCCCACAGAACCCCAACAGGAAGGCAGAGAGGCCTAAGGGGAGAGCAGGACCTGTCTCTGCCTAAGAGTAGCTGCCACCTCCTCCACCCTCTTACCTTATCCCAGTGTCAGGGGCAGGTTGGAGGAGGCTGCGTGGGACAGCCCTCTTTTCCCTGGATCTCCTGCACTTCCCAAAAACTGCACACACCACACACAGACACACACCTCTCAGACTTGTCCAAGTGGGCACCCGACAGCTTCCCCCCTGAACTCCGAGCCATGGGCCCCACCTAGCTGCCTGTTCTCCTTTCCTTCTCTTACGACTCCCTCCTCAAATCCCAGACCCGCGCGCTTGCAAAAGGCGGTGGGCTCCAGGCAGAACACCCTCAGTCCCTCCCGAGGCGCCCAGCCACGGGCTGGGGCCAGGGGGCTGCTCACCTGCGGACCTAGTGTGAGGCCCCCTCTCCTCGACGTCGCCCTCACAATTCCCGCAGAGCCACTTCCTGCCTGCCGGGCAGCCACTCACTCCTCCACGCACCCCGAAGCTCCACGCCCCGGGGAGGGCAGGCCGCCTCCCTCCTCCGCCCACCACTGACTGGCCCGCCGGGCTGTGCCCAACTCAACTTGACTCACTTGTGACCCGCCCCTCCCCCAGCCCAGCACGGTGGGGGCGGGGCGATCAGGTATTCCTTCAACCCTGACTTGGGCCCGGGTAACAAAGGTCTCATTGAGCCTCTGGCTGTCTGCTCGGTGAAGCACAAACCTCTTGTATCTACTCGCTTTTGATCTCACTCCCTCTGAACCGGCCGCGTATTACTCACGTCCCCCTGCCGGGCTATTGGTGTGGAGGGGCTGTTCAGTTCCCTCCCACCCTCCCCATCTCCTTTCTCTCTTTCCTTCCGCGGCCGCTCCCCTCCTGCTTTTTTATGGTTTAATTTTTGGCAGGAGACCTGAGGGAGCTCCCTGCAGGCCCTGTCTCCCGCCAGAACCCCCTCCCATCTTTACAGCCCAGTTCTTCTCCTCCTCTCCTCAGGCAGACCCAGCTCCTTGTTCCCACCACTCCCCTGCCCTGGGGACAAGGTCAGCACCAGTCTGTCCTGTTTCCTTCCTCAAAGCAGCTCCAGGCTGTCCCTCCACCCACCCTCACCTGGCCCTCCTCTAGACTCCTGGCCGTGCTGGTCCTGGCTTCTGGTCCCAGCTGCACAAAAGACCTTTGCCAGCCTGCTGGACCTAGCCCACCTGACAAGCCTCACATAACCTCTGGAAGGGGTAGTCTCTCCCCAAGGTGTTTCTGGGGCCTGAGTCTAGGGACCCCTGAAGTTGTAGAGGAAGGGGAGCCAGATGCCTCACCTCCTCCCCCTCCCACACCCCAAACTGAAATACCTACCACTCCCTGAGAAGCCCAAGGACTCACCCTTCTCACACTGGGGCCTTCCCATGACTCTTGCCTCCTCTGTGGACGCCCTAAGCCTTCTGCAGTTCTGTTGCTGATGACAGCCAGGGCACAAGGGGCCAGAGGAGCATCTGCATGCAAAGGCCACTTCACAAGGCCCTGGGACATTCTCTTGGCCTTTCTCTGTCCCTGCCCCCCAGAGCTTGAAGTTCTCTCCCAAATGCCAACAGATAATAATTCCCCTGACTCTGGAAGTCCTGCTCACCACCCCCCACAACACCACCTGCAGCCACAGGGTTCCCACCCCTCCTCCCTGGCTCTCAGGTACTCCAGCTGAGCCCAGGATTTGGGAAACTTGTCCTGCCCCAACAGAGGCCCCATTCTTTCTGCCGCAGGCTCTCATTGTCACTCATGACTCCACACATTCTTAGGCCTGTGAGAAGCACAGACTGCCACCAGCCCAGCCCTGCCCTACCCTGCCCTACCAGGTCCCTGGGCCTGTGGCAGGAGCTGCAGGAGGCTGGGCTGGGGGCAGCCAAAAGGGAGTAAAAGGAAGTGGAGTGTGAAGCAGAGGCAGAGGGATGGAACTAGGGGAGATGAGAAAGTGTCACTGTGGAAACTGTGGAAGAAGAGGAAAAAAAGACACATGGAAACATCAGAGAAATTGTACAGGAAAAAAAGGAAGGAGGCAGAGGAAAGGAGATTATACTGAGTGAAAATGATGTCATGCAAGTACCAGGTGTCAATTAATTATAATCACTTAGTAAGACAAACATTACTAGTGTTTCCATTTGGTGGATGAGAAAAACAAGGCTTACAGAGGCTCTGATTCACTTGGGCGGACACTTTTGCTCTTAGAGAAGAAGTGGAAAGAAGCCTGAGAGAGACAGAAAAAGGAGAGAGCCTGGAAAGGGACAACACTGACCTGGGGCATAGACAGGTGAGGTGGGGCACATGCAGAACCAGAAGAAGCAGGAAAGCATGAGGGAGCCTGCTGAGGAGGCACTAAGAGACCAAGTCTGAGGCATCCTAATCTCTCCTCCATTCCCTGGCCATTCATGGTGGAAAGGTGGATTTCACCTGGGGGTAGAGCAGACTCTGGTGGTTCCCCTTCCTCTCTAGGAACCAGTTCCTTAATCCTAGCACAGACTGGGGAAGCCAAATCCAAGCTGGAAACTGAAGCCCACTTTAGTGGCAAAATACTGGCCTTTCAAGGGAGCCCCTGGTCCCACAGTTCCCCTCAAGGGCAGACAATCACCCTGAATGAACCGCAGTCTACATGTGGGCCCTGGGCTTGGTGATGCTTCCAGTGGAGGATAAGCCACAGGGAGCCATCTTTGTAGGGTGAAGAATGAGGATGGGGCCAGGGAGCCGTGAGTCCTACAGGGAAGAGAAGGCACAGGGGCAGGGCCTGGATTCAGCATGTGGGCTCGGCCTAATAACAAATGGAGGAGAGCTGTGCTTCAGCAGGTGGCAGTCAGTTGCCTGCCTCGTGGACATCACACACAAGTGCACAACCATTCCAGAGTCACAGCAGACACACAAAAGGCGCTCAATAAACTGCTAGCGTAGAAGTACTGTACTTGGACATTAGATCCAGTAATCCGAAGGTCCAGCAAGACTCATGACTATACATTGGAACTGAATTCTCTCAGAGCTTTTCAGGCTACTGTACCTTTGGGAGGAACTTAGAGGCCCAGCAGATTTGCCTCTACCAGAAGCTGAAGAGGAAGCCTCTCGCCACTACTGGTCATTCTCCAACCCAGGGGATACTAAATTGGAGGCATTCTGCAATATTCTAAGGATGTTGGCTGAATGACATGTATTTACATTTCTTGAAGATATGACTGACTGACTGAATGAATGAGCTCAAAAACAAGGGCGAGATCTAGGTGCTTCTATATGTTGGGCTAGGTATGTGCTTTGCATTCCCTGAGCTATCAGGGAGGAGAGTTCCCTGAGTTGGAGCAGGCTGTGGGATGGAATAGGGAGCACAGCTGGGTAATTTGACACCACCCATGATGGTGAACTTTCAGCCCTGAAAGTTCAAAGGAGTCTTAACCAGATCCCCAGATTCAGAGCTGTGTGCATGGTTGCAGTACTGGCCACAAATGACACCAACCCAGAGCTGACAGAGAAGACCAGTTCAGGAGGACATGACAGGCTCCCATGCACAGTAAACTACAGACCAAACCAGATCAGGAGCATGCTTGCTACCAAGTAACAAGGACCTCCCTTAGTCTAGGCCACTGGTGGCCTTCGAGCACCCACAGCTCCTTGGGCCACCACTCCCCAGTAGCTGGAAGCCTAGTCTCTACACCGAAGCATGGGCCTCTCATTTAACAGCTTGGGAGCACCTGTGGGTGGGGGCAGCTGCTCCGTGGAGCGCAGGAAAGCACAGAGAGGTCCGGGATGAGTTTGCTTTTTCAAGGGGCTTTCTCCAGTTGTCCCAGGAGGCTCTGTTATTCCTGAGTTTTCCTAGGTAAAC
The DNA here is from genome assembly GCF_000260255.1 of Octodon degus. NCBI lineage: Eukaryota > Metazoa > Chordata > Mammalia > Rodentia > Octodontidae > Octodon > Octodon degus. Next base: position 713,486 of record NW_004524707.1, read on the forward strand.
AGAGGGAGCTCCCAGCCTGGCGGCTCCCAGTCCCTGTGCTCTCAGAAAGGAGCAGAGAAGGTTGGTGATGGCATTAGACAGTCGAGGTGGGGAGACCCAGAGGAAGGACAGCAACCCAGCCAGAGCCTGAGCTAGGGGTCCAGAGTCAGCCCCTACATTTGTCTCTGGTCACCCTTCAGCCTCAGCTGGGGGAGGGAGGACAGAGACGTGCTTCTGTCACTGGATCCAGCCTCCCTGGGAACAGCATCCAGGCCATAGTTCTATGTAACAGTTATACTGCTAAAGAAAATTGTAGTAACGGGTCATGGGCAAATTCACATGCATTTCAACCTGAGCAATGCATGAATATCAAAATGTTCCAAGGCTTGCTCAGGGATGAGTCTTGCTGTTTTTGTCCCATGTGCCACTCAGCTCGCCTCAAGTGATGGTAGCACAGCCTAAGGAACTACAGAACTGGGCTGTTAGCTCTCCAGGGAGCACCTCTTAAGGGAAGAGGAAGGCAGGGATGAAAGATTTGCAGGGTGCTATGGGGACCACTGCTCATTTAGTCAGCAAGCACTGGACACATGCAATGGGACAGGCATTCTGCAAGGCACCAGGAGACAGCATTCAGTAAACCATTGCTACTAACTAGGTGTTCTCGTGGGGAGACAGTCCTCACACATCTGAGTGCCTCCATGTTCCCTTCCACTGTCCAGTCTGTGATGCCTCCCTGAGGGTCTGACTAGATGTAGTGCTCTGTACTCGCTAGTCTCTGTCCTCTTCATTCCTTGAGAGAATACCCCTAGCTCCAAGGCGTCTGGGACAGTCTCTTCTTTGTGTACACACGAGAGGTGGGTCTCCCAAGGCACCCTGTAACCACTTAGAGGAAGTGTTGTCCTCTCTCTCTCTGTGTGTATGTGTGCGTGTGTGTGTGTGCATGTGCACACGCCCTCGCACACAACAGTTCTGATGGAACCCAGTGGCTTGAAAGGTAGAAGCTGTCCCCTGCCCGGTACTTCAGGAAGTCCTGGAGTGTATATGCCACCAACACTGCTCTGCAGGAGCTCTTCTTCTGGGGACAATTGCTTTCCTTCTATGTAACTGTGGGGTCCCACTGCAGCCTAAGAGAGGTGACTTCCCCTGAGAGGTTAGCCCATCCTAGGTGTAAGCTGAGCTAAGCTGTTCACTGTAGATGAAGGTATGCTGAAAAATCACCAGGGAAGATAAAATCAGACCAGAAGAATATGCTAATGAGGGTTTAGGGGAAGAGGGCAGCACCCTAGGGCTTCCAAACAGATCTATGGAATGTTAGGAGAGGCAGGTTGTCTCTCAGACACCTAAGAGCCCTCTCTTCATTGGCCAGGGCCCTTTCCCTAGGGACCCTGTCATAGGCCTTTTCTGGGATCAGCCATTCTCTGCAAAGCTGCCTCCTTGGGTCCTTACCCGATCTATGGCTCTTTTTCCTGGTGGCCCTTAGCTGCCACCTTCTTGGGTATGCAAGAACCTCACCTGGGAGGAGGAGGGAGTAGGAAGCAAGCTCAGGGTCACAATGTCCCACTAGACACTCTAGGTACAATGACTAAAGAATTCTGGGGTGTGTGTGTGTGTTATGGGGGGAAGTAGCTGGTGTCCCCTAGCCTGGAGATGTTTGCCTCTGCATTGGCTGGAGTTGGTGGTTTTGCCCAGATACAGCTTCTCTCAGCCTCCTAAGCAAGGGTCTTCTGAAGACTTGTGCTCTAAGGTTCCCTGACACCTCTGCCTTTTCCTTCTTAGTGGCAAACAAACGCACAGGTGTCACCAAGTCCTGATCCTACCCTAGTTACAGTCCCTCCCTCATGCCACCGCACAGCACGGGAGCAAAGCAAAGAGGGAAGCACTTACACCCGCTTTCACTCAGCCCTGGCAGTGTGGGACAGGGCCTGAGCTCCCTAACCCCCACCTCCCACCCTACCAGCTGCAAAATCCCTTAGAAGAACAAAGGCATTGGGGGTGGGGTGGGGGGCTACCTTTTTGCCCAACCTAGGACGAAGGTTGACGCAGCTGGAGGCAGGAAAGCACTGACTTTCAGGTGAGTGCCTGAACCCGCATTCTGGGGTACGCCTATACCACAGGAACCCCCATCATCAACTCGCCAAACCCGGGGCGGCGACGCAAGTCCTCCTCTGCCGTTCCCAGTCCCCAACCCGGCCGAGAGGTCGCCGACTCACAGCACTTTCTGCCTATTTGTTTTCGCTCAGTACTCACAGTTCAGATGCTAAGCCGGCTCCTCTCTTGCACTCACTTCCTTTGTCTCTCTCTCTCTCCCCCTCTCCCTCTCCAATCCCTCTCTTGCCTCCTTGTCTGATTTTCTGCTGTAGCTTCCAGTGGAGAAAAATAATTATTCTTCTCAATGGGTTCGCACGGGGCGCACGCACACACGCGAACGCGCGCGCGCGCGCGCACACACACACACACACACACACACACCCCGCCGTGGTACCCAATCAATGCACAAATCTTCGGGGTCCCTTTAACCTCTGCGGATGACTCCAAGAGTTAATTAGGAAACCTATTTCCGCGCGGCATAAATATGCATTAAGGTATGAAATGACAACCGATGCGCTGAACTTCAGGGAATTGGCATCAGACAGACTTCGCCTCGCCGCCCCCCACTCCTCCCATGGCCCCGCCAGTCACCTCCAAAGCCTCGAGGTTTCCCAGGCTCGCAGCGGACACCGCTAGCTCCTCAGAGTGCCCCAGAGGACCCTGGTCGCCGCGCGCAGTCACTCCTCGCGCGCCCCCGCCGACCCGGGCAGACCCTCTCGGGCGGCTCCTCCTCCACCCACCCTGCAGGCCAGGCCCAGGCCTCTGCGTGCCTCGCAAGGTTTGTATCTGGTAAGCAACTCCGCGCTCAGTGCTTGAAAGAGCCAGCGACAGTGGGACAGCTACCTGCACGCACGCCTGAGTTCTCGGGCAGACGAGAAAGACCCGGACGCGGTTCAACTCATTCGGGCAAAGCCGCCTCGCTTCGTCCCCGCGGCGGGTCCCGACCCGCACACTCATGCACTCATTTGCACACGCGCGCGCGCACAGGCACATACACTTATGCACACACACATGCACACACTGGCGTGCAGACACTCCCGCGCGCGTTCACGCCCGCACACTCAGGGTTATAACAAAGGAAGAGGGGCCAGCGCTGCCTTACTTTTCCTCCGCTTCTCCTCTCTTTTGCAGCCCCCCAGCCCCGGGGCCAGCGCGCCCTGCCCTCCCCGCCCTCTGCGCTCCCCGACGGCTGCAGGCGGCCGGCATTCCGGAGCAGCGCGTCGGAGTGGAGCGGCAACTTCGCGCCCGGGCGCTGCGCCGCGTAACCGGCGGGCGGGAGACAAAAGCTGCGGCGCCGCCGCCGGAGGCCGCGCGGCCAAGGTGTGCTCGCTAATTGTCAGGAAATGTGTGTGTGCGCGGCCGGGAGCCCGCAGGGGCGGGGTGGGGGCGGGGAGGGGGCGGCCGGCAGGAGCGGGAGAGAGGAAGAGAAGACCACCCCACCCCCAGCCCCCGGCCCCCGGCCCCCGCCACTCGCCAGCGCCGGGCACCCGAACCGGGATTAGAGAATAAATTATCTGCTCTCTTCTCATTGGGCTGTGGCTAAGGACGCCGTCGGCGGCGCCGGGCTGGGAGCTCGCCCCGCTCTTTGCATTCACCGCACAGCTCTGGCTCGCCTCGCTTCGCGGGGGCCGAGAGCTCGGGGCCTCGGCTCCAGACACCGGAGGACAACAGGCGGTCGGTCGCGCCGCCCCTCCCCCGCTCGGCCTGCTTTCCCTCCCCTCCCAATTCTCCTGGTGTCTTGGGGAAGCGGGGGCTGGGGAGAGAGGTCTAGGGGCTAGGGATCGCTGTGTCCCTCCCCCTCCCTTCTGTGTCACATCTGCTACTAGGAGAGAAAGTGGGGGGCATCTGGGGCCAGTCATCTGAGCCAAGTCACCTCAGTCAGAGGGCACATAGAGTCCTTGGGGGGTGTGGTCCCTTCAGTGACCAAGGGCGATGTCTTGGGTCCTGTCCTGCTCTCCTACCATCATCAGTGACAAAGAGAAGGCAGCAAGGATGTTTGCTTTTTTCCTCTCCAGCCTGCTCATCTTCCCCACTTCCCAGGCCCACCTGGGATCACAGCACCTTAGCTGCAGGCAAAGGGAGTCTCTGTAGGAACTCCCTGCCAAGAACTCATTCGTTCATTCATTCATTCATCTGGCAGCATGCAGGGCTGCCCTGTGCAGCATGGGCGGAGGCACAGAGGGAGGAGGCTCAGATGAGGCAGTCAAGTGAAACAAACACCAGCTGTGCTGCTATACTAAGGGTCGGTCAAGGTTTGAACCCAGAGGCAGAAATAACTCATTTGAGCCATTCTTGTTTTTTTTTTTTTTT
>NW_004524707.1:718022-726684 GCF_000260255.1 Octodon degus
TGTGGTGCTGGGGGATTGAACCGTGGTCCCTGATGCTTTGCTAAGCTTGTTCTAAGTAGGTGCTTTAGACCACTGAGCCATCTCTCCAGCCCTGAACCATTCTTGTTATACAAAATTAAGCACATCTTACAAGTCAGGCTCTGGGCTGGGCTTTGCAGATATACAGGTAAGCTGGAGGGCACAGTGCCAGTCCCCTGGAGCAGAGCTTCGTGGACAAGATGGACACTGACCCATGTATTATGAGCTCATCAGGAGATGTGGAGGTGCGTAAGCGTAATGAGGTCTCTCCATCCACTCCGGGAGAACCCAGAAAGCCTTCTCGGAGAAAATGACAGTTAAAAGATGAACAATGAATGGCTAATGGGTAGTGAAAATGGGATAGGGAGCAAAAGGAGAGTCCTAGACAGAGAGGGCCTATACAGAGGCCCGAGGCTCCTTGGCAGCTTACTGTCCACCTTACGGAGAGAGTGCTAAGGGCGCCCCACACCCCACACTATTTTAGCTCTAGACCATGTTTCGTGTAACTGGACCAAATCTACATGCTGGAGAGAAAACCCAAAATGAAGGGCATAGTTGGTGACATCCCTGCTTCAGACTTACCACTTAGCTCATGACACAGTAGATTTCATCATTCCGGGACCCTGGGGCCTCATGGAAGAAATTGTCCATTCTGTGGCCTGACTCCTTTCCATGTGCTGGGATTCTACGCCTTCCCAGCACCTCCAACTCTATTACTACTAGATTCTTACAGCCACCTTGTAAGTTAAGTTTATCTCCACTAGACACAGAGAAATTGAGTCAGCAAGGGCCAGTGACCTTCCTAGTGCCATGTACAAGGTCAGTGGCCAAGAACAGTCTGTAACTCTCCATGTCTCTGCTAGATCTCAGGTACCTGCCAGCCTCTGCAGCTCCTCTCTGTCCTCTGAGGGTAGGGGCTAGGTGATCTCCTGTCTCTGCTGGACCCTTCAGCACCTGGGACAGGGCTCAGCAACCCAGGCTCTGCCGCCAACCCTGCTATAGGGGGAGCGGCTCTACTGGAAGGGATAACGATTAAAGGGCAATTTTAGGAGCATGCCATAGCAGAAACTGGAGTAGCACTGGGCCTGCACACAGCTTGACTGGAATTGTCACCACTACTAACACACTTTGCACTGCCCTTGGCTTTCCTGAGCCATGGTTCCCTCATCTGCTGAATGGGATTCCCGACAGCCATCCCTAAGAAGGCTGGTATGAAATGGGTATGGTGGTGCATGCCAGCAATCCCAGCACTCTGGGAAGCTGAGACCAAAGGATCACAAGTTTGAATCCAGCCTTGTCAATTTAACAACTTAGCAAGCAATTGTCTCAAATTAAAATTTAAAAACAGGGCCAGGGAGATAGCTCAGCAGCATAAGCATGACTTGGCCAGCACTGGAGCTGTAGATGTGTCCTAGATGGAAACATCTTGGCTTCTCTGCAAAGTTCTTACAGAAGCAGCAGCACACACTTTCCTTAGACCTAAAGATGGCCATTCTGGCTGTGGGCTTTTGGTTTCCCCTCCTTTTCCCTTTAGCTGCCTGGCAAGTATAAGGTCCTGAGTTCAATCCCTGGTACAAATAAATAAATAAATAAATAAATAAATAAATAAATAAATATTAAATGAAATGAAAAAAACAGAAAAGGACCAGCATGAAGGCTCTGGTACTGCCCGGTACTAACCCAGTATCACCACCACCAATAAAACCTAACAAACAGGCAAACAGTCCTAAAAATGAGTGAGATATGTGTATGCATGTGTGGATTAGCTCTCAACAGTTACATGAGATAGTGGTAATAGCAGTTCTGGGAAGGGAGCTGGGGAATATGTACATGGTGCCGGTTTTTCATGATTTACCTTCTATTAGTTGTGATGTTGTATCAAGTGTGTGTATTACCTGTCTGAAATGAATAATGCAGAATTGTAGTGCAATAATAAAGCAGCAAATGTGCAGCATGGAAGGATGCACTCCATGTACCTTGGATGAACTGAGTGGAGATTTGTAGCTTGAAAACCCAAGATTTGCTATCAAGGAAAAATCAGCCTCCAGCAGCGGGCAAGGCTGGCTCAAGGGTATACACACCTCTCTGTCTCCAGGCAAAGATGTCTTTGGCTAACTCGGTGTGATCTTTTCCAAGCTAGAAATTCTACAGTTCAAGCCTTTGGGCAAGGAGGGAAGAGCATCCCAGCAGATCTGCTGTTCTAGTGGGAGATACAAATCCTGAAGGTAACAGGAGGTCAGTGGGAACGCAGAGGAGGAAAGGCCACGGTTTAAGCGCCCCTCAGCAAGCCCCATTGTGTGCAGGAGGGCAGGGCAGGGTGCTGGGTCTGCTAAGCTGGTGCCACACCTTTAAGGCTTAGAAAGCTAGCTACCTCCTGCGGCACCCTGTGGCCCCTGAGGAAAACTGAGAGCACAGCCTGAGGGGAGGGGGCTTTCTCCTGTTACCCTGCAGGTTTTAAGGGCCCAGGACAGGACAGGGCAGCCATTCATAGCCAGTACAAAGAGACAGCCACTCAGAGACCGGGCCAGGTCACCTCAGACACTGGGGCATAACATCAGTGGGAACGTTAGAGGCCTCATTAAAAAATAAATAAAAATAACAAGTTTGGAGTCTCTAGCTCATGGAATTAGGGGAGGGCCAGGACAGAAAGGAAGCATTTTATAAAAGATCCTGGGGAAAGAAAGGTACACAGTGACCCCAGTCTCAAGAAAACAAGAGGATAATGTGGCCAGAAAAAAAAAATACTAGAAAATGGGAAATAAAACAAGTAGAATAATTTATTCTGAATAAGCTGCAGCTAAAGGGAAAAGGAGAGGAAACCAAAGGCCCACAGCCAGAATGGCCATCTTGAGGTCTCAGGAAAGTGTGTGCTGCTGCTTCTGTAAGAACTTTGCAGAGAAGCCAAGAGGTTTCCATCTAGGACACATCTACAGCTCCAGTGCTGGCCAAGTCACCTTCCTGACCTGAGTCTTTGCTTCTGGCCCATCTCATCCTAACTGAGGTAAAACCCAAGTGCAATCTAGTTCCCAGTTAGTCTCAAAAACAAAAAAAGAAAAAGAAAACTTTTCATGGAAGAGACAAAATATCAACTATTCTAGAACAGGCAGTCGGAAGTCCTGAGCAACTGCCTTCCCCAGGACTCTGAGCACTTCTGTGTGCAGTGTGAGGTGAGGTCTGCTCCTGTTACGTTGCCAGAGCATCAGAGGTGAGATAGGAATAGAGAGGCAGAGCCACAGTTTAGATAGGTGGCACACTGCGTGCCTAGTACAGCACCAGACACCTTGAGGATCCCAACATTGGTTTCCTGTACCTTTTTCATCAGTAGAGTCCTCATATTTGCCAACCAAATGCTTTGGACTGTGTATAGTTGCATGTATGTTTGTCTGTATTCATGCTATGCCCCTACTCATGCTCCCCAGGAACTCTACCACTGAGCCACACTCCTAGACCTCCATGTGTCTTTAACTGGCCACCCCCTTTCTCAGTGACAGTCAGAATAAGTCCCAGCACCTCACCTACCACAATTCCCAGGATACCATCTCATCCGCATCCCATAGCCTGAACTTCCCGTAGCACTGTGCACAGCTCCCAAAGGGGAGCCCATCTCTCCCTGTGTCCTCTGAAACTCTGGCTGCTCCCAACTGATGTCCCTCTTGAGCCCTTCCCTGAGCATTCCGAGCACTGTCTTGCCTACTTATCCCTGGCTGACCCCTGCAGGCCCTGCCTCGAAGCAGCCCTACCAAGGCAGATTGATGTATGGAGAAAACCCCATAGCTGCTTTGTGGGCTTTGACTTCTTCCTGTGGCGGAACATCGGCATCTTCACTAGTTGCCATCTGCCCTACTCCTGTGACCATCTCCTCTTGTCTTCTCCTCATTCCTTGTCTCCGATGACCTTATTTTCAGGCACCTGTCATTGATGCCTCGCCCCATCCCAAATTCAGTGTTGTTGGAACCCTCCTTCCAATGGTTCTTCCATCTCTCTTTTTTTTTCCCCTAGTACTGGGGATTGAACTCAGGACCCTGAACTTGCCAGGCAAACGCTTATTCTACTGAGCTATCTCCCTGGGCCCCCATCTCTTAAGGACCTAACTCTTCAGCCACGTTTATTGTCTATCCGGCCCTCGGTGCGACCAGTCTGTCTCCCCTACCATTTACACTCCATGGTCACTACTATCTCTCCCTAATCTTGTTTCTTTTCTTCCATTATACTTATTGTGGAAAACCCCAATCCTGGTTAAACCCAGCTGCCACCTACGTGTCATCTGTCCCTAAGGAGCGGAACATTACTAAGAAAACCATACAACATTCTTACAGACAGGTCTCATTCTAAATTTATTTCTTTAAATCTCACAAGATCACCCAACCCTACCCAGCAAGCCTTCAATACCTCCTTGGTGTATTTCTTCTTCCCTTTGTCTCCAAAGATAACTGCTTTGCTTATGTTGTTCTCTCTCTCTCTCTCTCTCTCTCTCTCTCTCTCTCTCTCTCTCCTTCCCCCATCTCTGTCTCTCCATTCTCTCTTCAGACCTCCAGCACCATCCACCATACAACTTTGCCCCACATTTCACTGATGTAACAAACACAAATCAGTGCAAAAGGATTAATCTTCATTTTTCCTTCACAAAGTGCGGCATCCCAGCTTTGGGTTCTCTCCTCACACCCTTCACCTTCCTTGCAGCTATGAGCTGAAGCCTGCAGCTTGCTGGGTTCAAGCCCCATCATGCCATGGATCCCTCCCACTCCTGCTTCCTCCTTGCAGTTAGCCCCCACATCCTGAATCATCGGCCTCTTCTGTGCCCCTAGGTTATGACCACTCACATAAAAATAGGCCTTCAAGTTAAATATTTTAAAAATACATCTTCTAGGTGGGCATCATAGCACACGCCTGTAATCCCAGCTGCCAGGAGACTGAGGCAGGAGGATCCCTGCAAGTTTGAGGTCAGCTTGTGCTACATGCATAGTGAGCTGAAAACTAGCTTGAACTACATAGTATGACCCTGTCTCAAAACAAAAACAAACCATATATATATCCTCTGTTCATCTCACCCCAGGGTGATTTTTATCCCCTGCTGGGACCTTTCTCGCAAATGTCATCAATGACCTCTATCTTCCCAAGCCAAGGGCAGAACTGGCCTGACTGGGCCACCATCAGTGAGTGACACAATGGACTCTCTTCTCAAAATGCTCCCACTGCTGCCTCATTGGCCCTGCTTTTGTCTCTCCCTGGGCTTTCTTTTCTTGCTCCCACAATCTCTGGGCAATCACATTTCATCTGATAATTTAAAAACCAAATGCCTGCTCGATCTTTTCATGTGGATGCTGGACTAGCTGCCCAGGGGTCCTGTACGAAGCACCATGCACAATGCATTGTCTTACAGTGAGGGTGGCTAGAAGTCTGAAGTCAAGGTGTGGGCAGGGCTCTGCTTCCTCTGAGCCCTAAGGGAGGCTCCTTATTTGCCTCCTCCAGGACCTTCCTCACTCCAGCCTCTCTCACCTGCATCTTCCCATGGTGGCCTCTGTCTGTGTCTTGACATGGTGTGTGTGCCCAGGTCCAATCTTCCTCATATGCTCTTATTGGGGCCATGGTTGGGACCCTTTTATAACTTTTTAAAAAAAGGTTTGTTTATTTATTTATTTATGTGGGGGGGAGCTCAGCCCACCAGGGGGCGGGGCTGGCTGGCGTGTGGTGCTGGGGGATTGAACCACGGTCCCTGTGCTTTGCTAAGCTTATTCTAAGTAGGTGCTTTAGACCACTGAGCCATCTCACCAGCCCCAACCCTATTATAACTTGATCACATCTGTGAAGACCACATTCACAAAGTCCCTATTTCCAGTGATTTTTTTTTTCTTTCGGAACCAGGGATTGAACTCAGGCCCTTGCGCTTGCCAGGTAAGCGTTTATTTTACTGAGCCATCTCCCCAGCCCCAAAGACCCTATTTCCAAAGAAGGCCACATTCATTGGCATTGGCAGCAAGGGCTTCAACAGATCTTTTATGGGAAGTTATAACAGATGGCTAGTGGGTATTTCCAGCTTAACATGTCCAAGGTGGAAGTCTTGACTTGCATGCCTCTTGCCCTGAGTGTGTTCATCTTCCTGCTCATAGACTAGCACCACTGGCTCTACCCAACACCTGGAGAACATCCTGATTCCTCTTCCTCACCCTCTACAGCAGTCTAGGCACAAGACCCCTGCCAAGCCCATCCTCCCATTCCCCTGGACCACAGCAGCCCCTCCGCAGTCTCCCTCTCTGCTCTCCCTTCCTTCCCTGGACATCTACTTTCCTTCTAAAAGCCAGAGTGAATGTTTTAAAGCATAAATCAGATCACGTCCCTCCCATGGCTTAATTCCTCCCAAAGACTTCTTACTGGAATTAGAATAAAATCCAAGCTTCTTAACTTGGCTTATGAGGTTTTTACATGATCTGACCCCCTTCCTCTCATTCCTACAACTGTCCCCACCCTCAGCTCCTCTCCAACTGTCAAATCTTGCTCCAGCTCCCCAGAGTATTCCAAGCCTGCTCCTGCCACTGGGCGTTGCAACTACCCGTCCTTCTGCCTGGAATACCCTTCCCCCATGTTGGCATGAACACCATCCTCATCAGCCCAGTCGTGAATTCCTGGTCACCTTCTGAGAAGAGCCCCCTTCACTGCAGGCTGTGGCATCCCATTACTCTGCCTTGCTCTAGTCCCAGCTTTATGACAGCATCTGTTGGTTTCCATGTTGATGCTCTGACTCTCCTATTAGAGTACAAGAGCAAGAGTTTAATCTGCGTTTGTCACTCTTGCCTCACCAGCAGCTGCTACACAACTGGTAAGTAGTAGGCGCTCCACACTATTTTTTTTTTTTTCAGAACCGGGGATTGAACTCAGGCCCTTGTTCAATCCCTTCCCTTGCCAGGGAAGCACTTATTCCACTGAACCGTCTCCCCAGCCCTGTCCACACTATTTATTAAATTATTCAATTTGTAACCTGGTGTGGCAGTGAATGCCTTTAATTTCAGCACTCTGGGAAGCTGAGCCAGGAAGATTGCAAGTTTGAGCCCAGCCTGGACAATTTAGCAACTTTATTTTGATACGTTATATCAAAATAAAAAATAAAAATGGCTGGGATAAGGCCGATGAGATAGCTCAGCAGTCTGAAGTGCCTACTTAGACAAGCTTAGACAAGCACACGGGGACTGCAGTTCAATCTTGGCATCACATGCCGCGCCAGCCCCACCCCCAGGGTGGGCTGATCCATCCCCCCCACACACACACAAAGGCTGGGGTGTAGCTCAGTGTGAAGGTCCTGGGTTTGATCCCCAGGACTATAGATAAACAAAACAAAACAAAATAAAAAATTTGCTACTGTGTGCCAGGTACAGCTGTACATTATCAGTAATTGTAGGAATTCCACAATAAATTTTATATCCAAATCTTTTTTTTTCTGCATAAACAAGACAGTGTCCCTTGTTTTGCTGCATGTGGCAGAGAAAATGAACTGCAAAACACCTCAGGCAACACTATCTCTGAGGGTGATGCCTGCCCCTCCTGGAGCCAGGGAGCCACACAGACTTCTCCAGACCTGCAACCCTGATACTCCCTGGCTTCCCATCGGATGGGCTTGCTTTCTCCTTCACAGAGAAGTTGAGACCTCGTCCAGTAACTCAATTCCCCACCTCCTGTCCCCTCTCCCCTCTCCTCCTTGCTGCCTGGGCTCTGTAGTCAGGCAGGTGAAGGTGTTGGCTCTAGGCCTGTGGGAGACCTTGAATACAGCTTGTCCTCTGCTTCTGTTTCCTCCCTTGTGCCAATCATGGTAACAACTACTTCCTTAGGTCATCTGAGAACTTAAGAAAATGCCCTGTGCCTCATGCCTGTTTTTTTTTTTTTTTTTGGTGGAACCAGGGATTGAACTCAGGCCCTTGTGCTTGCCAGGGAAGTGCTTATTCCACTGAGCCATCTCCCTAGCCGCCTCATGCCTGTCTTTTCATGGATGCCCATCGATGTCCACTGCTCCCCCACCCCGCCCGCCCCACGAGATCAGAGAGATGGACAGCAGCAGGTTGGCAGCCAGGTCTGCTGGTTTCCTGACCCAAAGTCACATCCTTCTTGGTTTAATCCCAGGACTCAGGTTCTGGGCCCAGGATCTCACTGCTGCTGCAGAAAATAAATATAAAGATAGTTTAGTGGGGTTTTTTTGTTTGGTTCGGTTTTTTTTATATTTTGCAGAACCTGGGATTAAACTCAGGCCCTTGAGCTTGCCAGGCAAACGCTTATTCTACTGAGCTATCTCCCCAGCCCCCTCAAGTGGTGTTTTAATGAAGCGAAATTAATTCAATTTAAAGGATTGTCCTTCAGTCTGATATGTTGTCTGTTCTCTGTGTTGTGCGTGTGATGTGTGTTAGAATGCCCTTTTTCTTAAGAAATAATTAAATTTGTTCCTTTACTTGAAAAAAGTAACTACACAACATCTACCATCACGAACAAAAGTAACTCAGGTATTCTAGTTAGGCTGCCCCACATCCTCTCTGGCAGAGGGTTGGCCCCAGCATTTCTTCTTCTTCTTCTTTTTTTTTTTTTTTTTTTTTTTTTTTTTTTTTTTTTTTTTTTTTTTTTTTTGGTGGAACCGGGGATTGAACTCAGATCCTTGCACTTGCCAGGC
>NW_004524707.1:726784-747975 GCF_000260255.1 Octodon degus
GGGATTGAACTCAGGCCCTTGTGCCTGCCAGGAAAGCACTTATTCCACTGAGCCATCTGCCTGGCCCGGCCCCAGCATTTCTATGTAAGAAGGGCTAAAGGCAATAGTGTTACAGAGGTTGGAGTATTTTCTTGAAGCTGCTTTCTAGCCATTAAGGCTTATAGGGAATCATGGAGAATTTAGAGAAATCAGAGCCCCCGCCTCCCCACATCTCATCGCAGTGAGTCAGGCTGGCTTTGTGGAGCTATGGAATGGGGCCACACTGTTGGGACCAGCAGAGTCCTCCCTGTGCTCCCCTTTCTGCCCGGTGGGATGATGGTGTCTGCCTTTTTCCTCTGAATCACTCCCAGCAGGCCCCATGGGGAAAATTTTGGATTTGAATGAGGGACATAAAAATGTGGTCAGCATATTGGCCCTGGGATTTTATTTTCCTTTTTTCATGCATCTGGCTCCAAGTGACTGACAAGTTGGGCCAAGCACACTGAAAGCCCGGTCTCTCCTGACTCATAACTCCTGAGCTACACAGACCCCACAGGACCCTTAGTCAGGCAGAGAGCCATAAATCCTGCAAGCTGGAAGCAGGGCACTTGCACACTGTGCTGGAGACGAGGCTGCCGATCCCACAGCTCCAGGAGCTGGAGGGAGAAAAGGTGTAACTGTGATTTGGGGGTGAAACAAACCACAGAGAGACGTCGGGGGCTGGAGTCTTCACCTGGGCAGTGCAGGGGCTGGCTCAGGCTCCCACCAAAGAAACTCTGGGTGTTCCTTTGTAACTCAGGTCAAGTGTAGTTGAGCAGATGCAAGAGGGTGTCAAGGCAGGAAATCAGGACTGGGGACCCCAGAAAAGCCAGAAGAAGTGTAGTGAGGAGGAGGAGGCAGTTCCAGTTACCATCACATTCAATCCTCAGACTAATAAGTTAGGCAGGTGTAGTTGTCCCAGTTTTACAAAAAAGAACCCCAAACACAGAAACTACAGGCCCAGGTTTCTAAGCCTGATTGAAGTCCTCTTGCCCGAGTACAGATGTGACCATGAGACCCTTGCAGAGCACATGTGTGCCATCCTTGTCTCCCTGCTCAGAAGGAGAAGGGTGGCAAACAGATGGGCACCATAGGGTAGATTTTCTAAAACACATCTTTGTGCAGAGAGGAATGTGTGTGTGTGTGTGTGTGTGTGTGTGTGCGTGCATGTGTGTTTGAGTGTGTATGTATGTAGAGGATAGGGCAGACACCTCCAAGAAGCACATAGGTGAATACATTCAACAGGAATTACTGTGAGCTCCTGTGCAGAACTCAGGGATTGCAGGGGACTTGAAAGCATCAGTCCAGGGACTTCACCTGACAGCAAGTTCAGGTTGTCAGAGTGGCAAGGCTTTCAGAAGGTCCTACCACGGGGCCACATCCCCAGAAGGGAGACATCCTGAGCCTGGACACATGCTGGGATGAGTTGTAGGCTCTTTGCTGTTAGAGAGGTAGAGATTGGCTGGGGCAGATAAAGGCTAAGGGCTGAGACAGACCTTTAGGAAGAGGTGAAATGCTCAAGGCCAAAAGAACCAGGTGAGAGGGCCAGGGAGATGGCTCAGTGGAATAAGTGCTTCCCTGGCAAACTCAAGTGCCTGAGTTCAATCCCCGGTTCTGCAGGACCGTGGTTCAATCCCCCAGCACCACATGCCAGCCAGGCCTGCTCCCTGGTGGGCTGAGCTAGACACACACACACACACACACACACACACACACACACACACAAATAAAAAAATAAAAAAAAAGAACCAGGTGACATTGAAGTTATGCTACATCTCCTGCCTGTCCAAGGGGTCTAATGGTAGGGCTGGCATAGAGATTAAGTTAGGCAGTGTGCACAAAGTGCCCAGCTAGGAGCCCCACACAATATGCATGAGCTACAGTAGTGGTAATTGAACACTGGATACACCCATCTCCAACAAGGGGAGCCATCAGAGTCACAGCTAAGGGTTCAGGACAGAGGTCTCCGTGGCATCAGTCCAGGATCTCCAGCTCTGTGGACTTAAGTGTATACATAAAGTGCTAGGTGTTGCCTCTTGTCCTATGATATTAGTGCTGTTAAACTTCAGTGGTGACCTCATGAGCCCTCTTGGTGGTCAATCAAAGAGGCATCTAGCAGGTATGTTCTGCCCTTCCCTGGCTGACTGGTTGGGTAGCAGCAGCAGGGCATGGGACCAACCTGCCCTCAGAGACCACCAAAGTCCAAGTGTACCTCCTCCTTTCCCACTCAGTCCCTTCTTACCCTGCCTCCCTCAGCCCCAGCCTGTGCCCACGGTCTCCCTTTCCAGCCTTCCAGTGCTGTTACTAGGATCAGGGACAGTCATTCCATTGTCTTCTTTGGCTTTCTCTCTGAGCCTCAGTTGCCTATACTGGCAGGACCAATACACAAAGACAGCCTTTATGACAAGGATAAGGGACAGTGAATGCTTAGAAGGCAGGAACATACATCTAGGCCTTTAAGATGGAAAAGCACCTGCAGGATCACATAGCTGGATCCTTGGACTTGGGGGTTTCTTGCTGAACCAAGTACAGTGTTACTGGGGAGCTTGATAAAAGTGCGTATTTCAGCACATTCAGTAGAAAGAATAAGATAAAACTCTCTAGCAAGTAATAGCCCACGCAAGCCACCTGGGCAGACACTGAGAATGCTGGTCTGACTCCTGACTCCCATGTATTCCAGCCCACGCCTATTACACACCAGTGACCACTCATAAGGGCTCATACAGGGCCTTTGCCCTCTAACAGTTCGAAATCCAGCCAGAGAACGAAGATGTCTGCAGGAGCTGTGGGTTCTAAGGGCCTTGAGAGGTCAAACGTCACCTGGCCAAGTAGAAGGTTCCAGAAGGATATAAAGTTTGAGCAAGGTTAGGACAACCGGGCACAGTTTCCTTCCCTAAGCAGCTAAACTATGCTTCTTAGTAGAGATGCCCAATTAGCCAAGCTCATGAATTCTGCATGTCTAGCTGACTTTCATCCACCTGCCCCTCCTCCCTGCAGTGGAGCCCTCTGCTCCCTGGGACGTAATTACAATATCTGGTCTGTTTTAATGAAGGCAAAAATATTCAGTATTTGTATGTAGCTTCTCCCGTGCTGGAGAGGGATGGAGGGGGCAGGGCAAGGAGATGGCGCTTTGGGAGATGAAAGAGCAATAACCTCTCACTGCCTTGGAGCATCCCAGTTTACAAATCCTGCTCATATACATTTGCTCAGTGACTATAGCCTTATCACGGCAGCCATGTGTCTTAGAGTCATTTGTGCCTGAAAGGTGTGCATGGGTGGCGTTTGAAATGATGTTGACATTATGTCAGCTCCAGTAAGCTAGTGTCTCCATCTCAGCCAACTCATTTAGCTGGGCACTCCCAGGCCAGCATATGGGTTAATGTACATGATGCTATCATCAAAAGGATTTTACTAGGGAGTCAGTATTTTATTTATTTCTCTCATTGTTCAGAGGGATATTCACTGAGCTGTGTATGCCTAGCATGTTACGCTCACCTTCAACCACTGATTGCAATAAGCACAATTACTTTATAAATCACCACAAAAATAAAGACTGCCGACAATTGCTATACAATTATTAGTTGCGAGATGACTGCCAATTTCAAAGATACTAAAATTTGAAAACAATGCATTTGAAATTGATAAAATTATCTAGATGACAGAGAACATAATAGCAGACATTAGTCCACCTGATTTAATATATGGCTCTTTATTGAATACAGATCCTAGTTCTATAGCAGTGAGAACAGGGAGGAGCAGTGTGCAGTTCATCAAGCTAGAGCACCAGAGATGATTTCTTCTTAAGATCTACAAGAGCCCTAGCAACTGTTATAGTACCATTATACAGGTAAAACTGTCCAGGTTCAAAGGACCTGGATACTTAAGGCCACATAGGTAGGAGTGAAGAAAGCCTCACTGCCTGGGCTTCTGTTTCCAAACTGACTCCCCTAAGCACCCTAAATGTCCATCAGCTGGCAATGGATGGATGGATAATGCTACTGCAGAATATTTAAAGCCAGAAATAAGGGGCTGAAGTACTGGCTCATGCTGCAATATTGTTGAGTTGCATATGAGCTACATATAAGAAGTCAGAAATTCAAAGAAGCTGGACATAAAAAGCCACATGCACATATCTGTTTATGTGGGATGCCCAGATTAGGCAAGTCCCTAGGTACAGAAAATAAATAAGCAGTTTCCAGGGTCTGAGAGGAGTATGGAGTTTCCTTTTGATGAAACGCTCTGTAGCTACATGGCAGTAATAATGTGCACAGTTGAGTTAGTCAGCGGTCTGTTACTATAACAAATACCTGAGATAAATCAACTTAGAGAAAAGTTCAATTTTGGCTTACAGTTTTGGAAGGTCTTTTCCATGGTCTGTTGGTACTATTGTTTGGGGCCTGGGCTGGAGAAAAACTCCTTACTTTGGGGTAAAGAAGCAAAAAGGAGAATGGGGAAATGGCTGGGGTCCCACTGTCCCCTTCAGTGGCACACCCCCTATGGCCTAAGAAGACCCACAGTGTCCCACCTCCTAGACCCCAGTGAGCACGCATTTAGCCTATGGGCCTCTGTGGGGGCGCTCAAAGTTAAAAACAGCAATTGTGAATATACTAAATGTCATTAATGATAAATTCTACATTTTATGATTTTACTACATTTGAGGAGGAAGGGAGAGAACACTCTGGAAGGCTGAAGCTAGAGGAAGGAAAGTTTGAGCTCAACCTGGGCAATTGAACAACTTATTAAGACCCTTCCTCAAAAAATTAAAAACAAAGGGCTGGAAGGCAGAGGTGGCAGCCTCCTAGTGGGCAGGTATTAATGAGGCGGAGTTGGCTCTGGGCTAGGGAATCGCCAGAGGGCAGGAAACCCCCAGAGGATGGCTGTCAGCTGCTCCGGAGGTCAAGCACAGGAGGCTGGGGGTGGGGTGGGCGGAGCGAGGGAGACAGGATCGGGAAAAGCCGCAGAGACAAGGGTAGAAATGGCGAGAGAAGAAGAGAGAAAAGTCGGGGAGAAAGGGCCGCTTCCCGAGAAGCCAGGCAGGGAGCAGAGGAGGAGAGGAGCTGGGAGGCGGGGGAGGAGCTAGGGCAGCTGGAGCGCTCCGAAATCCGAGAGGGCACTTGGCAGCCCGCCCCGCTCCTCCAGCAGGAAGATGCGCAGCGCTGGCCCAGGATCATCTGTCTTCATTATACCATCCCTACCAGCTCCGTCACTTCTTGCCTGAAAACTCATCAATATTCCCCTGTGGCTGGGCAGAGCCAGCCTCTTTCCTCCCCTGCCCCCACACTGTCCCTCCCCTCCTCCCAGGCCAGGACCAGGTGATAGCACACCTGGGGTCCCTGATGTCCCCTGGTCATGCCCTCCTCTCTGGCTGTAGGGTGTCTGTGAGGAAAGAAAATGACACCCTCTTCAGAGGTGGGGCTAGCACTTCCCAGGAGAGCCAGGCTGAGAGGTGGGTGTCAGGGTGTCAGCCCCTTGGAGCCCGTCTGACTCCTCTGAAATCCCAAACCACGCAGCCTTGTGCATGCCCTGTGGCTGTTTCATTCTGGACTCCGAAGCCTCCATGATTTCTCCCGTGGGCTCTCCAGAAATGTTTTTGTTTTCCCCACTTCTGCCCTGCGGCAAGGTCCCTGAGGACCGGACTCAAAGCAAGCATACTCTCTGACCAATGGCTACACCAGCGGAAGAATGCTGGGGACACAGTAAGGGAAAAGGAACAAAAGTTGGGGGTCAGGCCAGCCCAGGTGCCCAGTTGCATTGTTAGCTTTTTTTTTTTCTGGTACCAGGGATCAAACTCAGGACCTTGCACTTGCCAGGCAAGCGCTTGTGCCGCTGAGCTATCTCCCCAGCCCCTGTTAGACATTCTTGAGGCCTAACAATCCCAATGAACACTGGGGTAGGGAGTTTCACTACTCCTGGGATCCAGTGGCAAGAAACTAAACAATAAACCAGATTAGAAACTCTTTGCTCTCACTACCCAGTGGCTTCTGTTACCTTTGAACAAAATCTAACCTATTTCTGACCCTGCCCAACTTGACAAGGCCGCTGACTGTGTCTCTGATCTTCTTTCTTACTGCGCTCTGCCTCATTCACTGGGCAGAAACTACTCTGGTCTTCACAGTGGCTCCAGCACACTGAATTACCACTTGCTCGAAGCTGGTGTGGTTTAATCCAGAACATGTCCCCCACGTGTTCAGAGGTGGGGCTCTGGAAAGGCGACTGGACCACACGGTGCTAGAGTCACCCTTGAAGCAAAGCACTGAAGAGTTCACAGCTAAATATGCTGTTGAGGGCCAGCCAAATAGCTCAGCAGATTAAAGCGCCTATAAGCAGGGGTTTGATCCCCAGGCCTGCCGTGCTGGCCCTGGCCCTGCCCCCGGGGCACGCTGAGAAGGCAATTGATACTGAGCATGGTGGCACACACCTGTAATCCCAGCTCTTGGGAGGCTGTAAACGGGCAGATCACTACAAGTCTGATCTAGTAGTGGGACCATGAACACCCTGTAGACCCTTCCCTAAAATAAAAAAAAAAATTAAAAAATAAAAAACCCTAATAAGAAAATAAATAAATAAATAAATAAATAAATAAATAAATGTGCTGTTGGGACGTGAGGCCTGGTGGGAACAGGTGGGTCACTGGGGTGTGAGCAGGGAGGGCACAGTCCTCTTGCCCAGGCTCCTCCCTTCCCTCTCTACTTCCTGGCCACCATGAGGTGAGCAGTTTTGCCCCTCCACCACACCATTTTTGCTTTGGAGCCAGCTGACCCTGGACTGAGTCTATGAGTCAAATAAAGCTCCCCTCTATTACGCTGTGGGTGTCAGGTGATTTGTCCCAGTGATGCGACAGCTCACTAATACAGCGCCTTGGCTGTTGCTGCTCTGGTGTCCCAGGCTCCAATGCAGACATGCAGCTGGCTTTAGACTGCCTGTCGCTCATCTTGTTTAGATCTCTGCTCAACTCCTCAGGAGGTTGTGCTGGGCTAACACTGCCTCCTCCCACTTCTCCCTCCTCCCTGCCGCTGCTTTATTTTCCAGCCTGGTGACAGAGCATATGTGTTTGCCTGTAGCCCTCAGTACTGTGTAGCTCCTGAGGGCAGGAGCTTCGGTGGCAGGTGTGATGGTGCCCGCTCACCTCTGCCCTAACCGCAGCAGGCTGAGCTCCCCCACTAGCATCTGCGTCTTTGTTGGATGACTTCCGCCTGCTGTGCCTGCTTAGCTTGCCTTGGCATCAAGAAGAAGAGAATTAACAGGAAATTAACACACACAGCCAGAAGCTCTCGACCAATGGCTGTTGGAAGTTGCTGAAAACACCCTGTAGCCACCAGCCTGCCCCTCAGGTGGGAGAACTCTGAAGTGTACGCTCAGGGCTGGCGGCAGAGCCACCTCCTTGGCCTCCCCCTTCCATGGCTCTCAAGGGCAATTGCCTGGTAATGATCTGGTATTGGCTGACTTCCCTTCTCTCTCCCTGCCTGTTTTACTTTTCTCTTGTTACTGAGACAAAATACAGGACACCCAACATTAAAGGAGGGAAGGTTTATTTAGCTCAGCCTGTAGGGGTTTCAGTCCATAATCAGCCGGCTCCCGGGCAGGGTGGGGCACTGGCAGAGGAGCACAGTGTGTGGCCAACAGGATGCAGCAGGCAACAGGGGATCTTAACAGCATCTTTTTGTTTGTTTGTTTTTTGGCTGAATTGGGGATTGAACTCAGGCCTTTGTGCCTTCCAGGCAAGCACTTATTCCACTGAGCCATCTCCTCGGCCCCTTTAACAGCATCTTGTTGCTGCTTTTATATTACATCTGGACTGCTGGGATTAGGGCAATGCCAAACCATTCAGAGGGTTGATTTAGCAATCACACATCCTTCATCGGAGAGTCATACACTCTAGATCCAGTCACCTCTAAAAAAGCCCCCCTATGAGAGCTTACAGCTTTGGGGGACATCTAGACACAAGCGTAACGCTGCTTTAGGCTCTACCTGTATTCCCGGGATCACTTCCTAAGGAAAAATTTATAATGAAAATCTGACGTCAAGTTGCCGCATACATTACTGGTGGGAATGTAAAATGCTGCAAGTGTTTTGAAGCTAGGTGGTTTCTCAAAATGTTAAACATCAGGGCTGGGGAGATGGCTCAGTGGAATATGCGCTTCCCTGGCAAGTGCAAGGGCCTGAGTTCAATCCCGGGTTCTGCAAAAAAAAAAAAAAAAAAAAAAAAAAAAAGTTAAGCATGAACTTAGCATATGACCTGGATGAATTGCTACTCATAGGGACACAACCAAAAGAAGTGAAAACATGTGTTCACTTTGTACACAGGTGTTCACAACAGCATTATCAGTAATAACCATTAAGCAAAAACACAAATGCCTATCAACCGATGAATAGATAAAGCATGCCACATTCATACGGTGGAATATTATTCAGCCATAAACAAGAATGAAATACTGACATGGGTGCACCTAAGACATTCTAGGAGAAAGAAACCAGTCACAAAAGGCTACAAACTATATAATCTGATATAAATTGCCCAGAATAAGCCAGGCATAGTGGCCCCTGCAAGTAATCCCAACACTATGGGAGGCTGAGGCAAGAGGATTCCAGATTTAGTCCAGTCTAGGTAATTTAGGGGATAACCTGCCAGCTTCCTTTGTGTCTTCATGTGGCTTGTGAAGCCCTAGCCACAGAATTCCTGCCACTGGGGTCCCCACAGAAGGTCACTGTCCCTTCTGTAGGGCAGCCTCAGGCAGCATTCTCTCTGCTATCTGGTGGCCCTGTCTGTGGGAGCAGGGGGCATAGAGGGCAGAGGAGAAAAGGAAACCAATCCTGAGTAGGTGTGGTGATCCGAAGGAGAGCGCTCCGCAGGCTCCAGCTATTTGTTCGCTGCAAGTGATTAGCGGTGGGACTCGAGCCCCACTCCCGATGGGAGATGAGAAGCCATTACTTGGTGGGGTAGGAACCCAGTCACCCTTCACGGTTCCACACAGCTGAGCAGAGCCTCAGGGTTCCCACCTTTTGTGGTTTGGGGTTGTGCAAGGGAAACAATGCCACACAGGACACATTTCATGAGATTATTTTGGGCTGGTGAGATAGCTTAGCAGACTAAGCACCTGCTTAGGCAGGCAAAGGGACCAGGGTTTGATTCCCTGCGCCATATGCCACGCTGGCCCCGCTCCCAGGTGTGCTGAGCCAGCCACCAAGACTGGGCGTGGTGGTGCACTCCTGTAATCCCAGTGCTGGGGAAGCTGAAACAGGAGAAGCACTATGAGTCCGAGCTGGGTAGTGAGACCCTGTACCAAAGACATAAAAAAGATTATTTTATAATGAATCACCCAAAGAATCATATACAAAGAGTGCAGGAAATCTGTCCACACACTAAAGACCAAAGAATCCAGCTGGGAGCCTGGATTCTGCAATAATACCCTGCATGAGTCCAGTTGAAGACCTAGAGCCCATAACACTGCCTCCCACAAGTCCTACTGGAGGCCCAGAGCCCACAACAAGTCTCATGCAGGCCTGCTTCACGGATCTGTGCTGGGAAGGCCCAAGGTCAGTGATGGAAGCTAGAAAGTCTGTGCCAGAAGGCTGAGGGAGCTGACCTGGAGCCAGGAAGCCATGCTCAAGGTAAGCACCAGAGCTTCCCTAAAGGTACCACAGCCATCCTCAGCAACGGTGAGGTCCCAAGCTTCTCCAGTGATGAGGACAGCCAAGTTCCCATCAGGAAAGCCAGTGCAATGAGCTTTACCTGGCTAAGCAGTACATCATCTTCCTCTCCCAAGCCAGGAAGTGACGCTTAAGATGAGGACCAGAGCTCCCCCAAAAAGGAACTGTAGCAATTCTCAGCAACAACAAGGACTCAAGCTCCTCCTTTGATAAGACAGCCAAGTTCATCAGGAAAGCCAGCATGACAAGGTCCTCCAGCCAAGTAGCCCAAGAGAACCAATAGCTGCCAGCAGCTCCAACAGCTTCTCCAAACAGCTTCCCTAACAGCATCTCGACAGTTTCTCCTGTTCTGCTGCTTCTGCTACTGGCAACAGTCCTCAGGTAAGCCTCCCACAACCAGCACCAGCCGGGTGTAACAAGCTGACCACCAGCTAGAAAACCACTACAACACCTGTCTCCACCCAGGACTGAGATCAGGGAGGCCGCTAGTCCGTGAGGCTGCACTGTAAGTAGGAAGGGCAGGGGCACCTGGCGTGTGGCCCCCATCTCCTCATAGCTGGCTGGGGCCCTGGACCTGGCCTGCTGACACTGGGAACCCTGTCCCACATGAGGTATCCCCTCCCCTCCATTGTGTGGCCTTCAAGACCGCCAGACTTCCCACCCATCCTCGAGGCCAGGCATACTGTCCCCACACCGGGAGCTCAGCGGTGGACATTTAAATCCTCTGCTCTGGCTCGCAACTCCAGTTCACTGGGCAACTGCCACAGAGGCAGCCAGCCCTGCCCTGCCTTGCCCGGGCAGATGGCCACAGCACCCTGGGGTCTGAGAGCACAAAAAGAAGCATGGCACCAGGACCAGGAGACCCTTGCCCAGCCTCCTGTGACCCTGGCATCTTCCTTTGGACCCCAGCTCCTCTGGCAGCACTGGCTCTCTGCATACATTATTGTTCAGTCACTTCTTGCTCAACAAGCAGTCCCCGCTTTCACCCAGCAGTGCGCCGGGGAGGACCAGGAATTCAGTGTCCTGTGCTCAAGGGCCTTGAGGGTGGGGAAGAAAAGTACTGGGACACAATGCTGAAGAGGCAGTGACAACGCTCATAAAACAGAGCAGGCTGGGTCATCAGTGGTGCAGATCAGCTGTCTCAGCTGCTCAGGAGGCTTAGGCAGGAGGGTCACAAGTTTTAGGCCATTCTGGGCCACTTAGTAAGACCTTGTCTCAAAATAAAAATTAAAAATAACTGGGCATGTAGAGCACTTGCTTAGCATGTGGGAAGCCCAGGGACCCCCAAAATAAAAACAAAGCACACAGAGAGCTAGGCACGGTTGTAACTTAAAATACAGGGGTTGAAGCTCAGAGAGGCTAGGTAACTTGTCTAAGCTCACACAGCTAGGAAAGGGCTGAGGTGGAGTTCAAATCCAGCAGGCTGGGAAGCTCCAGAACCAAGCTTTTAAATAATACATGACTTTACCTGATGAAAACAGGAGCCAGGGGCACAGAGGCGGGCACCTCAGTGCCTGGTGGGCAGAAGGGGGTTGCCAGCTATTGGCCTCTGCTTCCCAGATTCCTTAAGCCACTTTTCCATGGCTCTGAGTACCAGGGGCTGGCAGGGCCCTGGGGCATTCAACTGAAGCCCTTGAACATTCAAAGCCCTAGAAGAACTGTAGGGAGGCAAGGTCAGCCCTTGGCATGGGATGGCAGGGGGGTCAGGGTGCCAAGCACCTGTGATCCTAAGGTACCAAGTCTTTGCCACCAGTGTCAACACTTGAGCAGAGGGCAGCCCTGGGGTGACTGCGAGGGCTGTTTTCTGTTTGTTTCATTCACTCCCATTATATTCTTTTGTTTCTGTCTCTGTCTCTGTCTGTCTGTCTGTCTGTCTGTCTGTCTGTCTGTCTGTCTGTCTCTCCCTGGTAGTACCGGGGATGGAACACAGAGCCTTCACACTGAGCTATATACCCAGGTATTATTATTTTTATTTCAAGATAGGGCCTCCCTAAGTTATGACTGCCTGGGCTGGGCTCAAACCGGCACCTCTGGCCTCAGAGTGCCGAGACTACAGCCATGTACCATCGCACCTGGCTCTTCATTTTAATTCACCACATTTCATCGTCATTGTTTTGTTGCCTGTGAGTCCTGTAACTGTTGGAGTTTGGGGGGGCGGGAACTCCACGTGCTTCCCTGCGGTCTTTTGTCTTATGGCTAGCATGTGCCTAACATTGAGGATCATAGCTTCTGAAGTCACTGAGCAGACAGGTGTGGCCAAGAGGCAGGGATGGCGGCTGAATTTGAGCCCCAGCATCACCCTGGAGACACAGAAGCATCACAGTCACCTGGTGGGCTCGGGGTGGTGTGTGGCCACTCCAGCCCAGAGAACTTTGTTGGGTCCCCAGTTTCTGCCAACTCCCAGAGCCCAAGGAGAGTTGGAGACAGCAATGGTCTGGATAAACCAGGTCTCACTGTTGCCTCCTTCTGCTGGACTGCTCCTGCAGCCCCAGGGAAGGGAGGCAGAACCCACAGATCTCAGCAGGCTCTGGAGCCCTTCCTGGGTTCTGGACACCTGTCGTAGTCACCGCTCTGTTGCAAAACAAAATATTTGACACCCTCAATTTGATTGATTGATTGATTGTATTTTTAGGGAGGGGTCTACAGGGTGTTCAGGGTCTCATTACTAGATTGGACTGGTAGTGATCTGCCTGTTTACAGCCTCCCAAGAGCTGGGATTACAGGCACGTGCCACCGTACCCAGTCTCTACACCCTTAATTTAAAGAGGCAAGGGAAAAAAAAAAAGAGGCAAGGTTTCAGCTCTAAGAAACAAACAGAGGGCTGCCCATTAGCTCAGTTGTTTAAGTGCCTGCTTAAGCAAAGTAGTCAGGCTCAGGATACTGTGGCTCCCATCCCCAGATCCTCATGCCTTACCTGACCTGCCCTTAAGGCATCCTGAGCAGACAAAAAAAAAAAAAAAAAAAAAAATCCTAAAAAATACTGCAGCGAGGGCCTGGTGCAGGACAGCTGCTCCACTGACACACAGCCAGGAAGGGGGTGGGGGGGTGGAGGAGGCTGGTCAGAGAGTCCCTGAGCCAGGCTACTCACTCACCTTCTCCCACAAGGCCTCACTGCATGGGGGCTGGTGCACAGTGAGATTGGCAATCCCAAGATCCCGTTGTCTCTGTAGGTGCACAGGGCTGGGTTGGTCAGCAAGCCCAAAACACATAGATATTTGGGGGACACTTCCTGTTTATTTTATTGTAGTTTTGGTATGGGGAATCAAACTCAGGACCTTGTGCTTACCAGGCAGGTGTTTATGCCACTGAGCTATATTCCCCGCCCAGCACTTCCTGTTTAAATCATGCCAATGCCCATAGCAGAGGAGGTGATCTGGGGTCTGGGTGAAGCCCACGAACAAGCCTTAGTGAGTATGCCTGAGACCTGCAGTGACACCCACCTCGTCCACCTACCTAAGCACCCCAAGGCAATGCAGACCCCACCCACGCCCTGGGAGAATCACTGCACTGGCCCTGGGGACCCACACCTGACCCAGGAGCACTGTATCCCACCTCAGAGGCAGAAAAAAAAGGGCAAGAGCCATGGTGGTGGTGGTGGTGGTGGTGGTGGAACAGTGTGAATGCAGGAAATGAGAAGGGGTCTCCCTTCTGTGGGGCCAGGTACTGAGGTAAGAAACACACACCTGTGGGGAGAAAATGAAAAGAACAGTCCAGCAGAGCAGGTGGGAAGGCAGCACAGAGAGGTTTAACCACTTGCCCTGAGTCACACAGCTAGACATAGCAGGCAGGATTTGAACACAGGAAGTCTGACTGCCACATCTGTGCTTCTGATCCCCTGCACTGCCTTGCCACGGAGGAACCAAGCCCCAGATGCCTTCTTGGTCATGCTGGGGAGCCTAAGCGCATGACTGCCTGGTGGGAATGGGCAGCCTAGACTGGTTCTTCGGGCAGCGCAGGATGGCTCTAGGGGCAGAAACGCTAGGTGGCACTGAAGTCAATCTGGAAGAGGGCAGGGCCAGCTGATAGGAGGCAGACAGTGCCGAGTGCCACTGAGCGGGTAAACTTGGCAAGATGTGGAGACTGTCAGGAAGGGCAGAGTTGGGAAGAGGGGGATGGAAGGGGACCTCTGTTTCCCTGGCAGGATGCCGGGGGAGGTGCAGAGGAGATTGTCTGGAGCCTCCTTGCTGGGAGCCTCCTTGCTGGGAGCCTCGCTGGGAGTCACTGGACAGAGAGATGCTCAGTACTTCTGCAGGAGCCTCCGGCCCCTCCTTCCCTGCCCTCCCTGCCCTCCCTGCCTGTTTCCGGAAAGCCCCAGCTGTGCTCTGAGTCCCAGGCCCTCAGTGCCCTTGCCTGCCCTGCCCCCAGGTGGCAGTTTGCCTTCTGGGGAGGGGGCATGGCTGGTCTTGCCCAGTCTCCCATGCCCCTGGGGTCCTTAGAGTATATGACGGGACTTTTCTGCTCTTTTCCCCTGGCACTTCTGAACCTGATCTTCCCTGTGCCATTACTGCAGCCAGTATCTCCATCCCCAGAAGTGGACTGGCACCAACTGAGAAGACCCCATGCCACCTGCCCAAAGGTGGCAAGGTCTCCCATCAGGGAGGTCTATGTGTAAGGAAGGAGATAAGTGGGTAGAGGGGATGCTGTGGCCAGCAGCTCTCCGGACAAAGATGGGGCCACTCTCCAAAGGTCCAAGGTGGCTCCCAGCCCTGCACCTGACTGCCACGTGACCTCGGGCAATTTCTTTCTTAGCATGGTCCTCTGGGAACTGTTTAGACTGAGGGACATAACCTACCAGCTGTGCGCCTTGCCTCCCATGGAGGGCCGAGACCCCGTGGCATGGAGATCAGTCCTGGAGGGGAAGAGGACACGGGGCGGAAGCCCGGGTGAGGTGTTCTAGCAACAGGTGGGACAACAGAGTGGCTCAGTGCTGGCAGGTGGTTCTGCCTTTGCCCATGAGTGTGCCGGGACATGTGGGTGGGTGTCTGCCCTTAGGTGGCTCCAGCTACCATAGCTTTCTTGGCAGCTGTACTATCTAGTCTGCACGCTAATCCTCTCAGGAAGGGGCTGGCCCTGTGGCAGCCTGGGGGTCCGAGTGCGAGAGAGGGTGCCTGCCTGCCTCTGCAGCCACTCCCCTCATCCAGTGTGTCACCTTCAGATGTCCTTCAGGACAACCCACTGGGCCCCATTAGCCGAGGAGATGGACTGAGATGTGAGGGGGGACAGACCCAAGGTTGGGCGGCGCAGAAGGAAGAATGTGGTTACTTTCTGCCCATGGAGTCTTTATGGCATGGGGGACACATGAGTGAGGGAAGCCCCCAAGATAAGTTCTTCAAGGACCCATCATGCCTCTCCCTATTGTACAGGGTTTGAACATCCTGACTCTGGGTACAGGGGCAGCCTGATTCTAGAAGCTTCTGTCACACAGCTCTGAGACTATAAACTGTCTCTGACCTGACAGTCTCATAACTAATCTCTTTCACCCTTCTCGCCACTTTGAAATGTTCTTCTCCTTTAGTTATCAAGCATCGACACTCTTCAGCTCCTGCAGTATGACAGGAATCTTCCATGTGCTGGAAACACAGAACTCTATCTGGGTTAAACAATAAAGCACATTTGTTCCTTCAGAAATGGTTAGTAAGACCCTGTCTCAAAATAAACAACAGGAAGAGCTGGAGATGTAGCTCCATGCACAGGCCCTGTATTCAATTCCCAGTACTGGAAAAAAAGAAAAAGAAAAAGAAAAAGTCCTGCTGTTCTCTGTTCATTCTGGCTGGCAGGATGTGGGGCGAATACCCCCATGCATGCTCATGGTCGCCGGTCACGTGGTGCCATATGCCTCGGAGTCGGTAGGGCCTCCAGTCCCAGAACTTCCTGGACCTTCTCAGTGCAAATAGAGCCTGCTGGAGACTGGAAGTGTTGGCTGGTGGGAGGCCCCACACGTCCTTCTGCTGGGGCCTCCACCTGTCCTTCTTCCTGCCTCTGCTCCCCAGCCTCAGTCACCTGCTGCCCACATCCCCTCAGACCACAGTTGTGAGCAGGCGGGTCCCTCCCCCCTGCCTGGCCTGGCTCTCCTGACAGCCCACACCGCACTGTGGCCTTTTCCAGGAACACTGAACCTGATCTCCTCGCCTTAGCCCTCACAGACAAAGAGCACTTAGCTCTGTCCAGCATGGTTGCCCACATGTGCACAGGGCGTCCCACTGTGGGCTGTGCCTTCTTCTTACCCCTGAAACATGCCAAGCCTGGCAATCTGAAGTTTGTCCTGCACCCTAGCCTCTGCATCATGTCCCCTTCAAACAGTGTGGCAGACATATCCCCTAGTGTCCTCCTCACTGTTCCATCAGCCTTTTGGAAACTCACCACACTCTCCTTTAAGAACCTGCAATGTAGGACCAAATCTATCTTCCTCCTCTTTCGAGGCTGTCAATCGGCCTTCTACTGTAGAGGTTCTCATTCTTCCCCCCTGCTCCGCTGTCTGGAACATGCCCTTGTCTGCCTCACTTTGGCCCTAAAAGAGCCCAAGCACCCCGCCTTTCCAATCCCTGCAGCTTTCCAACCCCTGGGGCTTCCCAGGCCTCTGTCCTCCACACAGCCTGGCCCTGTCTGACCCTTGGATATACCTGACCTTATATCTGTGTATGGATCTGCCTATCTGCTTCTCACTGCTTGCAAAGCTCTTAAGAAACAATTGCAGCTGGGCATGGTGGCACAGGCCTGCAATCCCAGGTACTCAGGAGGCTGAGGCAGGAGAATCACAAATTCGAGAACAGCCTGGACAACTTAGTGAGAAACTGTCCATCAAAATAAAAAATGAGTGCTCTTAAACTCCCTGGGAATTGATTCTCATAGACTTGCAGAAGCGCCTGTCGGTGGTTGGCTGCGCTGCCAGTGATGAGGGAAAGAGCAGGATGCTGTGGGAAGCTGCAGAAGATACAGCCCCTGGAGACTGGTGGTCACTAAGGGCAGCCTGCTGTCCAGGAGAGAACCACCGCCTGGCATCAGATCATACCAGCTGCAATCCTGACAGCCTGCTCACCAGCTGGGGGTCTTGGGCAAGTCGCCTCACATCTCCAGGCTTCTCTTTCCTCACCTGGGCAAGAGGGTGCCCTGCCACTGCATTCCAGGGGACTGGACTTTGCAGAACCTTGCAGAGTGGCAGGCCCAGGAGTTTACCGTGACCTAACCTCGGCTGTCTTGCTCCTGCAAACCCAGAGAGGGCTGGAAAGAAGCCAGGCCCACTCCCAGTGGGAAACTCTGCACCAGTCTGGCCCCCAGCAGGCTGTGGGGGAGAACAGGAGCTGATCAAAGGCCTCTGTTGTAAAACAGCAGGGAGGGCTCGCTCCCCAAGCCAAGCCAGCTCCACCTAACACTTCCTGGAGGCCGGCAGGGCCTTTCTGCCCTCTAGTGGACATAGCGGGAGGTGCACCCGCTTGTGTCGCCCAGCAAGGTCTGCAGAGGGCGATGGTCCACCCCCAGCAGGTGCCCTAACTGCAGAATGAACGTGCTCCCTTACAGACTCCTCCAGCAGCCTCCAGGATCTGCACTCTTGTCCCCGTGATACAGATTGAGAGCCTAAGGCTTAGACGTGGAGACCTCTCAAGGCCTCACAGACACAACCGTGAAGCTAGGTTCCTTCCAGGCCAGGCTGCGTACCAGAGGCAGGGAAGACGCAGGTTCCTTGTTGGGCAAAGTTTTCTCAATGCAAGGTCAGGGCAGCTGCTTTGGCAAAGACCTCCGGACCATCTGCCTCCTGCTCCTCTGTTGCCTCCACCTGAAGCTTGAGCTTGCCTGGTGGCTCCCCTTCCAACAAAGGGCCAGACTTGTAGTTCGTGACCCTTTTTCTCTAAGGTACATACGGGTAAAACTTTCTGTTGAGAGCCAGACAGTGGCTGTTTTAAGCTTCTTGCTGTTGCTGCTCACCTCTGCCCATGGCAGTGCTGCAGGCCGTCAAGTTAGACAGAAATATTATAAGCAGTCAGACAGGGCCAGGCCCTCAAGGAGACAGCACACAAGATGAGATGCCTTACAACTGTGGGAGGGGCGGATGCTCCTGCTGTGAACCAGACCTAAAGGCCAAACAAATGCTAACCGAGTAGCACCTGGGATTGATATTCTAACTAGGTATCAATCACCTGGAAAGACCCAAGTGAGGCACTAGCCCAACCCCCAACAGAAAGAGACCCTATCCTGCATTCCAACAGAAAAGGACCCTGTCCCATATGTAATCCCATTGGTTGACCATAGTTTTGTCCCACCTCCTGCCCACCTAAGCAAGTTCCCATTCTCTCTACCTTTAGCCTCACATGGTTTTACACTATAAAAGTCCCTGGAAGAGACAGCTTCCCGGGGAACTACCCGCTCGGGTCCCCCTCCTGTCCCTCTCTTGGACAGGAGCTTTCTTTCTCTCAATAAATATATTCTGCTCATAACCTCCGTTTGTTCCTAAAATTCATTCTTTGGTTTTAGAGAACACGAACTCATGCAGGTCAGGTCCAGAGATTTGTTTTTCCCTATGCCATTTGGAGGTTCCCTATATGGTTTAGAGGTCACCCACCCGAGACCAGTTTTTCTCCCTGTATCAGCTGCAGAGATGATGACTTTATTGACTGTGTTTCAATAAAACTTTTTTTTTTTTGGTGGAACCAGGGATTGAACTGAGGTTCTTGTGCTTGTCAGGCAAGCACTTATTCCACTGAGCCATCTCCCCGGCCCTCAATAAAACTTTATACAAATGAACTGGAGTTGCCATTTCTCATAATTTTCCTTCTTTCTTTTGGTGGAACCTGGGATTGAACTCAGGCCCTTGTGCTTGCCAGGCAAGCACTTATTCTACTGAGCCATCTCCCCGGCCCCTCTCATCATTTTCATGCATCATTAGAAATTATTTTTTTCTGTATTTTTTTGCCATTTAAAACTGAAAAACATTATGTGAAGCTCTAGGCTCAATTCCCAACACCAGAAAGAAAGAAGGAAAGAAGGAAAGAAAGAAAGAAAGAAAGAAAGAAAGGTCATCCTTAACTTGTAGGGGTACAGAAGCAGCTGGCAGGCTGTGATCTCCCAGCCCTGCTCCATGGTATGGGATGTAGGAGGCTGTCACTATTCTGCTTCAGCTCCTCCTATCTGACTTCTTTGTCCCTTTTCCTTATTCCAGTCCCTCTTCTTAATCCCCTCCTTCTTCCTGCATGCACCCTCTCCTCTCCTCTCCTCTCCTCTCCTCTCCTTTTCTTTCCTCTCCTCTTCTTTTCTCTCTCTTCTCTCTTCTCTCCCAGGGGACCCATTCATTCCCAATTTCCAAGTCCTGGTGGAAAAGTCAGCACCACCCCTTCCTGCCACTCCTGGGCCACAAAGCCTGGGTCCAGCCACTAGAGCTGGCCAGGGGCCTCCTGCTTGCCCCACACTCCACAGGTATATGTTTCAGATGTCTTCATACCTCCAGGAGTGACAGACACAGTGTGCTAGAGAAAATACCTGGCTTGGTACCATTCCGATTGGAATCTAATTCCTACCTCTGCCACCAGCCAACATTGATCTCTATCTGTTCCTTCCTTGGCTCGCACTGTGCCACTGTCTGGGGCTGCATTGTTGGAAACGTGAAGATCCAGTCTGCAGCCAGGAGACCTGGGGCCAGGTTCCCTCTCTGCCATGTAGGAACCCTTGTCGCTTACAGGTGTCGGGGGCCTGGAGGGTCAGAGACGTTTGCACTGGCATGCACCAACCTAGATTTCAGAAAAAGGAACGATTTGGGGGTCAACAGCGCGTAGATGGTCCCACAACCACAAGAGAGGATGACGTCACCTACACAGAAAAAGAAGCCTCAATAGCCACAAACTTGTCTTACCAGCCTGTGGCCAGCAGGTGGGAGCAGAGGCCACCAAGAATTTCTGAGTGCAGGCTCCTGAAAGAAGCCTGTCTTGCAAATCTCAGATTGATCTAGCTGGGCAGCAGTGCTTGATACAAAGTGTGTAAGAAGGGAAACTGAGTCAGTCCAAAATGGTCTATATAGTTCTTTCCAACTAGAAGCTGGCTGGAGCCCAAGCAGGTGTTATATTGGAAGAACGCTGAGTTAGGAGTCAGAGGGTCACACTCATTCAAACAGAAAGGGAGACAGGCTCTCACTTCCAGGCTGCCCTGGTCCACACCCCAGTGCTACTGTTTCCCAGCTGTGTGGCTTTGGGAAAGTCACTGGACCTATCTGTGTTTCTGTCTCTTCAGCCGTGGGATAGTGACAGTGATGATATCTATCTCCATAGGCTTCTGTGAGTGTTGGCTGACAGCGCATAAAAAGCTCTTACAACAGGGGTTGGTGCAAAAAAGTGAATGGAAATATTAAGTTACTATGATTATCCTTAAGATCACCCCTGAATGGAAGCCCCACCCCAATCCCTCCTAGGAAGAAGCCTCAACCCTCAGACGCTCCAAACACGATAAGGTGGCAGCCACCAGAGAAGGGTACCAGGGACGAGTACTTTCATGCCACCTGGGGAGCCTCTGATCTCAGATACCCTGTGCTCCTGCCTGATCCCTGATGTCCTTTTACCTCCAGATTAGGGCTGGAGTAGATGTGCGTATATTCACATGTGTATGTGCACACGTGTGTGTGTGTGTGCGTGCGTGCACATATGTGTGTATGTGCATGTGTGCATGCATGTCTGACACCCCAGTCTGTCTGTTCCTGAAGTCCAGGGCTGAAGTGCAGAGACCCGTGAGCTGGGCATTGGGTGGCCCAGGTTCCAGTCCTGAATGACTTCAGGGAACACTTTCCCTCTGTGAGCTCACTTCCACCAAGTTCTATCTCTGCTATTTCGTGGTCTGAGTCACCTGTGGTTCTTCTCCCCGAGCCCTGCAGCTGGGCTCCAGGCTCTTTTCCCCACCTTCCCCCTTGGCCCTGCCCACCCCAGGGTCCTGGTAAAAGGCTCCTAGAGCTGGACACAGATTAAATCCAGGAGAGGTGGGCAGCCAGCCCCTCAGCCTCCACATTTCCGCCTTCCCGGCAGCACTGCTTATCTGGGGTCAGTCGGAGGGCCCAGGCTACCAATTTAGCCACTGCTGGGCCCCTGGGAACAGAAGTCTAAAAACAACTGAGGCTCAGGCACTGCTGAGAGTTGATGCTTCTGCTCCTCTGAGGGCTCTGTTGGCTCCTGAACCCGTTCCTGATCCCGTCGCTCAAAGCTTAGTCTCTGCGGGACCTGTAGCCCTTGCCCACGGTGGGCACCAGCCACACCACACTGGTGGGCCCTGGGGAGCATGGGAGTCCCAGGGCACTGGGGGCAGCCATTGTCTCGGGGCATTTGACACTCACCTTTGATTGCCAGGAATGGGGGCCTAAGGTGTTCCCTTAATGTCCCAGGGGTGTGGCTGCTCCTGAAGCCCACTCCAGATGTGGCCCAAGCCGAAGCATAGGCACAGCTCTGCCTGGCTGTCTGATTTTTCACATAGGTGCAGGACAGACAAAGGAGTGCTGCCAGGGGCTGGTGAGATGGCTCAGTGGTCTAAAGCACCTAGTAGAACAAGCTTAGCAAAGCACA
>NW_004524707.1:748075-749576 GCF_000260255.1 Octodon degus
CACACACACACACACACACACACACACACACACACAAATAAATAAATAATTAAGAAAAAAAAGGAGTGCTGCCAAACTGGAGAACCTTGGAGGGCTGAAATGTGGCTTGGTTTTTTGGGTAGAGCACAACAAATCTTCCCAGATTTGGGAGCCCATCAGTGGCACAGGATGGGCAATCTAAGGGATCCAAAGCAAGACAAAAATGCAGGGCCTCTTATTCGGAGCTTTGAGAATATCAAAAAGGGAACAAGTGGGCATTCTGCAACCCCTGAGGCCTTCTGAGTGCATGCCCTGTTTGACAGCAAGATGCTTGTTCCTAAAGCCTGCCCAGGTGAGAGTCTCTGTCTCTTCCTCTGCCTCTGCCTGCCTCTCTGTCTCTGTCTCTGTCTCTGTCTCTGTCTCTGTCTCTGTCTCTCTCTCTCTCTCTCTCTCTCTCTTTCTTTTTCAGGTACTGAATCCAGGAACTTGGCACTCAGCTATATCCCAAGTTCATTTATTTGTTTGCATGTTTGTTTTATTTTGAGACAGGGTCTTGCCAAATTGTTAAATTGCCCAGGATTTTAACTTGGGATTCTCCTGCCTTAGCCTCCCAGGTCTAGGACCATAGGCATGCACCACACGCCTGCCTGAACTATCATTTCCTCTGTATCTACAATGTGCTAAATATCTTATACACATTATCTCATTTATTTTCTTTCAGGGTGATGCCAGCCCCAGGGTCAAAGGTGGAACAATGGGTGTCACTTTTGAAGTCACAAGACACAATCTGGTCCTCAGTATTGCCCAGGATGCCTTTGAGAGGACTACCTGATGCCTGCTTCACCACCTTCTTTTTTTTCTTTTCTTTCTTTCTTTTTTTTTCAGAACTGGGGATTGAACTCAGGCCCTTGCGCTTGCCAGGGAAGTGCTTATTCCACTGAGTCATTTGCCTGGCCCCATCTGTCACTTATTTTCTAGCAATGAGTATATGTTTATTTTTAACAAACTTTATTTACTTATTTATTTATTTATTTATTTATTTATTTTGTGGAACCGGGGATTGAACTCAGGCCCTTGCACTTGCCAGGCAAGCACTTATTCTACTGAGCCATCTCCCTGGCCCCAACAAATGTTTTTTAAAGTTAGGTATTTTCTTATATATAATTACTACAATGTTGATTAGTTGCTTTTATATATTTAAAATGGTTTCTTTTAGATGGTGCTGATTTAAAAAAAAAGTTTGTTTAAAGAGAATAAAAGGGCTGGTGAGATGGCTCAGTGGTCTAAAGCACCTACTTAGAACAAGTTTAGCAAAGCACAGGGGCCACAGTTCAATCCCCCAGCACCACATGCCAGCCAGCCCCACCCCCTGGTGGGCTGAGCTGGCCACACACACACACACACACACACAAATAAATAAATAAAATTTTAAAAAATAATAAATACAGAGCAGACATACCAAATAAAAAATGGACAAGAGGATTCAACAAAAGTTACTTAAATAGCCAAAATACATATGAAA
>NW_004524707.1:749676-805282 GCF_000260255.1 Octodon degus
ATCCCCCAGCACCACATGCCAGCCAGCCCCACCCCCTGGTGGGCTGAGCTGGCCACACACACACACACACACACACAAATAAATAAATAAAATTTAAAAAAAAAGAGAATAAAAAATAGTAAAAAAAAAAAAAAACAACTAGAAATGATACAGAATTTCCCTAAACAAAATGATAGGGATTCAACAATGGTTCTTATGTTGCATATTGTTGTCTTCAGAATAGTTGGTCAGATTACCAGATATAAGCATGCAAAATTGGCTAAAAATTATAAAAAAATTAAAAAAGAGAGAGAGAAAAAAATAACTTTTAATTTCTCCAGCAGAAATCAGCAGTACAATTATCCAAGCCATCCTCCTTGGCCTCATCCCAGTGGTCCCTTCCCTTCTACCCCACACGATCTAGTCCCCTTTCTTTTGCATTGCTGGGGGTGGAACCCAGGTTCTTCTGCCTGCTGGCCAAGCAGCCTGCCTCTGAGCTCACCTCAGCCCTCGATCAGACGTCTTTATGAATCAAAGAGCTGGAGAAGTCCTAGCAGGAGCACAAGCCACACATGGTTAACGAGAAGCGCGGGAGCCAGGCCCTCCTGCGGTGGGCCACAGGCTGCATGTCTCCTGCACAGCAGCCTCTGAGGGGGAGGAGCCGTGGGAAGCCTGGCATCTGGACATGGCCACCCTGAGGTGTGAGGTGTGGCAAAGACTCTCCCTGGTGTGAGCTGCCCTGTCCTGTGCTGCTGAAGGCTGAGCCTGGAGGTGAGGCAAGAAGAAAGTGGCCTGATGAGCTCTGCCTTACACTATGACACTGGGAAGTCCCCTGGCCTGCATGAGCCTCACTTTTCTCATCTGTAATATTGGACAACCACATCTGCCTCTCGTGACCACAAGGACTGTGACTTGTGCACCAGTGCCTGACACAGGTCAGGTGCCTGAGCGCCCTCAGGAAGGCCCAAGGACCCCCTCCTGGCTGTACCTTCTCTGCCGGTGGGGAACCCACCTGCCTCAGCCTTCCTCGAAGCAGCCCGTGCTCCTCACCTTCGCAGCCTCTCGTCCTGGCACAGCTGGCCAAAGAGCTCATCCCAGCTGCCTCCTCTTAAAAAACCCAGCAGATCCTCTGGCGAACAGGGCTTCTTGTGAATCATGCTGGGCAGAAGCAAATGAGGATGGCAAACGCGGGCAAATTGTCCAGCTTCTGGGCTCTGACAGGCCTCCTGTGGGCCAACTCCTGCTGAGGGGGCACCTGCATCCTCCTCATGCCCCAGCCAGGGCCTCACGTGTCCCCATCGCCCTTTTCCCTGCCCCTCTCAGGGAAGAGCTCCCAGCCCCTTCCCACAGGGAGCCCCACTTCTCCTGAATCCCCAAGGGGATGGTTTGACTTGAGTGAGGTCCCTATCTGCACAGCTCTACTCATCTCAGGTTGGCCCTGGGACAAACGCCCTTCCAGTTGTCCCCAGCCTATGCTAAGAGAGACAGAGGTGGGATAGGCTGGGCAGACTCCTCGGGTCTGAAAAAGACTCTTGGGGTCTTCCCTCCCAGCTCCCCAGAGCCCAGCCGGCTGTACCTCCAGGCTGTGGGCGTTGCCCATCCCTTGACCTCTGCGAAGTAAATATTGGATCAGGTTTGGTCACCAGCTGTTTCATGAAGAGCAAAGTCAGTCGTGAGCTTGTGAGTGGCTGGGATCCTAGGGAAGAAGTCTGGAGAGAGTGTCCTGCGGGCAGCAGCCAGCTCGAACATGGTGGGCTGGAGCAGGTTTGGGCCAGGCCCTGCCTTCCCCTGACTGTGAGGCTCGGCTGGTTCGAGCCCGCGTGTGAGTCTGCCACCCCTCTCAGTGGCTGCCCCTGGGAAGGTGTCTTTCTTTCCCCACCACACAGCATACTGGTCTAATTCCTAGCAGCTTGGTGTCTGCAAGGCCTGACCCCACTGTTCACCCAGCCAGACTTAGCACCCCTGCCCTGGCTCAGGTGTATCTTCCCTAGAAGTGATGGACACATTTGGAAGCATGTTGACTGGACACACCTGTCCATTCAGGTGTGGGACCTCTGGGCCTTGCTGATTATCCAGCTGTGTCCCACCTGAGCAGGACTAGTACCTGCCCCTAACCCAGCAGGTTGTGTACCTGGGGGACCCGGGTAACCCACACCTCCAGGTCACAGGGCTCAGCCAGAGGAAAAGAGGTAGTGGCCTGATCCGTCCCTTCCTCTGTCCTCCTTATGTCTGCTTTTGCCCTGCACCAGCCTGGCTGCTCCCTGTTCCTGAACCTGGTCAGCCCTTCCTGCCCTGCCAGGCCAACTCCCACCCTTTGGGCCACACCTCACTATCTGGGCCCTGGGGCCACGCAGGCTGCAGGAAAAGGGGAAGCTTGTCTGGGAGGAAGTTGTGGAAATGAGCTATGACTCCAGGGAACAAGGGGCCCTGGGCTGAGTCCACTTGGGGAGGTGGCAAGGGACAATGTGCTAGCTAGGGGCTGCAGTGGAGTGGGACAGCTGCTTCCCTCTACCCTGGACGTACAACCTGAGCCTGGCCAAGGGCTCTGCAGGCGCGGAGATCTGAGTGAAGGGTGAGAAGGGCACGGCCTACCCAGGCATTTGTCTGGCCGTGCTAACCACAGAGGACAACACTGTGAGTCATCACCTCACAGCTGTCCTCACCTCTCCCTCACCACATGTGGGGGGGGTTGCGCAAAAATCACAGCATAGGCCCGGGCCAGTCAGAGCCAGAATAAATCCAGGGGAAGCCAGGGCCGAACAGATTTCTGACTCTCTCCTTAGGGTCAGGTCTCTGGGCTCTGCTGGACACCAGCTCAGTGCTAACATGCAATGCCAAGCAGCATCTATGTCTGTCCAAGCCCCTTAGAGGTTCTGGGCTCTAGCCCCTGCCTCTCCCTTGTCTGCCCCAGTAAACTTAGCTTCTTCTTTGTTTTCTCTGGGGCTCTGTCCTTCCCATCCAGATCCAGAGCTGGAGTGTGAAGCATCTGCTCAGGGTACCAAGGCCTCTGGGTGTGCTGTGGGTGGTCCCCTCCCCAGGCCCAGGCAGAGGCCTCGCTCCTCTCTTTTGCTCCCGGCTTAATGCTGGGCTGGCAGCTTCCTCTACACTCCTGTGGGGTCAGCTTTGCTGAGGACATGGGTATGTCCAGGGCAGGCTAATTACCTGGCACTTGTCATTAGGATGTCTTTTAAAATTTGTCCAAAATAGGTTTGGAAGAGAAGCCAAAAGTTGAGGGGGGCAGAGGATGGCTGCTGGGGCGACCTGAGTCCCTCTCACCTCTCCAGGCTGGTTTGTGTCCCCCTCCCTGCTCCCAAATCCCCAGTAGTGCAGAAGCCCTCCGGGGTGGCTAGCTCCATCCTGGGCCACCTCTTCCCACCAGAAGTTGCCACTTCCAGGGAGTACACTTGCCCTGTAACAGGCTTGGGAACAGTTTTTCCTGCCACACATCTCATTCCAGGCCTGGGTGTCCCATGCACCTGCCAGCTGGCCCAGCCTTGTCTCGCCCGTTCCAGCTACAAGGGCACAGGTGGCATCTTGTGGAGCTCCTTGTTGCCCTCCTGGGCTTCCCTCCCTTCAGCCTGAATGCTTCTAAACCAAGGAAGTGTGTGTGTGTGTGTGTGTGTGTGTGTGTGTGGTGTGACATGGTCAGGGTATCCAGATGTTCTCAGGCACACCTAGAACAGGACCTCACTTCCTAATCCAAATGTCAGAATGCCTTACAGCAGCCACCTTGTCTTATTACTCTAGGGGGGTCCTGGGCACAAGGGCTCTCTCCTCTTTCCAGACCCTTTGCTTCCTTTCCCCAGGGGTCCCCTAATCTGCTCCCCAAGTCACTAGACAGCCCCAGAGCTGGAAGCTTCTGACTCTCACCTCTGGTTTCCCTTTTGCAGGCAGAGCTGGGAGCAAGGGCTCACCTTTGCCCAGTCCCTCCCCGCTGCCTCATGCACCCCTCCAGGAGGAGTAGGGAGCCTTGAGAGTATGTGCTCCATGTTTAATTATGGAGCAGGAGCTCGGCAATGAGGCGGAGCCTCTCGCACCCTAGCTAATGAGACGGTGCCAGCCAGCTGACAGTGCTGGGCTCTGTAATTTATGGGGGCCTAATTGCTGTGGAGGCTATTGCTTTTAATGTGATCAGAGCAAAGGCCTCTTCTTCTTTCTAACCTAAGAACCAACCGGCGACTGGCAGTGGGGGGAATGGTGTTCTGGTCTCTCTCCCAACATGTTTCAACTTGGTGAGCTCCTCAGCGGCCCTGGGGGTTGGTTCCAGGTGCTTTACTTTGGAGTAGCTGTTTAGAGTAGGTCCTGCGCGCTTGGTTCGGGGAAGATGAGGAGAAGTTTAAGCTCCTCCACCGAACCTCACACTGTTCCCCTTAGCCGCTGGCCCAGGGAGCCACCACACACAGCACACAGGTCAGCCTCACCTGCGGCTCTCAGAACCTTTGCTTTGGGTTGAGACAGGGTCTCACTGCGTAACTAACATAGGGTGGCCACCTACTCATGATCCTCCTGCCTCAGCCTCCTGAGTGCTGGGATTACAGGCATATGCCTTCATAGCTAATTTCTTAGAACCTTCTGAAAATCTCACAAAATTTCTTCTCTCTCTCTCTCTGCAACCTAACAATAGCTCATGTTAAGGGTCCTCTTAGTATGTTCCAAGAAATTTACTGTTATTTGCTTACATTTCTACCTACTCTTCACCATGGCTCTCTGAGAGCAGCCTCCGCCCCATTTTACAGACTAGAAAGATGAGGTGGGCTGGTGAGATGGCTCAGTGGTCTAAAGCACCTACTTAGAACAAGTTTAGCAAAGCACAGGGACCGCGGTTCAATCCCCCAGCACCACATGTCAGCCAGCCCCGCCCCCTGGTGGGCTGAGCTGGCCACACACACAAACACACACATACATACACACATAAATAAGTAAATAAATAAAATTAAAAGAAAAGAAAAATCTAACTCTAAAGAAAGCACAAAAGAATACATGTTGAATAAAAACACTAAAAAAAAAAAAGAAAGATGAGGTGGTGAATAATTTACTCTTATAACAAAGAGAGCACAAGAACATGCAAATTTGTAGAGACTCTAAAATATACCATCTGGGGGTCTGTGAGATAGCTTAGCAGACTAAAGCACCTGCTTAGGCAAGCTTAGGCAAGTGCAGGGACCGTGGTTCAATCCCTGGCACCACATGCCACACCAGCCCTACCCCAGGGTGGGCTGAGGCGGCCACAGAGTCTGGGCATAGTGGTGTACTCTTGTAATTCCAGCACTGGGGAGGCTGAAAACAGGAGGCTCACTATGAGTCCGAGCTGTGTAGTGAGACCCTGTAACAACCAAATACATTAAAAATAATAATAATAAATAAAAATAAAATATACCATCTCTGTCTCTGTTTCTCATAGACCACACACACATACACACCCCAGAGATTCCATATTGGCCTGTAACCACATTCATCTGTAGACTTGTGTTGTCCTGCACAGCCCGATTTTTATATTCACTGCTCAGGGTCATAAAATGCCACAAATTTAGGAGGCCTGATCCCAGATAGAAGCACACCAAAGGGCAGCAATTGTAGCTGGCAAATTGAGCACAAGATAAACTTAATTCATGTTTATAGACAGAAGGAAAGAGACAAGGAGAAAGAGTCAGGGAATGAAGAACCCTCCTTGCCTTCAAGTTCAAAGTGGAAATAGTTAGACGATCTCTACAAAGTAAAATGAAATTCTTTTTTTTTTTTTTGTGCCAGGGAGCAAGCCCAGGGCTTGGAGCATGCTGGGTAGGCGTTGGGCCACTGAGCCATACCCCAGCCCCAAAAGAGACTTTAAATATAGCCCCAAAGAGAAGAGTCACCACCAATTCAAGCAGGACCTGTCATGGCAACTAGAAGAATCAAACTGATGTAGGGCCCAGGATGCCAGGCTGGTGGCAGGACTATCTGGGTCACTGAGGCAGCAGTCCCTCCAGAAGAAAGTCACCCAGTGTGTGCTCAGTGTCCCTCATGCCCGTGGCTTGTTTGCCATTTCTCCAGGGTGGAGGAACAGGAGTCACAGGCTGAGTCTGGCACAGTCCTTGGGCTCCTCCTCCTCTTGGTACCAGCAGCTCAGCAGTCACCCACGCTGTCAGTGTCCATTTTTTTAAACTATTGTTCACCCCTCAGCCATCTCCTACCTCCAGAGCTGTCTTTGTTGAGGTCACCAGTCAGGGGGACCACCCAGCAAGACTAGCGAGGGACTTTCAATGTGAGAAGGGAGAGAAACAACTGGGACAACTGGTCACCCTGTCAGTGGCTTCTTTCTGCCAGATTCAACATTGCCTTTTAGCCCTTAACAATCTTGACCTCTAGCTCCTTCTGATTCCCAAGTCCTCGATGCCCGCCCTTCTCCTGGATCTGATTTTCTCTCTGCCTTTGCTAGCTCCGCTTCCTCTTTCATTTCACTTCTGCCACTTTGGCTCCTCAGACCCTGGCAAGAACCTGCTATGTGCAGGGACATAGGGTACCATAGCAAAAGACACGGTCTCTGGCCTGGGAAGCTCACAGTCCATAAAGGAGACAGATATGGAGTCCCTGTGTCTTGGATGACACAGAGGAGAGAAATGTGCAGAACAGACTAGGGAGCAATCAGTCCTGAGTAGACAGTATCAGGACCACATGTGTCAAGGAGGTGGTAACCCCTGAGCTGGGTTTTGAAGAATGAATAAGAATTTACTAGATAAGGGGTGAAGGAGACTGGCTCTCCACTTGGTAGGAGTGCTGTGTACAAGAGAAGTGCATGTGATTTGATGTGTCTGTATATATGATATACCAGGAGAGCCAGAAATCAAGACAAGCTGGCAGGCCAGGTCACAAGGTACCACGTATGTTGTAATATCCTTAAGGGCCACTGAATGTACTTGAAGAGGCCTGCAGCTCCTGAAAATGAATGGGAGAGGGTGTGTGTGTATGTGTGTGTGTGCGCGCGCGCACACGTGTGTGTGTGTGTGTGTGTGTGTGTGTGTGAGTGTGTTCTGACCCTGGGAGGGCTTCTTCAGCTTTTTATGAGATTCTGAAAGCAACTTGGAGACTCAAAGGCCCACTATTGAAAGTCACTGGAAGTAACTAGGCAGAAGAGCCCACTGTTGAAGTTTTTCTTTCAATATCTTGGGCTGGGGGCCAGCCAGATAGCTCAGTGGATTAAAGCACTTGCTTGGGCAGATGCAAGGACAGGGGCTTGATCCCCAACATGCCGTGCTGGCTCTGCCCCTGGGGCTCGCTGAGATGGCAATTGAGACTGGGCATGATGGCACGTGCCTATAATCTCAGAGCTTGGGCGGCTGAAAGCAGGAGGATCATTATGAGTCCAATCTGTGTAGTGAGACCCTGTAGACCCTGTACTAAATACATTTTTTTAAAAAAAGATCTTGGCCTGGGAATACAGCTCAGTGGAAAAAGGCTTGTGTGGCGTGGGTGAGGCCCTGGGTTCCATCCCAGTATCACAAAGCAAATGCACACATAAAATCTCCCTGGTGGTGGCTGAAGAGAGGGTTGTGAGCAAGGCCAGTTTACTAGTGAGACCTGCAGGGTTCCAGCCTCAGTCTCCATCTTGGCCCTGAACAAAGTGTCTCCAAGGCAATGCACAAGCACGTGTCTCAAGGCCATCCAGCAGGCCTTCCTGACACTTCCCAGAGTCTCCATCAGATGTCCACTAGACCCTCCAATTTTACCTGGCCATAGATGAACTCGGCATTCGTGTCTAGCACACAGCAGATACCAAGGAAATGTTTCAGTCCAACTCTAACTCCTTCATGAACTCATGATCCAGATTTTAGGTTCAGGCTTAAGCCTTCCTAGATATTGGTCAGCTCTCTCTTATCCAGAAGTCTCAAAAATTCTTTTTTTTTTTTCTTTTGTGAAACCAGGGATTGAACTCAGGTCCTTGCACTTGCCAGGGAAGCACTTATTCTACTGAGTCATCTCCCCAGCCCCTCAAAATTTTTTTTTTTTTTTTTTTTTTTTTTTTTTTTTTGCAGAACCGAGGATTGAACTCAGATCCTTGCATTTGCCAGTCAAGCGCTTATCCTACTGAGCCATCTTCCCAGCCCCTCCTCAAAAATTCTTAAGGCTTTCTGAAAAGAAAATCTATTGTTCTACCCCTATGTTTTTAAATTTTAGTTGAAAACTAATTGCATGTTGGGGCTGGTGAGATGGCTCAGTGGTCTAAAGCACCTACTTAGAACAAGCTTAGCAAAGCACAGGGACCGCGGTTTAATCCCCCAGCACCACATGCCAGCTAGCCCAGCCCCCTGGAGGGCTGAGCTGGCCACACACACACACACAAATAAATAAATAAATAAATAAATAAATTTAAAAAAAAAAAAAGAAAACTAATTGCATGCTCTAAGCACATAGGATACCATAATACAAGCAGGAGTCTTTGGCCCCATTCCATAGGTGAACAAAACAAGGCACAGAGCTAAGAAATAGGCTTAGAAAGCCCAGGACAACCAGCTTTTCTCTGTGCCCCTGACCTTGCCTGTTGATCC
Organism: Octodon degus; assembly: GCF_000260255.1. Taxonomy (NCBI): domain Eukaryota; kingdom Metazoa; phylum Chordata; class Mammalia; order Rodentia; family Octodontidae; genus Octodon; species Octodon degus. Next base: position 758,178 of record NW_004524707.1, read on the forward strand.
TTAGTGACCCACCCTAGTTAGCCTAGCCCTCACCCCAGCAACTGTTCTGGTCTTGTTGCCAAGGGACACTTTCTCATGTGTTCTGGCTCTGAGTGGTGGCTTCGTTGCCATGGTAATGCATCAACCTGGTGTGTGTGTGTGTGTGTGTGTGTGTGTGTGTGTGTGTGATAAATTTGGGAGGCCCAGCTGGATGCAGAGGTGGGGTTTTAATTGGTTTAATGGTTGCTAGGTTCAACAGGCTCATGATTGGCTGACTCTGTTTATGTAACTACCCTGTCCTGGAACCTTCTGGGGATGCAGCTGTTGGCCTACCGAAGTCCAGAGTGGTCATGAATGGGGAATACGTCTTTGTATAAACACATGCATGGGTGCACATGGCCTGTACATTTAACTTAAATGGTAAAGAGAAGCTATACTGCTTGGAACACTCATAAGGCAGAGAATACAGGGCTCTCTGCTGGAATCACATGGGAAACAAATAAATGCTATTTTTTCCCAATTACATCCAGTCTGCATAAATCACTAGCAAACAATGGCCTGGGGTTAGCCAGGAGAGTAAGAACTGGCCTGTCCAGCTAAGTTCTGCCCGCTGACTCACAGCCCTTGAGCCAAGGGGCTGCAGTGGGTCGGTCCATCCTCTAGTCTCTCCTGCCAAGGACACACATGCTCTTTGGTGAGCTCCTCTGTTCTTACTTGGTTTCCCACTTAGCATGTCTTCACTTGACTTCTGGAACCCCGAGAAGGACCCTGGGCCAAACACTACTGACCTCACACCCATGCAACGGCTTTGTAGTTTACAAAGCACTGGCATAACCACAGTAACATCTAATTCTCACATCCTAGGAGGTGGGTGGACACTCATGCTCTTCCCATCTGGCTGAAGAGGAAAACTGAGGCCCAGACAAGCAAATGACTCCTACATCTTTGGCGCAGAATCAGGTCCTGTGCCCACCCAGGTGTGGGGAGGGCCAAAGGTCAGAAAGACTGCAGCTGTGTGCAGTGGGGGAGGCGGTGTCTGCTGGCCCAGGTCTTCCCGCGTGGATGCTGCAACTCATGGGGAAAGTGGGGCAGGCTTGAATTTGGGTTTCCAGAAGCTGGCTGTTCAAGTGCACTGCCCACACAGTCTGAGAGGGAGAGCGGTTTCCAGCTTCCCCACTCAGCCTTCAGGCACCCAGGGAAGCCTGTCCTGTCTGCATCGCAGTGGCATGTCATCACAGCAAGCAGGAGATAAAGGAACAGAGCGAGAGGGGGCCGGCTGCTGTGGGGGTCCCTGCTGTCATGCCATACAGTCCTGCCAGGGTCTCATTACAACACCGTGAGAGCATGGCCAACAGAGGGAAGAAAGGGGGCTGCAGGGACCCCAGGGGAGGGACCCCAGGGGCGGGGCCAGTGGAAACCCCAGCAAGGAGTCTCTTGTCTGACCCTCTGGAAGGAGAGAGTTAACATCCAAAGAGAAGGAGCAGAGAGCATTGATTGGGTGCCAAGTTTACATCTCATGAAACCTCAAGGCAGCCCCAGGAGAGGGGGACTGTTACCATCCCTGGGTTACAGGCATGAAGCAAGCCGAGATGGAACTGCCCAAGGTCGCTTAGGCCCTATGCCTTAAAGCCCCAGTCTCCATCGATGGGAGAGCTGGGCCTGCTGAGATGGCCCTAAGGACCCTAGCATGGGAGCAAGCTGAGGACACGGGAGATCTGGAAGGAAGACTTACAAGGGCACTGGCAGGGAGCGGAGCAGGAGGGTGGCACAAAGCACATGCTCACAGCCCATCAGTGTCCAAGGTGTGCAGGTGCATGCAGGCTCCCTCTCGCTGCAAGCTCTGCCCATGCAGTGCCCTCAGTCTCACCTGGTCCCCCTCCTCCCTGCCTCTGTGAGCGCCCTTTCTGGGACTCCACCCAGACACCTATCCACCTGCTTCCCTGACCCTGACAAGATTCCGAGCTGATTGTTTCTGAGATCCCCATGAGCAATTCCACACCGGGGACGGGGGTTGATGTGAGGGTTTCTGAGCAGGTGGCTGCCACCTGTCCTCTGGGAAGTTGTTTCTGGGCCTCCCCAGGATGGGGCGGAGTGCAGGAAGGCCTTCCTTCTCCTCAAATGCTGGCCAACAATGCCTCAATATGGGACAGTTCCTCTGTCCCCCAGGGGACAATGAGTACATAGGGATGGAGGCATCCCTATGGCTCAAGGATCTGGTACCATCCTCAGCACACTGTAGGACCTCCATCAGTGTTTGTCCACTGAACGAATGATGGTGATTGTATCTATAATTTATTATGTTACTGTTTGAGCCAAGCCCTTTAGTATACCTTCTAAACCACACCGATTTTTAGGCTCTTTGTCCTACAGGTTATAAAACTAGGCTCAGGAAGATTAAGTTGCTTCCCAAGATCACAGAGCAATGAGCCGAGGGACACCTACAAAGTTCCAAGGCCCCCCTCTCAGCATGGTTTTCCCAAGCTGGATGCTCTTCCATCCTTATCTCCTGGGATCATGTAGGTATGAAGTCTCTGAGCCTCTGTCCTAACTTCTATTTGAATGAGCTCCCTCTCCACCCTACTGCCTTTCAAGGCTAGCCTGCATGATTTCTCACTAATCTGTCCTAAAAGTTGGGGTTTGCCTCTCCAGATGCCTCGCCTATCTATTCTCCACTAAGCTAATGAAGAGCTTCCTGACCTACAGACTGGTGACACCTCCTCCTTCAGGAATGCACCATGTTGGCCCAGTTCTCAGGAGACATCCCTGGCCCATAAGCCACTGTGCACGTGGAAGGATCTCGACCTCCCTCCACATCAGCAGCCCCACCCCAGGCTCAAGGCTCTGGCCTCCTCGAATGGGCACCCATAGCCTCTCAGCCCTGTACTTTGTGCAGGTGTCAGCCCTTCTGGGAAAGCAGAAAGACCCTCCTCCCCTCTCTGGTCCTCCCAGAGCAGCTTTCCCAGGGCAGACAGAGCACCAAACCCATCCACCAACATTGCTACTGTTGGACCTGGGATGTCCTTCATAGGTTTGTTAAAGGCTTGGTCCCATCCTGAGGCATCATTAGGAGATGAGGGAAACTGTAATGAGAACTGGTGAGAAGTCTCCAAGACATTGGGGTGTAACCTTGAGGGGGAGCATGGAACCCCAGGCCTTTCCCTCTTGCTTCCTAGACATAAGGTAAACATCTTTTAGTTGCCTCATGACCCCTGCTATGATGTACACTGAGCCACTAAAGCCCAAAAGCAAGGGCACCAGTTAATCACGAACTATAGCCTCCAGAACCGTGAGCCAAAACACACTCCCCTCCCATCCTTTTCTCTCTTGGCCTACTGGTGATTGAATCCAGGGTCTTTACTCTGAGTTATACCTGCAGCCTTTATTCACTTTTAATTTTGAAACAGTCTTGCTAAGTCACTAAGTTGCACAGGCTGAGCTCAAACTTGCAGTCCTCCTATTTCAGCCTCCCATAGGGAGATTGGCACTGGGATTTCAGCCATGTGCCACCATGCCTTATTAACTTCTTTTCTTTACAAGTTGATTATTTGTTATAGTAGCACCAAGCTAACATAAGCATCTTGTTTACTTCCCTTCCCCTAAACCATAAGCTCCTGGAGAGTGGGGATTGGATTTTATTAATCTTTTGTTCTCATATGCCAAAGGCCTAGACCTTGGCATGTGAGAGACGTTCAGAAAATGTTTGTAGAGACCTCTTGACCTCATCTCCTGGCTCCTTGCAACTCTGCCCTTTGGTCCAATTTTCTCTAATCCTGTAGTAAACAGTTTCTTAGCCACAAACCTGCCTCCCTCGTCACCTGCCCCCTCCAACACATGACCTCCTAATCCTGGGAATACCACACTCAGGGGTTATGGAGTGGTCCCCACAGTGTGGAGACCCAGGATCCAGCCACTTTACAGCCCTTTAAAACTCTGCAGCCTCACTTTATAAACTATACATAGCCAGGAAATCTGCATGCTCTCAGCAAGAAATGGGGAGTAGGGCCGGGGAGATGGCTCAGTGGAATAAGCACTTGCCTGGCAAGTGCAAGGGCCTGAGTTCAATCCCCAGTTCCACCAAAAAAAAAAAAAAAAAAAGAAAGAAAAAAAAAGAAAAGAAATAGGGAATCCTCTGTGGGGCACTCCTGCCAGTGACTCACAGGTCAGTCTCATGCATGGGTCCCAGGTCTCCCGTCTTTCACCTATCTCCAGCTGAGGGCAGATCTCAGGTTGGCCAGGGTCTCCTGGGAGGGAACGATGCTGCTCTCAGCATCTTTCTCGCCATGGACAGGGTTGGGGCGGAAGCATACTGTGGCCTGCCTGCCAGCACAGGACAAAGGACGCAAGTTCCGGGAGGAAGCAGGCTGGAAGGGGCCCACACTGGGATGCCATTCTTCATGAAAACTCGGCCGGGGAAATGGCTCAGTAGAATAAGTGCTTCCCTGGCAAGCACAAGGGCCTGAGTTCAATCCCCCGTTCTACCAAAAAAAAAAAAAAGTGGTACAATTCTTCATGAAAACTCAACTTTTTGTTGGTTTTTGACCCCTAAAGTCAGGTGGTGTGGGCAGAATGGCCACTGACCTGGGTTCTAATCATGACTCTAACTCCTTGTGAAACTTTGGATCAGTTTTCTGGATCTCAGTTTTCCCTTCTGTAAAATGGGAGCCGACCAGCACTCACTATTCTGTAAAGCAGCTACTTTTCCTCCTCCTTCCCCTTCTTTTCCTCCTCCTTCAGCATTGGAGATTGGACCCAGGGCCCTCGTGCTGAGGTACAATGGTGGTCCTTTTATAACTATTTTGAGAAAAGATCTTACTAAATTGCTAAATCACCTAAGCTGGACCCAACTTTACAAATTTCCTGCCTCAGCTCTCAGAGCCTTGGAATCACAGGGGTGCCCTACTGTCTCCAGCTCTGCACAGCTTCTTGGATGCCTCCAAGTGGCTTGTGGATTTGCTCCTTAGAAAACACTCCTCTCAGGGTGGGAGGTGGACATGCTGATTAGGGCTCATTCAGGCCGGGGAGGTCAGAAGCTCTCAGAAGCTTGGAAGGTTAAGCAGCAAGTCCCTCCTGACAGGTAGAAGGACAGCCCCTGAGCCACTGCTTTCCAGAAAAACAGAACCTAGAGTACAAGGTGCCAGGTGGAGGACTGGACACTTAAGAGATGGGTGCCCTGCGACCCAACCCTGGTGCCCTACTGCCAGTCTGGGGTGATCAGGCCCAGGAACCTCGTCCCTCAGTCAAGGTCTCAAGGCCAGCCCCCACCCCCACCACAGCCTTAGAAAGGAAACCGGAAGAGGCTCTTGGACCCAGTATCCCAGAGTGGGAGAAAGGGGTGGGCACCCGGACAGAGGGAGCCCCGCCGATTGGCAGCTGCTGTGGGCAGGGAGGGAGGGGGAGGAGTCAATTTGTACACGTGAAAAACTCCGGCGAGGGCCGGGCTTTTCCTTTCCACCTCCTCCTCCTAGCCCCCACCTCCTCCACCTCCTCACTTTCTCCCCCTCTCCCTTCCCCTCCCCTTTCCTTCTCCTCCTCCTCCTCCTCCTCCTCCTCCTCCTCCTCCTCCAGCTCAGGTTGCAGCTTCTCTCCGGAGCCGCTCACCTTCCCGGAGTGGAGGAAGCGGCCCAAAGCCCAACAGGGACCCCAGCGGGGCTCAGGGCGCCGGGCGCAGGGCTCAGGGCACTGCGCGCAGCCCCCGGGCGCCGGGCTGTGACTGGCGGGAGCCGGCGCGCCGTGACCCAGGACGCGCGCAGTAAGTCCCGCGGGGTGCGGCGCGGCGGGCGGCGCCGAGAGGAGGTCGGAGCGAGGGGCACCGCGGCGCCCGGGCGCAGAGCAAAGGTAAGCCGGCGGTCCTTAAAGGCGCCGGGCTGCTTTGCATTGGAGCGAGAGGTGGGAGCTGCGAGGGGAATCCGAGGCGTACGTGTGTTGGGGGCGGGGGAAGCCCTGGAAAGGCCACTCCCAAGTTTCAGGTGCCCTAGAGGGAGGGCTGTTTCGCCTTCGCTCACCCGCGCCCCGCGGGGATAGACCATCTGGGATTCTCTTTGGCCCCTGGGTTCCTGTCCGAACCCTACAAAGCAAAGTTTTCCTCTCAGTTGCGAACCAGGTGCTTCCTAAGCGCCCTTGCTTGCTTCAGGGAAGGGCAAGGGTCAGGAGTCCCGGGTGACGAGGGGACCCAAGCGCGTGGGCCCAGTCGATCGCTGCCTTGAAGGGCTTTCTAGGCTCTGGTGAACTTTCCAGATCGGCAGGCTGGGGGCGGGGTGGTCGGGGCTGGACGGAGCCCTGGGAAGAACATGGAAGGACACGTGAGGTCCCAGTGCCGGGGTGCCGCGGTGTCAGAGCAGTGTCTGACACCGCGGTGTCTGACACTAGGGAATGCTCCTCTTATCTCTGCCTCTGGGAAATCCAGGGACCCAGAGACCGCGTCCCATAACCCCCAATCATCAGGACAGAAGGGGTTAAAGCAGCGGTGGGAAATAGAAAGCTCCTAGACTTGCTTTACTTGGGGGAATTTGGAAGCAGAATGGGTATGCGCTGGAGGCCTCTGTTTACACCCTGTTGGGGAGCCAGGTTTCCAGGAGCATCTCGGGGCTGTGGTGGGAGTTGTGCGCAGAGGCAATGACTGGTTTTCTGTACTGAGAGGTCAACACTGTGCTAGACACCAGTAGTCTCTTAATTACCACTCAACCCTTTCTGCCAATGGCCATGAGAGTTGAGGCTGCGGAGGAGGGTCAGGTCCCCAGATCTCCTGGGCCTTGACTGCTGCTGTCTCCCCGATGGTACTCCTAGTCCAGCCCTCCACAGCCTTCTCTAGTAGTGCCTCGAGGCCTGTGACTCAAAGTGCCACTGGCTGGCCCCTACTTTCAGCACCCAGGGAGACTTTCCCACTGGGCCCAGGCACGAAGGACATTAAGGATGTGGCCCGAAGGTATAGAATTGTCCAGGTGGTCTGGCCATCTAGCTGATTGGCAGGTGCCCAGAGATCCCACACGTTAGCATGGGCAGGGCCTGGGAAAATGCCACCTAAGGTCAGGAGAAGGAAGGCCAGAGCTGGGGTCCCTAGAGAGAGGGTCAGTTTGCCACAGCAGAGCTCCTGTGCCAGCCCCTTTCTAGGCAGCTCATGACCTAGAGGGCTGACTTCAGCCCCACCTTGCACCCTGGCATGGCCAGGCCCTAGCGGTAAGGTTCCTAGGACTGTCCCCACCAGCTGCCCACACCTGCCAGGAGAATGGAAGGCGTCTACCACTCACACCAGGAGGATCTGCTTCCAAACAGATGGGGGGTTTTCAGAGCCAGAATAGACTTTAGTTAGTCAGATTTCTGAATGCCTTAGTAGCTGCCGTTTATTGGATGTGTCACAGCCACTTGATGAAGCAGGTACCATTATTCCCGTTTGACAGGCCAGGAAACAGAGACCAGTTTTCCCAAAGCAGGGTAAAGATGGGATCCAACCCACTTCTGCCTGTCCCCAAGCCCCTGTCCCCAAGTCTTGCCCCGACATGGGCAGGTCCCAGCCCACTGTGGATCCCTCAGTCCTTAGGGGAATGAAGAAGGGCGTGGTGCCCTGAGACCAAGGCTCTCCTTTGTCCTGTGCCAGGCAGAGTCAGGCTTCATCACAAGTGGCAGGAGAGAGGGGCCAGATCTGAGGTGCCAATGGGCTCCAGTCTGGGACCCTCCTGTCTCATGGAGACATAAGGTCTGGAGGAGACAGGGCTGCCTTTGGGGCTGGATTCATTTCTGCCACATACCAGACGTCTTCAGGTCTTCCCATGCCCAGGGCGACAGGCCCCACAGCAAAGCCTGTGACCAACACCTGCCCTACCCAAACTCTTTTTGTAGGGTTACCCTATTCTGGACTTTGGTCTAAAATATCTGTCAACTCCTCTACTGATTCCTTTTTCTGTTCTGTAAGTCAGATTGTGACCTGAAAGAGAGGGTGCATAGGGACTTTGCTGGAATCCAACTCAAGCTGGCCTTCTGACTTCCGCTCCCTCGCAAACTCCTGAACTTCACAGGCCTGTTTCCTCATGTGTGAAGTGGGGCTCCTAATAGGAAGGATTGTATTAGGAATTAAGTGAGGTCATGCACAGTACCCACAGTGGAGCTGGATAACTAGTCACAGTGATGAACATTGACCTGGAAAGGGACCGTCACAGAGGTGGCACGGGGACTGGTGTCACCAGTCAGCTTTCCTAAACCTGAAGGAAGGGGCTGGGATATAGCTCAGTAGTATAAGTACCTGCCTGGCAAGCACAGGGTCCCAAGTTCAATCGCTGGTACCGGGGGAAAAAAAAGGAACCTAAGCTAGAGGGCTTTGCTTTAGACAGAATCCTTCCTGCTCTACCAGGGTGGGGAGGAGCCCTTCAGATAGGAGCATGAGGTTGGATGGGAACCTGCTGTGGGGACTGGGATATGGGCTGGGCCCCACCTACTGGCTTTAGAGTAAATATGGAAGCTGCCAGCCTTCTGCCCCTAGCACCTTTGACAGGGCCTCCTCTTCCTGGGGAACAGGACCCGCTCCTGCTTCTTAGTTATTAGCGGCCCCTGTCCTGCTCCATTGTCTGTGAGGGAAGGGATGGCTTGGATAGCTCATCAGACTCATATCATGAGCTTCCCTCTTGGGAATCTGTTGCATTTCTTGCCCTAGGCTCTCTCCCTACCTTGAACCTCTCACCTGCCCTGCAAGCATTTGCTGCTGAGTGGGTATCCCCCATCTCAGGGGCGGGAACACACCAAGGTCAGTCTTGTCTTCTTCCCTACAGCTCTATGTGCATGCGCACACACACACGCACACACACACGCACACACACACACGCATGCTTGCACATATGCACACACATTTAGAACCCAGCTCTGCAGTGGTCAGGGGCCTGTGTCACCACAGGGCTAGTGGCTGGGTCTGGCAGGAGCAAGCCTCTCGTGCAGCAGCCAGTGGGCTTGAGGGAAAGCTGTGGCAGTCAGGCCTCCTGTCTGCAGAGGAGTCCATCTGCTCCTGGAGTCCCTAGGGCTCCGTCTGTGGAGGGGAGAGATAAGGGAGGTGAGTGAGGTTTGGCTTTCAACTGAAAAGGGTCTTGGAGCTTTCCAGCAGTATGTGTGGCCCTGGTGACTGAGGATACTCAGCTCTGAGAAACATTGGATAAAACATTAGAAGGGACAGTGGTAAGAACCCTTCCCTGGAACTGTGTAAATGTTTCCCACCGGCATCCCCCTGACCCAGATGAGCCTGCTGTGGCTGCCTGGTGTGTTCAGCTGTTATTTATATGCTGCCTGTTCCTGTCTGTCCAGCGTGGTGGGGGCAGTGTAAGGACTTTGGGGTGAGCTGAAATCCTGCCTCTGCCGCTCAGTGACTGCTTGCATTAGGGTCAGTCGTTTGCTCACCCAAGGTTCAGTTCACTCTGTTTTAGAAGGAGAGGTGGTAGTATTACCTCCTGTTAACGTCTGAACTTGGGTGAGATCATATCCCCTGTGCTGTTAGCCTTTTGCCTCTCCTGGTATCATGATTGAGAGGTAGTGACACAGAATTGGTGAGGTCTCCTTGGCAGTTTTGGTACTGCTTGCTTCTACTTGATATTTTCTTTAAAGTTGGGTCAATCAGGCCCCTAGTAGGAAGGAAATCTTCTTCAAATGTTTCTTCCTTTGAGCACCCTTTCCATCTTTACCATTGTCGCAGGAAATTTTGTCAAAGCAGTATAACGATTTTTGCCCACAAACCTTGCTTCCCTAAAAGAGCCTGCCCCTTCTGCCTGGGGGCTCCCCTCAGGAACCAAGCCTTCTTCTCAGGCCCCCCATCACCCAGCAAAGAAGACCCTTATGGTATGATCAAGCTGGGGGACACGGCTCCCCCACTGCCCCTTATCCTAGTGGGCTCTACTGCCTGGAAATCAGTGTGTGGTGGGTGCTGTGCCAGAGGGTGCCCCTCGTAACCAAAGTGGCACAGGGAAAGGGTCCTAGAGCCCCTCCCTGATCCTACCTGGACCCTGCTGGCAATGTGCTGGGGCCCACAATCTGTGCTGATGGCAGACCCGAGTGGGCTGCCGTCTTCCTTTGTCCTGGGGCCCAGTAACCATGGAAGAGTGAGTAGAACATGTGAACTCCAAATCACAGACCCACGGCTCTGATCTAAATTTTACTTTGTCCCTCTGAGTAGCCTTGGGCAGATCACTGCCCTTTCTAAGTCTTGCCTTCTTGGCCTGAAAAACAAGAGCACAGACCAATGGATTTCTAAAGCCCCATCTAAGGTGCTGGTTTGTGGCTTTGGCCAGTGATCTAGTCTCTGAGGCCCCAGGTAGGATGCAGCCTTCTGAACCTCCAAACTTTAGAGCCCAGCTGATGCCTGGTGCCTGGTCTTGCTGTGGTCAAAGGGTGAGGAACCCAGAAGGCCTCATCCCTGTCAGAGAAGAGGATGGAAGTCTCTCCTGAAGAGGTGGGTGCTGGATATAAAGAAGTACTGAATGCTCAAAGGTAAAGTTGGTGAACTATGTCTCTTGGCCAAATCTTGCCTGTTTTGTATGGCTCGTGAGCTAAGAATAGATTTGGATTTTTTAAACTGGATGGAGAAATTTTAAAAAATTGTGATGCTGGCTGCTTCCACAAAGCTGTCAGCCTCAGGTTGCTGTAGTTCGATTCCCACAACACTCCAGCCAGCCAAACCACCCCTGAGGGCATTCGGAGAAAAAAAAAAAAAAAATTGTGATGCTTAGGAATTACCTAAAAGTCTGGGAGTGTATCTCAATGGCAGAGAGCTTGCCTAGGAGACTTAACAGCCCTAAATTTGGTCCCCAGCACCATAAAAACAAAACAGAGCAACATAAATGAACAAACAAAATTGTGTGAAAGTCAAATTTTAATGTGCTTAGGTTTTACCAGCACATGGCCGTGCTCAATCACTTACAAGGGTGGCTTTGCGTGGGTGCTGCAGATAGCATGGCCCTCAGAGCCTAAAATAATGGCTTCTGACCTTTTGCAGAAAAAGCTTCTGACCCCTTGCATCAAATGCTTCTGGAATCTCAAACTCAAAACTACTTTCATTAAAACACACACACACACACACACATGCACATACACTCTACCATTTTCTTATTAAGTAAGCAGTAAATGTTCATTATGGAAATGTTGAAGATACAGATAAGGAAAATGAAGACATCAAAGTCACCTGTAGTCCCCCCACTCCACCAAGATCATTACCGATGGCATGTTGCCTTGTGCTTTTTTGGATTATATGCAGTATCTGTGTGTGTGTGTGTGTGTGTGTGTGTGTGTGTGTGTGTGTGGCTAGGATGCATGTGTCTGACTTGCACACATACAGCTTTCCCAGATTGTGCACCTCTGCCTTCTTCCATGGAAAACAACTATCAGATGGAGCCCAGGATGGACATTCAGACAAAGGTGGCCAGTTAGGTCTGCATTTTGGAACTCAGGGGCTGGGGCTGTGGATCTGGGAGTCATCAACACATGGGTGGTGTGACCAGGATGAGGTCACATAGGAACTGTGCGTCAATGGGGAACAGCAAAGGACCAAAGAGGGAACTCTGGGCATGTGGCCACTCAGGGATGGCAGAGGAAGTGAGCTCACCAGACTTGGAGGGAGAATGTTAAGGAGACCCAGGAGATCAAACTGTCACGAAGGCCGAGGCAGCAGACTATCAGATAGAAGGCTGAGGATGGTACCTTACACTGAGAAGTGCTTGTGAAGTGAGTGACAGGAAGAGGCTCTCTGAGGAACCCAAGCCCTGGTTGGTGAGTGACACTGACTAGGAACATCTAGAGAGCAAGTGTGTGCTCCTCAGAGGAGGTGGTGGTGGCTGGGAGGAAGGGTTGGCAGCCCAGGGAAAGGCAGACCAGGCAGAAAGAGGATGCCATCCTGTGACCAGAGGCCCTGGGGACGCTGATCAGAGGAACCTGCTGGAAGTGGCACCAAGATGCTTTTTCAGACCAGCCGCTCAGATTGGACTGAGAAAATTTGGAAAAAATTGGCCAAGGGTTCCTGTCAGAGCATGGACATGGGGTAATATGGGCCAGGCTGGTGGGGCTGGAGTATAAATAGGACTGTCATTGACAGAGGCTGGGAAGCCCTCCTCCCACCGTCCCTGCTCCTGAGACCTTGAGGTCTCCAGGGAGGCCAGGCTTTAAAGGCCCTTGCAGTTCTGTTGCTAAAGTTGGGCATAGAGAAGAAAATCAGAGACGTTAATAAAGACCTGTGACAGCACCCCAGAAAGCTGGGCTTCCTGCGTTGGAATGAGGGCAGCTAAAGGGTGGTTGAACTCCATGCCCTTTTTTCTGTTTGTCCCCCAAAGGGTGGGGGGAGAATAACCCCCGTGCCAACGCAGGCAGAGAGGAAATGGGTCTGAACTGTTTTCCAGTGATTTAAGGAGGACCTAAGAAGAGGCTGCAGACTTTTAACTTTTTTCATTGTTTTAAATTTTGAATTGACTATTAATAATATACATATTTATGGGGTATAATATGATACTTTGATGTATTTGTACTTGGTGCAATGATTAAATCAGGATAATTATCACATTATCATCTCATTTTTCATTTCTATATGGTAGGGAAACTTAAAAATCCTCTAGATAATTTGAAATGTAGAATATGTTAACTAGTCTCCTTGTAAATAGTAAAATACCGGAGTTATCTCTCCTGCTCTGACTTTGTCCCCATCCCTTTGGGCCCCTTCTACTCAACCCTAGCGACCACCATTCTGCTTCTACTTTCATAAGTTTGACTTTTTAAGGTTGCACTTACGAGTGAGATCACTCCGTATTTATCTGTCCACATCTGGCTTATGTCACTTAGTACAGTGCCTTTGGGTTCACACCATAGCACCCCACTACACATGCACACCACGTTTTACAAAGCCACTCGTCAGTTGATGGGCTCCTAGGTTGTTTCATATCTTGGTGACTGTGAATAATGCTGCAGTGAACGTGAAAAGGTCTCCCTTTCTTCCGCATACTGATTTTAATTCCTTTGGTATATGCCATCACTGGGACTGCTGGGTTGCAGACTTGGGGATTTTTGAAGACATTGAATGAGGTAGGTGATGGCCCTTCTTGGAGGGTCTTTAAAGAGCCTACTAAAAGCTGCTGGTCAGCCCACTGCCCCTTCTGTCCCAGGTTCCCTTTCCCTCGGCTGTGGGGGCCACACAGTGACTGGGGAGAGGGCTAGGTTAGGCCGAGGCCTCAAGCCCAGCTTTCATCTAGTCATTCACTGGTCATTTGCAGGTTCACTCTGGGCCAGGCCTCACATCAGATGCTGGGCCACAGTGACCAGACAGACCCGCCCTTGCCTACTCACAGGCAGACTAGGGAACTAGACAGTAAACAAGCAGTGTGGGGAGTCAGGTGCTCTACGGGGAACAGCAGAATGCTGTGTGGGCACAGGAGAGATGCCTCACCTGGGCTCAGCAAAGTTCCAGGCAAGAGAAGCCACAAGGGGTGAGTGTGGTGGCACACGCCTGTAATCCCAGCGCTCGGAAGGCTGAGGCAGGATGATTGTCACGAGTTTGAGGCCTCCCTGGGTTACATAATGAATTCAAGGTCAACCTCAACCATAACACCAGATCCTGTCTCAAAAAAAAGAGCCACTAGGGGCACTGTGGAGGGCATCTGGGCAGAGGTCATGCCTGACCTGGGCCTGTTGCTGGCTCCCCCTGCTCCCTCTCAGGGTTAGGGAACCAATCCCATGCTCCATTGCCTCTGAGACCCAAGAGGACTGAGTAGGAGACATCAGGTTCAGTGCTGCTGGCTGGGATGGACATTTCCAGCTCCCTCCAAGGTACACAGGGCCAGGCCCACCCTAGTGCCCTCCAGCCTGGATCTGGCCCTCCAGGGACAAGATAAGCCTAGAAATAGCTGCCCCACTGCTGGAAAATGGAAGCAAGGCACATTTACAGTACACAGCAGCTTGCTTGGAGCTTGAAGGTGACTAAGACACAGTCTTTGTCCTTCAGGGGTCCTCATATTTTCAGGGGAATTGTTGCAGAAAGAGGCTCGGGCTCTCCTTTAGCCTCTGTTTGTTTCTACCCTAGACTGAGCACCTGTTGTGTTCTGTCCCCTGTGCAAAGTGCCAGGGCAAGCAGAATGACAGCGACCCTGTTCTTGTCCTGAGGACACTGTACCCTGGTACGGCGTGCATGGGCTGCTGTGGGAGCCGCGGGAGGAAGGAGGTGGGGCCATGCCCAGCTTCCCAAGACAGATGACACAAGTCGAGTCTGGGAGTGGCTTTATCAGGGAAGAATTGAGGAAGGACATCCCAGGCCACAAGGCTGGCGTGTGCAAAGGTGTGGGTGTGAGAGTGGGTTTCTTCCGGGAATGTCAGGTGTGTTCACTCAAACGGACTCTTCAGGGGAGGGTTGAGGTCGTCTGAACTCAGAGGCCTGGTGTGCTGCACCCTGCAGTCTGGGTTTTTCCTGAGGGCATTGTTAGCACTGGAGGACTGGAGGCAGCAGACAAGGAAGCTGAAATACAGAGGCATCTTCCTTGATCACAGTGCCAGTAAGTGGGTTCCTTCCATGATACCATGGTAGAGAATTTAGGGGCTGGACACATACAACCCCCTAGGATGTTTCTAACCAGAATAAGGCAGCATACACACTCTACCACTGAGCCATGCCACCACCACACCTCTGTGCACAGAAAAATATATACCGTGGGGTCCAGGGGTGCATATACCCCCAGTAGAGGCGCCCCTGAGGCCCCCACACTTTGCCTCCTTCCCTGGCCTTCTGCAGGTTTGCCCTGTATGTACCCAAAAGTCTTCCTGCCTGCTTCCTGCATTCTAAACAGATTCTGTGGGAATATTCTCTGAGTTCTGTCACCATCCAGAGCATCTGTTTCTAGGCAGGGTGACTGTAGGCCAGTCTATCCTCCTCTGTTCTGAAGGCCCCATGTCTGTCCCCTCTCCCATCCAGGCTGAGGCATGGAGAGGTCAGGGAGGGGGCTCCCCAGGCTTCTGCTACCACTGCCCAAGTTTCAGGCAGCCCAAGTGACCAATGACCGTCTCCCCTGAGGTTTGTCCGCCTTTGCCAAGCAGGGTCAGCTGGAGAATGCAAGAGATACTATCTGCCAGCTCCCTGCAGGCACCGCTCTCCAGGAGAGGAGGAAGCAGCTCTCCCGGAAAGGAGGAGCGCCTCTGACGTCTGCGGACTTGGGCAGCCAGCCATTGCCTGTCGTGGGCCTTTGAAGCTCACCCCAGGCCCAGAGTGGCTGAGTGACCAAGATGAGGGAGTGAGTAGGAAGCAGAGGCTGCCACAAGGATCCTGGTCAGTGGTCAGCATCTGGGACTAAGGATCAGGCCCACTGGGCTTCCGGAAGCAGTTAGCTCTGTCCTTCATCGGCTGCCCCGGGCCCTCAGAGAACGTGATGCAAAACAAGACACAGTGAAGACCTGGGAGGCATCTGATAACAGGTGCCTGGAACACCTGGTGCCCACGTTTGTCTGGTGGGCACCTGGTGGTCCTGGGGGTGCTCAGTGAAACAGAAGCACCATGGTGGGAGTAGGGAGAAGCCAAGCCAGAGGAAGAGTGCCAGATCTTCCAGCCTTTAGTACAGGCTTGTTAGGAGGAAGCCAAGGAAGGGGTTGGCTGAACCAAGACCCTAAGCCTGGCCCTGAGGCAAAGTGAAGCTGCCGCCAGCTCTCCATGCCTGACCAGGGCTTGGACTTCTGGGGGCAAAGGCTATTTCAGGGCACTGATGTGCTGCCAACCTTTTGTTTGGCCTTCACCTTCTCCAGCTAGACAAGGGGCAGACCTGGGCTGGGCAGAGGCTATCCATAGCAGGGGGTTGAGAGCTGCAGGCTGACTGCGCCCCAGGTACCTGCTGCATGTCAGAGCTTACTGCCCTCCTAAAGCATGGTGTGAGGCCTGTCCCCATGGTGGCCAGGGTCCTCTGCCTGGCACTAGCCCTGCTTTATGTGGCCCTGTGGTGCTATCCCTGTAGGCCTTTGAAACCCTCTCAGTCTAGTAGTGTAGCCTCGCTGTGTGCTGGCCATGCTGCGCTCCTTGTCCCTGTTCCGCCCCAGGGTCCCAGCCCCTGGGGTAAGGGAAGTCTGAGGCGTATATGATAGTATTTACATGGAGCTTGTTTCCTGGCTGCTCTTTATGTCTGAGCAGGCACCCGAGACAAGAGCCAGCGTCTCCTGGACCTGTCGCTGGGCGGCTCCCTTGCTGGATGTTGAAGCCTTAACCTGCCCAGCTCCCAGTTCCTGGTCTTCCTGAATGCCTCAGTATTTCATCCCTGACATACTGAACTTAAATGGAGGAAGTACATGTGTTGGCTCACAGTTCAGAGGCTTCCATCCGTGGCCAGCTGGCTCCACGGCCATCGTAGCAACAGGGCCTGGTGAAGGAAAGCTGCTCGCCTCATGGTGCCCGGGAAGCAAGGGGAGGAAGAGCCAGAGGAAGGGGGCCAGGGACCAGGTATGGTCCCCGAGGCCACGCCCTCATGGCCCATCCAGGCCACCTAGAAGTGTGTGTCACTGATCTCAGAAGCATCTCAAGCCAGTCAAGCTGGAAGTCGGGTGAAGGGTTACACTTCCCACCAATACGTGCACTCCCAGCAGCCCTCAGCTCCCCCACGACTAGGCCATCCTTCCAGTTGCTCAGCTCAGTCCCCTCCTCCGCTTGCATGATTGCTTTCTTGCCCCCATGTACAGTCTAGACACCTACAGATGTCCATGGCTTCACCTTCCGACTACACCCTGAATCCAGCCACTTCTCGCCAGCTGCTGCACTCATCTGTTCAGACTTTTCTGCACCCCTCAAGGCCCAGCATTGCTGCTCTCTGCATAGACTGCCAGGCTCCTCTGCAGCTAGACTGCTGCTCCGGACCACTGCAACTCACTTCTGCCTCGGGACCTCTGCAGCTGCTCCTCTGTTGCTCGTCTGCCTCCTGTAGATCCCGCATGGAGCTCCCACCCCCTTTCTCAGACATCATCTTCTCAGGGAGGCCTTCGTGACCACAGCATTGGAACTTGCAACACCACACATCTCACATGTGCCCCTCTCTCCTGCACTGGTTCCCGTCATCACACTTGCCACCACCTGTTATTTTATTGTCTGCATTTCCTTGCCTCCTTTCGCATGTACAGGGGAAAGGAACTGGGGACATGACTCAGTGCCACCGTACTTGTCTAGGGCGCTCCAGGCCCTAGGTTCTATCTCCAACCAAAATAAATAAATAAGACAGGAATCCATTATCTTGGATTCTCAGTGCTTACCACTGCCAAACATGTAGTAGGTGTTCAATAAATAATTGTTGATTGAGTGAGCCAAAGTTAAGAGGGATTCTGTCACTTCTCTGTGATCACACAGCCTGCTAGTTAGCAGTGGCTCCCAAGTCTGAACTTAGGCTCATCTGGATGTTGATCAGAGAGGGAGAGGAGAGACCTAGAACCTGGCACAGCACTCTTTAGCTGAGGCCACAGGGAAGGCACAGGACTGGAGATGACTCCAGCCAGAAAAAAGGAGCAGTGTGGTCAGAGTGTGCTCTTGGCAGCAACCAGGAAGTTGCTGCATGAGTCTGAGTAAGTCGTGCCCCTGTTGGAGCCTCTGCAGCCTTGTTGGGCAAGGGACGAGACAGAGACCCTCCATACCATCCTGCTCTGCGGGCCGCCCTGGAGTCCAGCCCCGTCTCACTGGGTGCATGGTGGCCTCCCACAGTGCCGTTGGCTCCTCCTTCCTCCTTCTGTGCCACCTGCTTTTCTGGCCCCAGCAGGAAGTGCTGGGTGGCTGGTGTGTGCACAGGAGGAAGTAACTGAAGCAGGTGGCCAGCTCTATCCTCTTACCTGGAGAGGGAGGCAGGGCAGGCTGGCTGAGTCTGCTCGGCCACCTACAGCTCCAGGGGCCTCTGCTGCTGCCGCTGCCTCACACCATCCCTCCACCCAGCACCCCTTGACACCCACTGCCCTTCCCCTGGCACCAGTTGCACAAAGACAGCCCCAGATGGCTCTCTGGCCTGGGGACAAAGGCCACACTGTGCCTGGCCCTGGATTGGCCTCAGGCTGTGACACACTGAGCCCTTCTGTCCCCAGTTGGGGCGAGAGGCAGACAGCACCAAGGTGACAGGCTTTTTTCCTGTCTCCCTTCCCCCCCTTAGCCCCCAAGTCTGAGGAGCTGACTCTCCCAAGAGGAAAGTGACAGAAGCATCTTGTGTCTTGAGCTTGGGAACAACAGACCAGTCTCTGACCAGCCTGCCCTGTCACACCCAGGACCCTGCCAGTTCAATGCCCTGATTGTCCCCAGCAGAGAGAGAGGCGTCCACCCTGTTTCGTTCACTCCCCAGTGGCCTGCTCCTGTCACCGTTGGGAAGTTCATCCTAGCATCTGACCTCCATCCCTCCATGGCAGTGACAGCCACTTCCTCTTGGTCCCTTCACATGCAATGGAGAACAGCTGGTCCCCTTCCCCCTGCCCCCAACTTCACTCTGTCCCATCCTCCACTCCAGCCCAGGACCCCGGAGCTGGTGGCTCCTTGCTCCTATCTGAACTGTGGGAAGAGCAGGTAGGATTCAGGGCCGGCTAGCCTGTCCTGCAGAAATGGGGCCCCTCCTTCCCCATAGATTTGGATACACTTCCTTCCCCCAAAGTCATATTCATGGCCGCTTCTGGGAGATTCCTGAGCCACAAACACAACATGCCATCCCATAAGCCCAGACTGCAGGAGGACTTAATGTGGAAGACCTGTTTTTAGAAAGGGGTGTGGCGGGTCCCTCTTGGCAGAGCGCAGCCCTCTAGGAGCCACGTGCCTGCCCCCAGGGTGGCCAGGATGGAGCCTGGGCAGGAGTCTGCAGTGCAGATGTGCTGCTTCCAGGGCAGGGGTGGCTCCTCTCCTGGGGAGCTCCTGTGCCCCAGGTGTTTCTCCCTCCTGCTCCTCCCCTGCACAAGGCAGCCCAGGGTGCAATCCAGAAGCCTGGCAGGTCATCAGCCCCTCCCTGCACCCAAAATGCTCCCCGGCCACGGCTCCAAGTGCAAGTCATGGGAAATGCCGCTCAAGACTGCCCTTGCCCTTGTGCACAGCGTTGCATACCCACAAGCCCCGCTACTCCAGAGGCTGGGACAGGAGGGCCACAGGATCGGGGCTTGCCTGAACACTTTAGTGAGCTGTCTCAAAAAAAAAAAAAAAAGGCATTTTCCTTGGCTAGCATGCTCAAGGTAGGTCCTGATTTTAATACCCTGCATGGATGGGGAAAGAGAGCAGTTCCAAAACCTGAAGGTAAACCCCCGGAACGTGAATTTTTTTTAAACAATGTTTGTGGTGATGCTTCTGTTCAGCCAACTTTGTAAACAGCTGACATGTGCTGTGAGGACATTGCCACGGAAGTGGAAATCTCTGGGCAGGTGGGGCTGAGTCTTCTTGTCCCCGGGACCCTTCCCCTCCTGGCACCATCACAAGGCAGTCCTGTGTGCCTCTGGGTTCGGTTGGTCACTGTTTGCAGGACAGAAGGCAGGTGGCACTTCCTGTCTGAGCATCCCACAGACCAGAGGCCTGGAGAGCTCACAGAGCTGGGCCACAGCTGAAGCTGGCTGGTAGGCAGGTGTGGGGACCGAGATTCAGGATCCTCTGGGGCTGTCGCAAGGTGGCTGGGACCATGCTCTGCACGTCTCTGTGATCTCAGTGCCTCACAGGCAGCGCACAGTGCTCAGCCTTTGGTGTGTTGAGCTGAACTGAGTCAGCCTTCAGGGGCCTCTGTTCAGCTGGCAGTATCTGAGCTCGACTCTGAGGCACTAGCCTGGACTCAGGAGACCTGCCTGTGAGGCAGCCAGGAGCATGCAGGACCAGAGAGAGGACCCTTTTCAGGCTGGCTAAGGACACAAGGACATGATCATTAAGCAAAACAAACATGTTACTGACCCATAATCCCTTAAACCAGGAGGATTCAGGAGGACCTGGTTGCCTTGGCAACTAGGTGCTGGCCAGTGGCAGAACTGAGCATCCTCCAGGCGTGGGCTGCTCTAGTGCGTGGGGAGAGCCAGGGAGGAGGCCAGGTGGGCCCTGCCTCCACAGGGTTGGCCTGGGTCCTTGGTAGGCATGGGGGTGGGTTTTCATAGGCCTGCTGGTCCCTCCTTGTCCCCATGGCAGCTCAGCAGAAGGCAATGTGACACAGCAGGAGGGGGAGGGGGATCACTGGGAGCTTAGGAAACCATGGAGGGAAGGCAGGACAGCCCCACTGGGTTTTCGGGGCCTGAGGAGAGGACTGTGGGGAGAAGCGGCAGGGTTCCCCTATGCCAAGAGGCTGAGCAGCCAGCCGGAGCTGCTGCTTGCTGGGGAAAACCCTGAGGGTGAGCAGAGCACCCCTTCATGGTGCTCTCAGCATAGGATGCCTGCTCTGGCACCCTGGCGTGGGGAGGACCACAGGGCTCTGCCTTCCTGTCCCTGTTTCCTCCGAGACCGTCCCTGCCTCTGGTCCCCATGTTTCAGCTGGAAAGAGGGAGAAGCTGAGCCAGAGTCCCTGCACGTTTTTCCTCCCTTGATGCCTTGCTCTCTTTTCTGGGTTCCTGGGTCCAGGACAAGCCAGATGGGGTCACTTGCAGTGTCATGTCCGAAGGGGGTGGGCCACAGCAAAGGGTGGCCCTCCCTGGCTGTTGACACCTTCAGTCACTCACAGGGTGGCCAGGGGCCACCAGGTTTTCACTTCAGCAGCTAGTGTGTGTGCTGCTCCAGAGCTGAGGGGCTCAGTCTTTAGGGGAGGAGGAAGCCAGGGATCCTCCCCTCGAGGAACTTGAACTCTGGAGAAGACACAGCTCCTCAAGCGTAGTGGTGTGCACCTACAATCCCAGCTCCCGAGGAGGCTGAAGCAGGAGGGCGGCAAGTTCTAGGTCAGCCTGGGCCACAGTGAGAGCCTGTCTCAAAATATAAAGGACTGGGGTGTGGCTTGGTGGGAGAGCACGTGGTTTCAATCGCTGGTACCAGAAAGGAGGAAGAGAAGGAAAAACTTTTTGTAGCATGAAGGACAGCATACCTGATGAGAAGAAGGGGCCCTGAATCCACACTTGGGGTACACCTGGGCATTGCCTTTTCCTCTCACCCCTCCATCCCAGGATCCCCACACTGCCTGGCCCTTGATGATCATGAACAAGATGAAGAACTTTAAGCGTCGGTTCTCACTGTCTGTGCCCCGCACAGAGACCATTGAGGAGTCTTTGGCTGAATTCACAGAGCAGTTCAACCAGCTCCACAACCAGAGGAATGAGGGTGAGGGCCTCACCTACACCTCACCATCCCGTTGTCCCCCAGGCCCCTGCTGACCCCCCTCCCCACAGCCCTGGAAGAGGGTGAGGCTGGGCCAGGGCTGGGGAGGGCTGCTGGGAGGGGAGCTGACGGCTGGTTCCTGTGCCTCTCAGACCTGCAGCTCGGTCCTCTTGGCAGAGACCCCCCGTTGGAGTCCAGCGCCTTCTCCCCCACAGATGGTGGGGAGGAGCCTGGGCAACTGTCCCCCGGCATACAGTACCGGCGACGGCAGAACCAGCGCCGCTTCTCCATGGAGGTAAGGGCTTTCCTCCCTGGGTGTGCAGGACACAGCCACAGAGGTGTGCTGCAAGGGAAGCTGCCTCTGAGCCAGACTTGGGGGGTTCTAATCCCAGCTCTGCCATTCATTAGCTGTGACTTAGAGCAAGCTGCTTAACCTGTGTCCTACAGTCTGCTTGTCCTTAGAAAGGTCACAGTGGGGATTAAATGGGTTAATATATGCCAGGTGCTCAGCACATTCCTGGACATAGCAAAGGCTGAACAACATGACTGTTCTTTGCCCCAAATATGTGTGCCAAGTATATGAAAAGTAAGCTCACAGAATTAGTGTCTGGGAGGGCCGGAGATACAGGTTCTTCTTCTACACAGGTTGTGGGTGATACTATAGTCCAAAGAGGGGAAGAAACCTCATAAGGTCACGCAGCAAACCTAGGTGTTCACCTGTCTCTGGGTCACCCCCAAAATAGCTTTGAGCCTGGGGTCTGAGCCTGGGAGTTGGCCTGCTGTGGTTGCTCTATAGGAGAAGCTAGTGAGAGGTGAAGGCCCACAGCCCTCACTCCCCTTAAACCCAGCACAGTTCCTTGTCACCGCAGGACATCAGCAAGAGGCTCTCTCTACCCATGGATATCCGCCTGCCTCGGGAGTTCCTGCAGAAGTTACAGCTAGAGAGCCCAGACCTGCCCAGGCCACTCAGCCGCATGTCCCGCCGAGCCTCCTTGGTGAGTCCCGAGAGGGTCAGAGATCATTAGGGCGAGGTCCTTGCCCAGCCAAGGCCAGCAGTGGTTTTTAGGAAGCTTCTAGGGCTCTGGTGCCCCCTGCTGGCCACAGTGGCTTCAGAGCACTGATCCTCCCAGACTGGCTGGCATTGCCCAGATGGTCCCAGTGAAGCGAAGCTGTAAGCCCCCTCTGGGCTCCAGGGAAGACCAGCTGCGCCATGCTTCCCAGTCCTGCCCACCTGTCCCAACTTTTGGAGCATTTTTACAAAACATAGACCCTGGTCCTATGATAGACACTTGCAGCATCAGCCTCTGGATAGACACCCAACAATCCGTCCTGTTAGGAGTTGACTCCAGGGCTGGGGAGATAGCTTGGTGATCTAAGCACCTGCCTGGCAAGCACAAGGTCCCAAGTTCAATCCCAGTACCATGTGCTGTGCTATCTCTGGAACCCCAAGTTCCTGCTGGCCCACAATTGGGCATGGTGACACAGGCCTATAATCCCAGCACTGGGGAGGCGGAGACAGAAGGATCACTATGAGTGTGAACTGAGTGGCGAGACCCTGTATCAAATTAATTAATTAGGGGCTGGTGAGATGGCTCAGTGGTCTAAAGCACCTACTTAGAACAAACTAAAAGCACAGGGACCGCAGTTCAATCCCCCAGCACCACATGCCAGCCAGCCCTGCCCCCTGGTGGGCTGAGCTGGCCACACACACACACACACACACACACACACACACACACACACAAATAAAATTTAAAAAAAAAGAATCATCATTAAAAAAAATTAATTAATTTTTAAAAAGAGCTGGCTCCATCTGAGCTAGAAGGAAGGGGTATGCACTGATAGGTGTGTTCCAAATGGATGCTCGTGTGGTAGAGAAAAAGACACCACATCTGCCAGGAGGAGCTGAAATCTGAACAAGACAGAGATGGGAACAGGGCAGCCCCTCGTCCCCAGTGTCACGGGAGGGAGACATCACACTTCCAAGGGGCCCTCCTCTGTCACGGGGATAAAGGGAAACGGAGCACAGGAAGAGCCTGCAGCCAGTCTGAGTGGCTCCCTCAGCACCACTGGGTGGCTCATTCCCGCCCTTCTCAGAGGCTGGAAGTAGGGGGAGGTGGGGGCCCTGGGGGCTCTGATCTCACAGCACTGTCTTCCTCCAGTCAGATATCGGCTTTGGGAAACTGGAAACATATGTGAAGCTGGACAAGCTGGGGGAGGTAAGGGCTGCTGTGCCTTCTTCAGGGGCAGTTACGGCCCTGCCCCTGTGGGCCCCTCCCTGAGAGAGATGTACCCCTTGGCCATACAGCCTGGCCTGGCCTTCAGCTGGGTCCCCAGAGCCTGAATAGGATGCCAGGACAGAGGAGCCCATGGGCTCTGGGCTACTTGGTTCCTGCCAGTACTCACTGCCTAGATTGAAATGCCAAGTCTACCATTCACTAGCCCTGAGACCTTGGGCAAGTGACTCTCAGTGCCTCGAGTCCTCCTCTGGTGAATAGGACCCATTGTTCTCCCAGGGTTATGGTGAGGATTGGGGATACATGACAAGCACTTAGACAGCTCCTGGCACATAGTGAGGGCTGTCACTGAGCTAACTTGGCAGCACTACACTGGGCCGTGTGTCAGAGGCTGGGGGAGCAGCACAGAGAGGTGGAAGGCCATTTCCCAAGGAGACCCCCGCCTCCAGATATCAGTGTGATCTGAGGAAAATGATTCGGACGTTATAACAGAAGATGTCCAGAGTCAGAAGAAGGAGCAGTCCATCTTGATCCGGAAGCTATTAGGGGCATTTCACAGAGGAAGTGGACTTTGGGGCAAGTAGAATTTCATGAAGGGAGTAGGGCTCTGGTACTAAAGGGCCCAGCTCAAGCACCAGAGGAGGGGAGGCCCTGGGCCAAGAAGAGCAGCACCCAATGGCTGACAGGTGGACATTCCCCACCCAGGGCACCTACGCCACAGTCTTCAAGGGGCGCAGCAAGCTGACAGAGAACCTGGTGGCCCTGAAGGAGATCCGGCTAGAGCATGAGGAGGGGGCGCCCTGTACTGCCATCCGAGAGGGTATGCTCAGTGACCCTGGACCCACGCTCCCCCCCCCAAGTGGTTTGGAGGGAGGCTCAGCAGCCTGTCGTAGTGGGCACCTGGGGAAGAGGACATGGGTAACTCCAGGGAGAGGAGGACACAAGCGACCCAGGCAGGCCTGTCTCCCCAGTGTCACTGCTGAAGAATCTGAAGCATGCCAACATCGTGACCCTACATGACCTCATCCACACAGACCGGTCCCTCACACTAGTGTTTGAATACTTGGTGAGCTGGGCTGAAGCACTGAGGCAGGGGTGGTAGGGTTGGGAGGAGGGAGTAGGAGAGGTCTGGAGGAGTTGTAGACCTTGTTCTAGAATCAGGCTCTGGATGTGCCTGCGCAGGAGTGGACCAAATGCTCAGGCCTAGCAGTAACTAAGAGCCAGGGACCTGTGTTGCAGGACAGTGACTTGAAGCAGTATCTGGACCACTGTGGAAACCTCATGAGTATGCACAACGTCAAGGTGAGCACCTCCAAGGCCACACCCATCCTTCTTGGCATCCGTGCCCTGGCCCATGATGCTCACCTTTCTCACCACCAGGGCTCCAGCTGCTGAGCACACTCAGAGCTTGCAATGTAGGAAGAAGTGGTTGGGTGCTCCCATCCAGTGAGCCAGGGCCTGGGATGGGCACCTTGCCCACAGGAACAGTCACAAGCCTTCCACCACAGTCTAGCTGTAAAGACCATCTCTGATGCTAAGCATCAGTTTCCCCATCTGTCAGCTGGGAACATGAGCTACCTGCTAGGCTGCAAGGAGGGAGACTTCCAGGGAATTCCAGGAGGTGGCTTCTTGCCCCACTCTTACCCCACCCCACACACACACTCTCCAGCTTGAGGACGCTAGCCTCCTGCGCACTCACTGCCTCTTCTGCACAACTGGGCCTCCCCGCTGGCTGGATTCCCCAATGTGCTGAGGCCCAGGATGGGCAGTGGGGTGGATAGGAACCAGGCAGCCTGCCCGGGAGAGACTTGTGCTGACCTACCCATCCCCACTCCCATTTCCACCCCGGCCTTGAGGCAGAGGCTCCAGGTCTCCCAGCTGTGACAGGCCTTCTGCTGCTACTTCCTACTTCTTTCTCTCCCTGCTCCCCAGATTTTTATGTTCCAGCTACTCCGGGGCCTGGCCTACTGTCACCGGCGCAAGATCCTGCATCGGGACCTGAAACCCCAGAACCTGCTCATCAATGAGAGGGGCGAGCTGAAACTGGCTGACTTTGGTGAGGCCAGGGAGGGTGGGCATCCGACGTCACCGAGGTGCCCAGCCAACTCAGATTATGGGTGCTAGCGGGAGGGTTTACCAGTGAATGCTGTGAGCAAAGGTTCAGTGCCTCGCTGTCCCTAGGACTGGCCCGGGCCAAGTCAGTGCCCACAAAGACCTATTCCAATGAGGTGGTGACCCTGTGGTACAGGCCCCCCGATGTGCTGCTGGGATCCACAGAGTACTCCACACCCATTGACATGTGGTGAGTGTGACTGAGGGCAGCTATGGGGCTCCCATACCCTTATACTCTGGAAAGAACCACCTCACCTCCCTGAGGAAAGCCACAGGAGGGTTTCCCCATCTTACATACCCTCCTTATCCCAGGGTACAGGAGGGTCCCTCCCTACAGTAAAGACGATGGATCTCCCCCAAGTATCAGTTCTAGTGATGCTTTTGGAAGAAGTACTTACTTTTATGTTAAAATTAACAAATCCATGATTTGGCATAAAATGAAAAACCAGTCCAAATTTGAAGCTAAAACTTAGATTTCTGCTGAATGTTCCCTGTGCCTATGACCAGGGCTTCCTAGAACCAAGGTGTGGGCTCCTCTTCCAGCTGGACCACCAGGCGGTGCAGACCCACACCCTAGAGGGAGAGGTCGCACCTTCCTAGGACCCAGGGCACTCAACACACGGGCAGTAGTGAGGACCAGGGCAGTTCCAGGAGCCTTCTACCACCAGCGGCAGGGCGTTCCTGGTACCCCGGTGGAGCAGCCGTAGGAAGCGTGGTTGCTTCTCTCTGACACCCCTGCCCCTTGCTCCCCGCAGGGGCGTGGGCTGTATTCACTACGAGATGGCCACAGGGAGGCCCCTCTTCCCAGGCTCCACAGTCAAGGAGGAGCTGCACCTCATCTTTCGCCTCCTGGGTCAGTTTCTTGCCGCAAACTCACTCTGGCCACCAGAGGGCACCAGCACTCCACCCAGCCCAGGCGCTCAGTGGACGCGCCCCAACACCCCCCTCGGGCTGATACCAATCGGCAGGACCCCGGTGCCATCGGCCGGCCTTAGCTTCCTCCGCCGGCATCGCACCCTACGCGTCGGCCTTGGCCCTTCACCCACACGTTCTCTACCCCCTCTCATTCCTCCAGGGACCCCGACAGAAGAGACGTGGCCCGGCGTGACAGCCCTTCCAGAATTCCGAGCCTACAACTTCCCTGGGTACCTGCCGCAGCCGCTGCTCAGCCATGCCCCCAGGTAGCCATGCCCCGATGCCACGCCCACGTGCCCCTCCTTGCACACCCCCTTCCCTCCCCCAACAGCTTGTTGCAGCAGCTCCTCCCCCTTGCAGGTTGGATACTGACGGCATCAACCTTCTGACCGGCCTCCTCCTGGTGAGTGACTTTCCAGGGGTTGGGGTAGTGACTTTCCAGGGCACAGCTCCACCTGCCCTAGGCCCCAACTTACCAGACTTGCTGTCATCTGCCCCACACTGTGGCCCCGTACCTAGAAGGAGCTCTGGCTTCCCTCGTCCCCTTAAGAGTCCCAGCATAACACCCGGACTACAGTGTGGACTGCTTACCAGCCGGGGACCTTTGGGCGTATTCCAGGGAACCTGTCTGTGCCTCAGGCTCTTCACCTGCCAAATGGAATTGACAGTTCACACCCCAGAAGATGGTGATGAGATACACTGGGGTTACAGGGGTGCAGTGAGGCACCTGTCTTGAAGCAAGCACGCCAGAAAGGGAGGGTGGTTTTCCTGCCGGTCATGGCCACTCTTGAGCGATGCTCGTGGTGGCCCTCCGCGCTTGTGAGCCTTTATCCCCTGAGGAAGCCCCTCCCTGAAGTCCCATTTGGGTGATTGGACACCTGGGCACTGGAGGCCTGAGACAGCCTGGTGGGGTCAGGCTGGGGACAGCAGCAGGCCCAGGCCCTCCCACCATAGCGATCTAACTTATTATGGCAGTTGCACGGCCCAGAGGTGTCCCCACAGTGCCCAAGAACCCATCCTGTGTGTTTCAGTATGAATCCAAGAGCCGCACATCAGCAGAGGCAGCCCTGAGTCACCCCTACTTCCGGTCTCTGGGAGAACATGTGCACCAGCTTGAGGACAGTGAGTGTCTAATGGGGCAGGGTGAGTGACAGCAGAACGAAGAGGCCAGAGGCCGGGTCTGCTGAGTAGCCTTAGGCATGTAGCTTCCCGTCTATGGGATCTTATTTGGATCTAAGGGGTGCAGTCTGTGGAGCTGGTCCTGACAGCTCCCCCAACGAGGGTGCCCCAGCCCCACCTAGCCCTCTCCCTGCCCCTCTTCTCTCCCCAGCTGCCTCCATCTTCTCCCTGAAGGAGATCCAGCTCCAGAAGGACCCAGGGTATCGTGGCTTGGCCTTCCAGCACCCAGGTAGGATTTTGGGGGGAGGGAGCTCCCACCACTCTCCCTGCTAGAAGAGGCTGGGCAGGCTGCCTGTCCCCAGTAGGGGCTCGCTCCAGAGGAGCAGAGATGGGCCCAGCAGCCTGCCTCGGTGATACTGAGTCTGCATGGTCACCCCCAGATGGGCCTCCCTTCTGGGGGGGGTTCCTCCACCCCAACAGGACACTGCATGTGGTACAGTTCTGGCAAAAGTGCTTCCTCTGGTACATGCACCCGGCAGACCCTGACCAGCTGGTGCTCTTGAAACCAACAGTGCTTTCTTTGCATTGTCTCATTTAACCCTTAAAACCCTCCATGAAGTTGGCACCATTAATATTCCCCAGTTCACAGCCTGTGAAAGGTTAAGTCGGCTTCTTGTCACTTGTAACAGAGATGGGATTTGAGCACAGGACTGCCTGACTCCTGAGTACACTGCTTCGCTCACTTGCTCAGAGTGTCAGAGGGACACGTGTCTCTCAGTCTTGGGCACCTTTCAGCCTGACTCCTCCCTCTGTTCTCCAGGACGAGGGAAGAACCGGCGGCAGAGCATCTTCTGAGCTGTGCCCTCTCTGCTGCGGCATAAGGGACGTGAGGTCATGTGAAACGCAGATTCCAGTAGGATGAGACCTGTGTGGCTATAGGAGGACCAAGGAACAAGAGCTAGTGGCCAACCTGGAAGACTGGGCAGCCCTGGGTGCAGCTGTCTCCTCTCCCTGCTTCACACACGACCTCCCTGGTGACCTATACCTGGACATCAACCCTCCGTCACTCCCATGGGGCTGGGAGTGAGCTGCTCCCCTGAGAGGAGGCGAGGGTCAGGGAGAAGGCTCAGACCGTCTCCCAGCCTGAAGTGCATGGGCATGGGAAAATCCCAGTGCCGTGCTTGGCCTGGATGTGGGCTGGACCACGCCTCCCCAGGGCCTGCTCACCTCTCCAGGCTGGCAGGCCTCCCTCTGCCCCCAGGAGCCTGCCCACATTTCTCTTCCTTCCTCTCTGAAAGCAAGAAGGGACATGGCATCTTGTGTGGGACTCAAGGGCAGATGTCCCCGGCACAGCAGAAGACACAGTAGTCCTGTCTTCTCTGTCCCCGCGGTCTTTTCCTCCCTCCTCACCAGAGGTCACTTGTGCCCTTTGGGCCAAGGCTGAGCAGCGAGGGTGCCAGCTGCCCCTGGAGGTGGTGTGGGCCCAGCAGCATTCCCCACCTCCCCATCTAGATGAAGTTGCCTTAACTTGGCAGGTGGTAGAGTGCATGCTGCCCTTGGAGCTCCGATCCAGCTCCTGCCAGCCCGCTTTCTGAGCTCTGCTGTGCCTGTCTTATCCCCAAGTACTGATAAGTCAGGCCGGGGGGAGGAGGGGCAGCGTCCTGAGAGAGGCGCCCAGACATTGGGGTCACCCTGACATTGGTGCCAGGCCAACTTTGGTGCCTTGGCGCTGACACAGCCCCCCGTCCCTCTGCCCCAGCCCTGTGGCTCTGTCCTCGTGATCCAGGCACCAGTGTGCTCAGAAGGTGATCATGAGAGGAAGAGGTGTGAATGCTGCAGCCCAGGGGAAAGGAAGTGGGGAGGGAGCAGTTGGATGCTAAGAGCCCAGAAGAGGACCCCTCCTCAGCACCTGGTGTTCCCAAGGCCACCTCAGCCTGGCCAGATCCTAGAGCAGAGGCCTGGCTTCCTCCACAAGCCCCGCCCCAGCCCAATGCCCTCAGCCTAAGGAGCTGGGTGGTGGTAGGGGCCTGGGCTCCCCAAGCCCTCCTTCCCCCTCAACTGTACTGTGAATGTCCTGTGACTCTCAGCACAAAGACAGATAATATATTTAATTCATGTTGTACAGGAAGGAGAATGCAGTCTGGTACAGAAATGGTTATTAATAGATCTATGCCAAAGGTGGGGAACCAAGGCCCTTGCAGGACCAATGAGTAGCGGGTGGGCCCAGCTTATATACTCGTATACACTGAGAGTGTTGGTCCCTATGTGCCTCTGAATTCACCCTGAGCTTCAAGAGGCCACCGACCCTCCCTTCTGCACTCAGGGCCAGATGTGGACTCTGCCTGGTTCCTACAGGGTTGGATTAGCCAAGACTTTGCCAGAGTCCCAGGGAAGGGGGTTCCCGGGGTCTGGCTGCCATCCTGGACCCTGACCTCCCAGTGCTTCGCTTGTGGGGAAGGAGGCTCAAGAGAGAAGTGACATTGAGGTGGGCAAAGCCGAGATAGCAGAAGGGCTGTGAGCCCCATGGTCATGCACACCCTGAGGTAACTGTTGCAGAACTTGAATCCACCACCTGCTGCTGCACACAGTGCCTCCTCCCCTGTCATACACAGGGCTCACGGCTCCCCAAGTCCTGCTGTCTTCCACTTCCACGACCAGCTCTGTTCTCCCAAGGCCACTCTGAAACGCCAGGCCCCAACCATGCCTCCTGACCTCCCCTGCCTTGGCACTGGTCAGGCCATGTGTCCTCTGATTTGCTGGTGTGCTTGAGGGGACTGCTGCTTTGCAGAGGAGAATTTAGTGCCCAGCAGTCTGATCCCTGCCACAGGCCATAGAAAGAAGATATACCTGGTCCTGCACCCTGTAGACTCCAGCAAACTGTGGGACTGTGGCTCAGGCTGTTTGGCAGGGATCTGAATGGGGCTTTTAATCTGCACTGCAATCCACTGGAAGGAGCCTGTACTTATTCATCTCTGTACCCCATGCTGGTCTCATTGCGTCTGCACAAGAACCCCTTCCTTCCCTCTTTGCATATCCTCATACATATAGTGGGTCCTCAGGATTGAGTGACTTGCCTCAGGGTGCATAGCAGCTTAGAGTCCCCAGCCCTCAGTCTTCAAAGAGGGGAGCTGTACATAGTGTAGAGGCCCCCATTGTCTGTAAGACAGACTATGCTTAGGGAGGGCCTGTGTAGACACTGCTTTGCTGGAGCCCTGTAGAGAGCACTGGAAATCACAGGCAGTGAGTTGTTCTTGGGGCCTAGGAGATAAATCCCACCGGACAGGCTCACCTTAGTGTAGGTAGAGATGGTGGCTCCAGAAAAGGGAGCCAGATTCAGGAGCAAAGATAGAGTATGAAGTGCCAGGGCTGGTGAGCTGCAGGTACTGACTGTGGGCTCCCCAGGGACCAGACCAAAACACAACCCAGCCCTGTGTCCTGGAGACCTTGGTGTCCTGCACACCTGACAGTCATTTCAAGATGCCACATGGCCCTTACAAACAGCAGCCTGCCGTTCCACCGGAGCCCTGAGTCATTGACCTGGCCTTGTGCTCTCTGCTCCTGGGGTGGGTTAGGAATGCCTGGGGCCCCGCCTGGCCTTCTCTTTACCATGCCAACTTGGCAAGGGCATTTATGGTTTATAGCGGTCCTACAGCTGCTGATGAAAGGTCTTAGGTGATGATTACTGCAAAGTAGAGGTGACCTCAGCTCCCATCCTGGTGTGAGGTGGAGTAGGCTCTCCCCTGCCCCAGCCTTCCTGGTATCCCAGGAACAAAGCTCAGGGCTGCCGCTGAATAATGAGCTTGGGCCACCATGCACCGCACTGTGGCAAGGCCTGCCCCTTCCTCCTGGAGCAGCTCAGCTCCCCCAGGGCCCTCCCCTGCCCCACCTTCACTTGGACCCTAGCTTCCATATGCAACACTCTGCAGCACCTCCTGAGCACTCTGTCTCCAGAGCAAGTCCCCAGCCTGGCCCTGTGCAGGACCTGAGGACATGGGGGCACACAGCATGGAGGCCACAGCAGTGAGGAGGTCTGTCTGGCCCCTACTCCTGCAGAGCCACCTTCCAGCAGGTGGCTGTGGATTCCTTCTCAAATCCACAAGGCAGGCA
This sequence comes from Octodon degus, assembly GCF_000260255.1. Lineage (NCBI taxonomy): Eukaryota > Metazoa > Chordata > Mammalia > Rodentia > Octodontidae > Octodon > Octodon degus. The sequence goes on from NW_004524707.1 coordinate 789,828, forward strand.
CAGCAGCATGTCTTGGTGCAAGACTCAGAAGGGAGATGTGAGGGTGTAGGGTGGTGGGGTCGGAGGCCTCTGTTAGGCCTGGCTTCTGAGGAAGGGAACCAAGCAGACAGTCTGGGACAGAACATCCCCTGCAAGGCTGTGAAGGGAATATACTTGAGGAGGAGTAGAAAGCAGCAAGGCCAAAGCACAGCATGCTGGGAAGGGCAGCAGGAAGGTCGGACTACATGGATGTGCCTGTCAGGTCCAACTGGGTGCATTAGGGCCTATTGCTGCCTGGCTCCGGCTCAGATGGATTCCTGCAGAACTTTTGTCCTTTTCCACACGGGGGTCATGGTCCGTCCCCCAACACACACTCAATAAGATCTGCTAAGTGTCCAGACTGAGTTCAAACTTGTGATCCTCCTGCCTCTGCTCAGAGGGTGCAGTCACTCCAGGTGTCCAAGTGTGTGCCACCATGTACAGCTGCCATCAGACTTTTTAATGGTGAGGCCAGGGATCAGGTTTTTTTTATACACACTCGGGTTGAGGGGTGGATGTGTGCAGCCTGGCAGCATGCTTACTGAGCACACTCAGGCCTGGGGTTGAGCCCCAGCATCACAAACAAGGTTCTCAGAGGACCCTTGTGTGCAGCCAGAGTTTAGAGCCACTCCCAGCGGAAGGGTGCTGGGCCTCATTGTGTGGGGGCAGCCACTGGTCATTACAGGCTGGGAGGGAGCTTTGCAGGGGCCCTCGGGTTCCAGGCAGAGGGGGACAGGCCCTGGGGAGCCCACACTGCTGCTGTGGGGCTGGAACTGTCTCATCCCATCTCCTAGGAGAGGCCCTGGGGTGTGGTGACTGGCCTGGCCATCTGAGAGTATGGCGGGTTGTCACAGTTCGAATCTGGCTGACCTCCTGCCTTCACCTTACGAGCTGCCTGGGGTGAGAGTAGGGGCAGAGAAATCTCCCCTTGATGTGGTTGCATGGAGGAACCTTACCTGGGCCTTACCCTTTTGCCACCAGAAAGCATAGCTGACACTCACTAGGCACCAGAGATTGGCCTATGTCACTGTCCCCCACTGCACCCCACCAGGTATCTCATGCCATCATCCACCTCCTCCCTTGGGCCCCCATCCTCCAATCATCTGCCATCTGGAATGGCAGTGGGGGCCCCCGGTCCCTGCTTCAGCTGCTGGGGCACTGTGGCTGGCGTCATTTCGGATGGGCAGTGTCCAGCTCCTAAGGAGAGTGCAGCAGCTGTCCTCAGATGAGTGGCCAGGCCGGCACTGCCACAGAGACTGCAGATCCACCTGCGGCTGCCTTCCTCGTTCACTGATTTTTTTTTCTCTCTTCCTTCTCTTTTTTTTCTGGGGTGCTAGATACTACTCAGTATATATCCTCACATGACACTTAGACCCAGAGATCAGTAACCTGATCCAGCCGGTGGAAGCAGAGGCAGGAGGATTGCTGGAGCCTAGGAGTTGGAGGCCATCCTGGGCAACACAGCAAGAGCCTGCATCTTTTTTTTTTTTTTTTTTTTTTTTCAGAACCCGAGATTGAACTCAGGCCCTTATGCTTGCCAGGCAAGCACTTATTCTACTGCGCTATCTCCCCAGCCCCCAAGAGCCCGCATCTTGAATGAATGAATCAGCCATCTGACCCAGCCTCCTACCTAGGGCTTCCACTTACTAAGATTCCACAACCTCTCCCTTCTGTCCACCCTACCTAAAGGCCCTGAGTTCCCTCAGGGTCAAGCATCAACCCTTTCTCCTGCACCCTCATTCACTTCCTGGTGGTGTCAACAGCTTGGAGCACTAGGGCAGGAGTGAGGTGCGCATGGGTGGTGAGCCCTGCCACCTGCACCTCCCTGGACTATAAGTGGCAGCTCAGCTCCTCATCTTGTGATCTCCCTCCCCGATTCCCTCATCCTAGGCTCTGTCTTGGTACCGCAGGATGAACACCTGCTGCTGACCAAGTCCTGCCTCCCTCCCAGAGCTCAGGATCTCAGCTAAAGTGGCTTATGATGTGGTCTTTGCACTCATAAGGTCTCAGGGTTTTACAAGATGAGCTTTCCATTAGTCATTCTATGAAAATTTACTGGGCTACAGGTGCAGCTCAGTGGTACAGTACTTCCCTATATGCATGAGGCCCTGGGTTCTGTGCCCAGCACCCCAGGAATGGATGAATGAATGAATGAATAAGTAAATAGCTAAAATAAGTTTTACTGAGTTTCTGGGTTTTGTCTGTATTTTCCAGATACAGCAAATACTTTTCAAGGCATCTGTTTTCCCCACAGCAGGGACGGGCTAGGCCCCCAGTTCCCAGGTCTTGTGCATCCAGGTATTACAGCACCAGGCTCCAAAACACACACACCCTGATTCGGATCCCACCTCTACTTCCTTCGAGCTAAGTCATGTGCCTCAGTGTCCTCTACAACGGGGACAGTGACGGCACCTTTCCCGTAGAGTTTTGAGGATGCAAGAGCTGCGTGTGAGGAACAGCCTGGTGCCATCTCCTCACACCCTCCCCCTTCCACACTGTGACTATCCCAACGCCCTCCCTCCCCAGGGATCCCAGTCCTGGAATTAGAATTGGAGAGCAGATTTTTCCTTTCCTAGCCTTTTTCAGCCACCAGCGGTCCTCAGTTAGCAAGCGTGTCTTGAGTACATTCTACTTCGGGGATACTGCAAGACGTCAAAAGTTGACCTCAGCCCAGGGCTGCACCTGTGTAGAGCTGTCCATGTGGCTGGAGAGGGGAAGGCACAGAGGGGATGTATGTGCACAGCGCCGATCACCGGCATTTCTCCATGGAGGTCAGCGCCTCCTGCGGTAGGGAGCACTCCACGCCCAGGAGCCTTCAAGCAGAGGCTGTGGAGCCAGTCACCCGCGCACTGCAAGAGCAGCAGCGCAAGTTACACCAAGTGCCCACGGAAGGCAGCTGGATCTGCGCCCGGACTGATCCTCTTCCTCCAATCTTTTATTTATTTATTGTCATGTGAGGCAGAAAGATAAAACTGGCAGATGAGACACATCCCTCAGAAAAGCTGAGAGGGGAAGAAACTAAACCACAGTTCTGGATTTGCAATCCCTCTGCCCGCTGGGTTCCAAGACACCTGGGCTGGCGTCACAGCCCCATCACTGGCTTTAGGGTGAGGTTGTCTTACCCTTCCAGTGTCTGGGAGCGATCAGCCCTGGGCTGGGATTCCCAATACCTGATGGTTGGCGAGGGCAAGGGGCACCTTGCGGGGATGGACAGGACCAGGGCTTAGCGCCCAGCACCGTCCTGTTTCAGCAGGTGCCTTGAGTGGGCACCCTCAACCACTGGGGTGAATCTGGGGTCCCCAAACACCAGGCAGAGCATATGGAGGTCAAAACTGGAGCTTCCGAGGCACAGCCCCCCTGTATGGCTTCTTGGCCCCTCAGTTTCCCATCTACTAAAGGAGATGATCACAGGGTGAGTGTGGAGATCAGGTGGGGCAGCGCACGGGAAGCACTCAGAGTTCCCTGGCTGAATACAAAGCATGACATACATGTTAGCTGTCATCATGTCATCTGTCCCTGAGGGTAGAAGCAGGCATCGCTTGCCACCTGTTTCACTCTGAGAGATGTGACCAGAGACCCCAGGTTCCTTCCTAGCAGGGGGGAGGGTAGGATAGAGGAAAGGAGCAGCTCTGGCTCCTTCCATCTGTGGAGAAGCATCTAGCCTCCCAACTGCCAGGGTGTGGGATTCTGATGTCCCTCACTCTAACAGCAAGCACAATGTGGTGAGCTCCACAAACATTACCTAAAATCTTCTTGACCCACATAGCTCTGAAACACTGAAGAGTCAGGAACTCTGTGGACAAGGGGAGAAAAGCTGATTGCAGAAATGCTGAGAATGGCTCCCAGTGGGCGTGCTTGTCTACCTGGCCCAAATGCAGAGTGATAACCACAGAGGAAGCGCAGTCCCAGGGGTGCGGTGGCCGGAGACTCATCCCCACCGCAAACCCTTGAATTGCCAACCTGTTTTGCAAGCCTCATAAACCTCACAAACCTCTCTACCTTGAGAGGACCACAGTGTGGATGAAAATCTGAATGAGTCAATAGAAATATGTACTGCCTGATTCACTGGGGAATCTGCCCCTGACCCCATTCCTTTGAACTCTGCCCTCTGCAGACTTGAGTGCCATGAACAGCCACATGGTGCCCAACCTCGCTTCTAGGTGTCCCTCAGCTGCAGAGGGGCTCCCCCTCTCCCAGTGTCACCTCTCGAGAACTGAGAACCAGGCTTATTCTGCAGAAGGTGCCCGAGCCCTCGCCTCACTCTGACCTCTCTGTTTACCTGCACCCCCTGTGATAACAAGGCCCATGCACCCTAAGAAGCCTCCTCGACCAACTCTTGGGCCTTGGCAGGTCCCTCCATGCCCTGCCCCACTCCTGGACCTTCCCTTCCGCCTCCATGAAGCATACTCCACAGCCCAGGCACAGCCAGCTTGGCCTTGAGCAAGTCCCGGCCCCTTGCTGGGACTCAGCGTTCTGTCCCAGGGATGAGGGTGGGCCCTCGATGTCCTCAGAACATCCTCCCTGCCCAAATATTACATCAACTCTCTGTTCCCACTTTAGTAGTTTAGTGTTTGCTTTTACAGTGCCAGGGCTGAAACTCAGAGCCTTGTGCATGCTAGGCAAGCGTTCTGCCGCAGAACTACACGCACAGCTCCTTTACTGTCCCACAGGGGCCATTTCCTCTCCACCTTTCAAAGATGCCTTAGACTTCCTTTCTCCAGGAAACTCTTCTTGATAAACCCATGCACACCCTCTTCATGCTCAGTTCCGTTGGCACCAAGTAGCTCTACACTGATGTTTGCCATCCAAATTCTCACAGCCTAAGTAAAAACACCTTAGGTTCAAAGCAGTAAGTGCTTCTAGCTAAGACCTCTGATTGCCCCCAGCTCTTCCCTGTAACTAGATCTCCCCCAAAACAATCATAAAATTCTATCTGCCTGTGGCCTGCCTTGGTGTGTCTGGGTTTCTGGTGTCTGTCTGGCCTCTTTTGTCTAGGCTGAAGAGAATGTGCCTTTCTATGCTGGGCTGTGACCTTAAATGGGTGTGCTTTACTGGAGTAATAGTACCACTTGGTGACCAAGTAATTCTTTCATAATTATTGACATGCATAAGCACCCCAATAGACAGATGTGGAAACAGCCTCTTGTGGTCTAACACCCTGCAGACAGCCAAGCAAGACCTCCACTAGACCTGGACATCTTCCTGCCTCATCCCAGCTGTTTAGGTCACTGACTCTGAACTGCTTTGGATATCGGCTTAAGCCTTAATCCGTTTCAGTGTCAGGGCTGTGAATTGTGGCCCAGGGCTGGCAGGGGAGCCAGAATAAGCAGATTTGACTTCTAATCTGATGCAGCCAGCTGGTTCAGAGAGCTGCCAAGCTGAAAGCACTCCCATCACGCCTCTTTTCCACTGGCTACCACAGCTGTCCTCTCACCCTTGTCTACATACACACCCCTCCTCCTCTGGGAGCCCTCCATGCCGGGTGGGGTCCCAGGAGGATGTGAGCTGGGGACAGGCAGGCTGTTTTTTTCCTTCTCAGCATTGTTCTGTCCCTGTCCATTGTGTGTGCTGGGAGCAGAAGTCACCAAGTTGCCTGGCAGACTCGCCATGGAGCTGGAGCAAGTTTCCGGACGGGACTGACCCATTATGGATGGCTGAAGCTTTTCAAGAATGTTTTGGCCAGGCCTGCCTGGGGGAGCCTTGGTGTGTGTGTGGGGGGAGGGAGAACATGAGACTTTCCACTCCCTGGGGGCCAGCCTTGAAGTTAGAGGTCCCAGGGACCTTGACAGACCATAGCCTATTAACCCACCTTGCAGCCTGGGCCTGCCATGGTGGCTGGCCTGAGAAATTGAAGAGGAGACCCTAGAGGGGAGGGTCCAGTGGACCAGTGGTCAGCCAGGTTGTCAGGAAGCCAAAATTGCATTATTCTTTGTCTGGGCTACCTGAGTCCCCATGACTCACACCTAAGGATAAAAAGCTTTGCTGAATTTATCCCAGAGGAAATGGAAATGGAAATTCAGAGCTGTTTTGAAGGAGCTCAGCGTTCACCATAGGCTGATTAATACTCCAACTGAATCTCTTTCCTTACCAACAGGTTGGGTGTGCCTTCCTAGTGCCAGATGCTTTGCATATTTCTTGGGGGCTGACTGAACCCACTTGGAGATTAGCTCCTAGCTCAACCAGTGAACCTGTACAGTGCCTGTTTCTTCTGGTCACCTCACAGGGGTTAGGAAGCATTCCAAACCACGCCACCGATGCTTGTAGCAGAGATGGGATTTGAACTCAAGTCCAGGAACCTCCAAAGTCTACTTCCTACAATAGAGACCCTCACTGTGCATAAGACATGCCTGGGTGCTGGCCAAGAGTGCGTATTTCTGGGCTCTGACCCTCTCCTCTGTTCTAATCCTATTAGTGGAGGGCTGGGAGGAACCAGTATTGTTACCAAGTTACACAAGTGATTCTAAAGTGACTGGGTCACAAGTTAAGAAACTTGCCTCAGGACAAGTTTCAAACCTCAACCAGAGAACAGGAACCCTGACAGCCTCAGGCCACTGCCAGCCCTCCCCAGGATCCAGAAGGAGCATCCTGAATCTCAGAAGACAGAAGCAACCAACTTGCAGCCCGCAATGCCCTCCCATGCTTCTGAGTATTTTAAACCTGGAAGAGAGAAGGCAGAGTCATGAGACCAGGGATAAAAGGAAGCCCATTCCACCAAAGATGTTAAGACCTTTGTCACCAGTAAAGGCCTGAGAAGAACACCTTCAAGATGGTTGTGAGGATTTGCTGTGAATCTACAGCCCTGGGCCCAGCTTCAGGCCTCCAGAGTCACAATCTCAGGGATTGAAAAGCTTGAAACTGGTATTGTAAGTGCTCTTCCCCTCTTCAGGCAATCCTGAAGTACAGTGAGCTTTGGGGAGGGAAGGAGTTGGAAACCCGGTAGCTTCAGATCCTGTGGGTGAAGGGTCCTGGTAGGACCCCAAAGTGCAGCATTTGCCAGGGATTCCTGAGGTACAGGTTGCTGAGTGAAAGGAGAGCCATGTGTGGTCACCGAGTTCTGGGCTTGAGTGCTGGCTTGTCCCCACTGTGGTGTAGGAAAGTGACTGAACTTCCCTGAGCAGAGGCCCTGCTTGCTGAGTGGGGCCTGTCTGGCCACCTGTCACATCTCCTCTGAGATCGCAGAGTGCATTGTGCTCCACTCTACAACCAATTCCAACACATGGCTCCCAGCAGCCCCCTCGGCTCAGAGCCCTTAATTCTGTTGGGGAACTAAGGTCCAGAATTAAGACTCTGGACTCAGATGAGTGTCACAGGACATCTTCAGAGTTGGGGGTCAGGTTGTGACACAGGATGCTGAGGAAAAGATAGCCTTGCAATGGCAAGTGCAGTGGGTTCAAATCTCCACTGCACCATTTGCTAGCTGGGCCACTGTGGGCCTCTTAGTTCCCCTCCCAGTGCCTCAGTTTGCTTATGCATAAAATAGAGATATAATCAATGTACCCACTTCCTTGGCCAAGGGAATGTCTGGCACATAATTAAGTATTCAATACATATCAGCCACGATGCTTATTAATGGAACGATTTCGAGTGTGGGAAAGTCCTTTAGTAGCCTTGCCTGTGTCTGTCCCAGATGGTGCCTGCTGTGTCCAAAACTGGCCCTGGTCCCAGATCTGGAGGTGATCCTGGGATGGCGGCTACAGTCTGAGACCTTGGACTGAAGTTTCTTTTTTCTTTTTTCTTCTTTTCTTTCTTTTTTCTTTTTTTAGGTACTGGGAAGGGTCTACAGGGTGTTCAGGGTCTAAATACTAGATCAGAATCGTAGTGATTTACCTGTTTACAGCCTCCCAAGAGCTGGGATTACAGGGGTGCGCCACCACGCCCAGTCTTGAAGTTTCTTCCCGATAATCTCCTTGGGGTAAGGATGGAGAAGAGGGCTTTTGCTGGAGTAGGGGAGCATCTCTACACATGTCTTAAGCCAGGGTCCCCACTCCCTATGTCCAACTTCCTCATGCATCAAGGGCAGAGCTTGGGGAGAAATGGGGCTGGAGCAATTGATGAATCCCTGGATCTTCGTGCTCTGAGACCTAGGGAAGGAATGGAATTCTCTGCCAGCTCTGTTCTTCCCTATGGGCTGCTGAGAACCCAGGAGCCGACTCTTTCCCTCAAGACTGGGTTGGGCCCAGCCACAGCCACTCCGTGCTTCTGTCTCCTCGCCTTCTGCGAGGAGTGTCCCTTTGAGTGGAAAGTGGGGGTGGGAAGGGTTCTAGGAGGCCTTCTAGCCCTACTTTCTCCTAGGAATCCTAAAAAAAGACTCCAGCTCCTCTGGCAGACCAGCCATCCTTGGGGAGCCCCTTCCCCTCAGACTGGGCCATTGCGGGAAGATATCGCTCTACAAAGACCACTGCTACGGGCCCGGAATGTGGCCAGTATAAAGAGCACGCTTATCACTTGCAAGGCCCTGGGTTCCATACCTGACCCTCCAAAGGAGAATGCTGCTAAGTAGAGAGCCCCAGGGGTGGACACAAAGCCCACAGAGCCCCAGGATCACACCCAGGTGCAGCCGGACAGAAAGGAGACACCCAGGTGAGGCCTGTAGCTGCTCTCACACTCCCAGACATTCTCTGTCAGGAGCGGAGGCCATCCGGCCCACCCGGGCTAAAGAGACTCTCTCAGCCTGCCAGGTGCACACACAGGAAGGAGCCGGGGCCATGATGGCTACCTGGGCACTGATTTTGCTGGTAAGAGGGTGACACCTGGGGTGGGTAGTGGAGGCTGGATTGAATTTCTGCAAGACTCACTCAGAGAATGCAGGTCCGGCCTCGTGGGGGGCACCAGGGAACCATGGCAGAGTCGGTAGAGACACAAGCAGGGCTTCCACCAGCACCCAGCAGACTCCAGCTTCTTCCTGTGGACATAGAGAGGGACAGAGCATACCTCATATTTGTTACTGCCTGTTAGGAATACTACATGTTTATCATGAAAAATTAGAGAGGAAACAGTAAAAAAGATAAAGAAGAAAATTTAAATCGTTCATATGCCAACTACCTATAAATAATTACTGTTAGTGAACATTTTGATACTTCAGCTTCAGAATGTCTTGAAAAAGATGTCTTTAAAAAATGTAGACACGGGGCTGGTGAGATGGCTCAGTGGTCTAAAGCACCTACTTGGAACAAACTTGGCAAAGCATAGGGACAGCGGTTCAATCCCCCAGCACCACATGCCAGCCAGCCCTGTCCCCTGAGCTGGCCACACACACACACACACACACACACACACATAAATAAATGTTTAAAAAAACAATTAAAAAAATGTAGACACACAAAGTACACGTACACATAACCTGCTGTGGTGACACTTGCCTGGATTCACAGCCATTTAATAGCCTTAAAATCATTTTACGTCTGGGAAAGACGTGCCTGGGCAACACAGTGAGACGGCATCTCAAAAGCAAACAAGAGGGGGCTGAGGGTACAACTCAGCATTACGCCTTGGCAAGTGTGAGGACTTTGGTTTGATCACTAGAACCACATGCACAAGAGCACATATACCAGCCTGAGGATGTAGCTCAGTCGTACAGCACCTGCCTGGTAAGTGCAAGGTCCTGAGTTTGATTCCTGGTACCAAAAAAAAAAAAAAAAGTACGTGTACAATAGATACAATATGTAGCATATAGAAATGCACACACACTGCTTAGATGCAGGGGCCGGGAATTCAATCCCCAGGCCTGCCCTGCTGGCCCCGTTCCAGGGATACACTGAGACAGTGACTGAGACTGGGCGTGGTGGTGCGCACCTGTAATCCCAGCACCTGGGAGGCTGTAAGCAGGTAGATCATTAGGAATCCGATTTTTTTTGTTGTTGTTGTTGGAACCAAGGATTGAACTCAGGCCCTTGTATGAGTCCGATCTACGCAGTGAGACCCTGTCCACCCTGTCCTAAATACAAAAAAAAAAAAAAAAAAAAAGAAGTGCACACACACATGCCCAAACACACAGTCTTCTTTTTTTTCCTTCTCCTTTTTTCTCTTTTCTTCTCTTTTTCTTTCTTCTCTATTTTCTTTTCTTTTTCTGTTCTATTTTTTTACTTCCTTCTAGAGTTTTCTGTGTGTGGGGCTGGGGATCAAACCCAGGGCTCGGAGATGCAATGCAAACATTCTACCACTAGCTATAGAAGCATACTATTATAGAAAAAAAAAATGTGTATCTCATAGTAAAGCTATACTGATTGACCACCCCTAACTTGAATGTCCAAAATCTGAAATGGTCCAAAATCCAGAACTCTGGGGCAGCAATGTGACATAAGTGGAAAACTCCACACCTATCCTCCTATGACAAGCTGAGGGCAAAGATGTAGGTGTACTGAAAATGTACACAGCTACCTGTGGACTAAAGGTGTAGCACAGTAGCAGAGCATGTACTCAGCACATACAGGGCCTAGGTTTAATTCCCAGCATCAAAAAACAAAAGTTACCTTTAGGCTACGGGTATAAAGTGTGTATGCCACATAGACGAATTTCATGTTTAAATCAGGGTCCCTTCCACAAGACATCTCATGGGTAGTTAGACAGAATGACTGACTTAGACAGATTGCAAATTCTGAAATTTGGCTGGAAGTGATGGCTCACACCTATAATCATAGCACTCTGGGAGGGTGAAGCAGGAGAATCACTACCAGACCAAACTGCTTAGCAAGACCCTGTATCCAAAAAAAAAAAAAAAATCTATATCCTTCCACTTAATCTCAGATATTATTTCCTATCAACTTATACAGTTCTCTTATTTTTTACATAGATAATGTTCCACTATATGAGTGGATGTATTTTAATTTATTGAATATGTCCCTATAATAGACATTTGAGTTGTCTACAAACTTGCACCTTTGTAAGCAATGCTGAAAGTGATTAAATCTGTGCATATGTCATTTTGCACACATACAGCTGTGCTTGAGGTAACTCCCTAGAAGGGGACCTGCAGCTTACGGGCAGGTGTGGATATAATTTTCGTGTGTTTCCCAAGTAGTTTTCCAGACAACTGGCACTTACTGCTGTAGAATGGGCCAGTTTTGTCTTGATGGAGTGGCAGAGTCAGGTCTGATTGTGAAACCTGTAGGAATGGATTAGGGAAGGGGAGGCTGCCGCAGCAGTGCAGGAAAAACTTGCCCGCCACCCTCTGTGGGCCAGAACCACGGGACCAAGGCAGCTGACCATGGGCAGGAGCTATGGGTCCTAGGAATGCGGGGGACTTCATGGATTGGCATTTGAAGGTGAAGACACAAGGAAATAAGGAACCCAAGCGAAGGCACGGATGAACCCAGAGCAGAGGAGCAGAAGAGGGGGAAACCCCATTTCCTACAGGCAGAGATGTACCCTTCTGCATCAGGGCAGCAACCTTCGTTCTGCAAAGGGGAAGACGCGTCTGGGGCAATGGCAGATTCCTATTCGAGGGTGGATATTGGCCACTTGCCTAGGCCTCTCTTTCCCTGACCCGGCCACAGTGGTCTTAGAATGAAGAAAGGTAGATTCCTTTAATGATGGAGAAGATGGGATAAACTGCTGATAAAGATTTGTAGCAAATAGTTGAGCACTGGGAGACAGAGGAAGATCACAGACCATGCAAGAGATAAGTGGGCCCACATGCAGCAGCTGACAAGGCCGCGCTGTGTCCCTGGCAGCCTGAGCCTGGGCAGTGGAAGGAGACAACACAGACTGGCTTGTTACACAGCACAGTAAATCCTCGAGCGACACTGAGGGCAGCCAGGGATCCAGGCCTAACCAGAGACCCAGTGGGCAGAAGAAAGCTCCCCTTCTATTGCAACCCCGTGGGGTTGGCTCCCGGTGCAAGTGAAATGAAGTCTGCTAATTGGCCAACCTGGCTCACTTTTAAGAACAAAAAGCAAAAGCTCATCAAATGGGGCTGGGGAGATGGCTCAGTGGAATAAGAACTTGCCTGCAAAGCACAGGGCCTTGAGTTCAACCCCTGGTTCTGCCAAAAAAAGAAAAACTCATCAAACATTTGAGCTTCTAGCGCAAAGAAAAGTAAATCAGAATAGAAAGCTATATATTAAAAAAAAAAATAGAAATAAGCCAGGAACATATTTTTAATTTCCACTGTCCACATACCTATAATCCCAGCGCTCAGGAGGCTGAGGCTGGAGAATCACTGCAAATTTGAGGCCAGCCTGGCTTCAGTTCCTAGTACCTTAAAAAAGAAAGAGAGAGGAAGTTCAAGGCCAGTCTGGACTAAAAAACAAATGAACAAACAAATGAAAGAATGAAAAAAGAAATAAGAGCAGAAATAGAAATAATTTGCTACAAGAGAAAAAAAAATTAAGGTCCAGGGAAATGATAACATTGGTGGCCAGAGTAAGCAGGAGGAGCTCAGTGGATACCCCCAAGCACAGGGCCTGCCGCCTGTCCAGTGGACCATGACTGGGGACACATTTGACCCCACTGTCACTGATCTTAGCTGCTTCTCTGCCCCATGTCTTCAAATTTCCCTGTATTAAACCTGGGAAGTCTAGCATATGGGATGCTGAGGCAGGAGAATCGCTGTGAGTTTGAAGCCAGCCTGGGCTACAAAGTGAGTTCAAGGTCAGTCTAAACTGCATAATGCAATTCTATCTGAATTCAAAGAAAACAAAAAACAAAAAACAGAAAACACAAAACTTGGGAAGAGGGGCCGGGGAGATGGCTCAGTAGGATAAGCACTTGACCGGCAAATGCAAGGATCTGAGTTCAATCCCTGGTTCCGCCAAAAAAACAAAACAAAACAAAACTTGGGAAGTCCCATTTTTTTTTAAAGCTGTGGACCTCTGAGCTGCCAGGGATCTTGAACTGGGCTGTGTACAGAGCCTTAATCACGCGCGTCTTGTTCCACGGCTGTTGGTGCTGCTCCCTTGCTCCGCAGGACGGACCTGATGCGCTGGCCAGGGTGAACCTTGGCGTCCTTGGCCCTGGCCTCCTTGCCCTGCGACTTCACACAGCACAGTAGCTCGAGCAGCAGGAATCCCAGGTGTGGGTGTCAGCGGCACTGCGCTGCCTGGAGGTCACCTAGGGAAACCATACGGTGACCAGTCAGGCAAGCTCTCTTTGTACACTGGTCTTTATGAGGACAGGAGCTTCATGGGTTTAATTGGCTGCAGAAAAAACATTGTTTTCTATTACATTTTTATTTCATTTGAAATGAGTTCTTACTTATGTTGCCAGGTTGGACTTGAAATTCAGGGCTTAAGTGATCCTTCTGCCTTAGCGTCCTGATGAGCTGGAACTACAGGTACCAATCCTGCATCGGTTTGCGAAGCTTAAAATAATTCGTATCAATTAGTATCTCAGAGAAATCTGAAAAAAATAACAAATGTCAATGAAGAAATGACAATGGCAAGTATTCAGAAGAAAATAATAGAGGAAGGGGAAAAGGCAGAGAAAAGAAAAGAAAAAAACAATGTAAATCTCTAAGAAAAACTTTAAAAAAGGAATTAATAACAGGATTTTTTTTTTTTTATTTTTTAGTAAGGGTCTACAGGGCCTACAGGGTCTCACTATGTGGATTGTAGTGAGTTCAGCCTCCCAAAGAGCCAGGATTATAGGCCCACGCCACTATGCCCAGTCTCAATTGCTGTCTCAGCACGCCCCGGGGCGGGGCCAGCCCAGCAGCCTGGGGATTGAACCAGCTACTGTGTCTGCCTAAGCAGGTGCTTTAATCCACTGAGCTATTTGGCCAGCCCTCCAATAACAGGATATTGTTTAGCTCTGCAATAAGCAATATTTATACTGTCACAACATGTAAGTGCCATGTATCAGATTTAAACTTTTAGAACCAATGTATAGGGAAAGCATAGAAGACATGGTTATGGTTAGAAAATGAGAATATACTGTTATCGACATTGAGCTTTTTGTGTTTTTGTTTGTTTGTTTGAGACAGAGGTTCACTATATTGTATAGGCTGTCCTTGAGCCTGTTTATATAATCCAAGCAGGCCTTGAACTCACAGTGATCCTCCTGTCTCAGCCTCCCAAGGGCGAAGGGATTACAGGCATGCCTGGCAACACTGAGCATTTAAAGGAAGTGTTCAGAGGCCAGAAGCTGGGAAGAAGAGGCACAAGGGAAAGAGTGATGGTGCTACTGGGATCCTATAAGTCGGGGAAACAGACTACCACCATTAGCTAGCAGAGTGAAAAATAAAGATGCAAACATGCTCCATGAAACAACTAAGATAATCAACAGATTTGTTTTTATTTTACTAAATAAAAACAGCTACATAATAATATTGGAAGAAGGATGGGGAGGGTTGTTGGGATGATATATGTAAACTACGTCGTCACTTTTTCAAAGCTATAAATCGATAGAGGATGTTTGAACTTGAAAAATGAAGGAAAGGCAGCACACGCATGTTATTTAGAGATCTGGACATTCCTCCCAGAATAAAGAGCCAAGAACATTCGAGGGAGTTGTCTCAGGGAAGCAAGACTGGAGGTGGGGAGGGACGAAGGCAGACTCATTTCTGTAGGATTCTCTGTTCTAGGGTATTTTTAGCCATGTGCATGAATTACTTTGAGGGAGGAAAATGTAGGTGCATCACAAGACAGAGGAGAAGGTGATGGCGTGAGCTCTTGGGGCTGCAGGGGAGTCTGGGGCCAGAGCTGAAAGAATGAGACGCCAGGGTCAGGAAAGACCTTGCAGCTAGGGCAGAAACTCAACCTAGATACATCATAAGGACACCAGGCATGAGCACATGTTCTGATTTTTACAAGAAGACAGAATGTATTTCTGGAAACTATAGACCAAGTGGCTCAATATAGAATCCTGGCAAAATTCTAGCACAGATTATTAAACAGATGGCTTGGGAGTGCTTTGTGATTTATTTTTATTTATACTCTACCTCATTCCAAAAAGAGATGTTTGCAGTGGCTTACAGAAATATGTACAAGACAAAAAAAAATTAGTGAGGAAAGGGTCTCAAAAAAAAAAAAAACTAAGTGAGGAGTTACTACATGATGCAATAAACCCCTCCTAAGTATATGTCAAAGAAAACTACAAAAACTTGCATTTGGGTGTTCATAGCAGAGGAATTCCTAATAGCCAAACAGTGGGAGTCCAGATGCCCATCAACCAATAAATGGTTCCACACAATGTGGTATATCCATATAATAGAATACTATTCAGCTATAAAAAAGACTGTGGGTGTTGATACTTGCTACCATATCAGATCAACCTAGAAAACATGCTGAGTGGAAGAAGCTAAAAGTCACATACCACATGATTGCAATTATATAAAATCTCCAGAACCTACAAATCCATAGAGACAGTAAGTAGGGCAAGGGAGGAAGAAATGCTCATGGTATGGAGTTTTCTTCTTCTTCTTCTTCTTCTTCTTCTTCTTCTTCTTCTTCTTCTTCTTCTTCTTCTTCTTCTTCTTCTTCTTCTTCTTCTCCTTCTCCCTC